>NC_079311.1:10588287-10893305 GCF_023638135.1 Falco biarmicus
GAGAGGGAGCCGGGCAGGGGCTGCGGGGGGTGGCCCGGCGAGGGAGCCGGGGACGGGAGTGCGGCGCGGCGGCGGCTGCGGACGGGAGCCGGGCAGGGGAGCGCAGGGCGGGCTCGGGAAAGGGGAGCCGGGCCGGGCAGCCGCGCGGGGGAACCCCCCGCTCCTGGCGGGGCAGGCGGGCAGAGCGAGCGCCCGGGCGCCGGCGCTGGGCAGGGCAGCCTTGCCGGCCGCGGCGAGGGGCGGCGCGGGGTGCCGCCCCGGGGCCGGGCAGCTCCAGCCCCGCGGGTCCGCGGGGGGCGTGCCGGGGGCCGACCCCCCCCGCAGCCCCGCGGCGTGGGCGCGGCGGCCCCATGGGCGGCGGCGGGGGCGGCTCTGCGCGGGGGCCGCCCGCCGCGGCTGATGCCGCTGCCGGCCGGCCGCGGGGCGGCTGAGGCGGGTGGCGGGGCCGGGGCCGCGGGAGGCGGCGGGCGGCTCCCGGCCATGTGGCGGCCGGGGGTGCGCGGGCTCCTGGGCCGGGCGTGCCTGCTGCTGCTGCCACCCTGCGCCCTGGTGCTGGCGGCGCTGCCCGGCTCCGCGTCCCACCCGCAGCCCTGCCAGATCCTGCGGCGCATCGGGCACACCGTCAGGGTGGGGGCCACCCACCTGCAGCCCCGCGCCGCCGCCTGGCCCGGGGAGGCGGCGGGCGGGCGGCGGGCGGGCGGCAGCCCCGAGGTGGGGAGCGCCGCGGGGCCGCGGAGCCGGCGGCCGGGGGGAGGCGGGGAGCGGCGCCCGTCCCCCTCGCCGCGGGACGCGCTGCTGCTGGCCGTGGCGAACCTCAACAGCGTGGCCGGGCTGCTGCCCTACAACCTGTCCCTGGAGGTGGTGATGGCGATCGAGGCGGGACTGGGCGACCTGCCCCTCTTCCCCTTCTCTTCCCCCAGCGCCTCCTGGAGCAACGACCCCGTCTCCTTCCTGCAGAGCCTCTGCCACACCGTGGTGGTGCAGGGGGTCTCCGCCATCCTCGCCTTTCCGCAGAGCCGCGGGGAGATGCTGGAGCTGGACTTCATCTCGGCGGCGCTGCGCATCCCCGTGGTCAGCATCGTGCTGGGCGAGTTCCCCCGGCGGAGCCCGGTAAGGCGGCGCGGGGCGGCGGCAGGGCTCCCTCCGCGCAGGGGCAGGGCAGCGCGGGGCCCGCCTGGCGCCCGTCCCGCGGCCCCGGGCTCCCTGCGAAGGGCCGGGGTCCGGCTGCCCGGCGCCTGGGCGCGGGAGCCGGGCGGCGCTCCGGGTGGGGGGGGACGGGGCCCGACCCCTGCCCGGGGAGACTGACTCTGGGGCCGCCGGAATCGGTTTTCTGGTCATCCCCTCCTCTTGCATCTCCCCCGTGTTGACCCTTGCTCGCAGCCCAGGTGTGGAGGGGGACGAGCATCCTCCCTGTGAAAAGGCAGAGCTCGGTGGCAAAAGCAAAGTTGTGAACCCGAAGCCTTAGGCTGTGTTAAGTTGTAGAGTTGAGAGGAGAAAGGGCGTCCAGGTCCAGGACGTGGACTGATGAGTGCTGGAGGTCCTTGGCTTGGCTTTTGGAGAAGGACATGTTTCACAGACGGAAAGAAGGTTGCTAGCAAAAAAAAAAAAAAAACCAAACCAAATAAAACCAGCACCCAGGTTGTTTGTTTATTGGTGGTCTAAATGCTGTGCTCCGTTTGTGTAGGTTGTTCACCAGATGTCACTTCTCAGGGAAGTTGTTCACTGTAACTTGAATTTGCATCGAGCTATCTAAAACATCAGGATTTTATTCACTCATAGTTCATGCATCACTGCTAGATCAGATTTTTGCTAAATCTAATTGCTAGACTGAAGTCTGGCCATGTCTGCGTTTGATTGTGTAGCTAAAATAGTAGAAACTAAATTCATTGTGTTTGACAGTCTTAGGTGCAAATAGCATTAGTATCCAAGGTGAGCTAAACTTTTTATTATACAGAGATGGCAACTTAATGTTACACACTCTGGAAAAGGTGATAGTTCAATATTTTGCAAATGTGTGTTTGATGCCAGTGATCATCATCAAGCAAAAGAGATAGAAGAAAATGCACTGTTCTGTGTGGCCCATGCAAGCAAGGGAAGTCATGAGTAAAATGGCAGAAGCTGCCATTTAAGTAGCCAGGAGAAATAGTTGTTTTATGTAAAAACACAGATGTTAATTTTGCTCTCAAAATGTAATCAGAAAAAAAGATTACCAACTGAATTTGCTTAGCAAAAGCAAATATAAAACCCAGCCTGGATCACTGTTAGACTTGCCTATTTTTTTGTGTTAAATTGTGACAAAAAATGCAGGAAAAGAAAGACCGTGCTGGGCAGCACCTAGCCTGCAACTGAAGGTGTGACTGCTCTGTGCTGATCTGAACTCAGTTTTCACCTCAGCAAAAACCATGTAACCCAGGTTTCTGTAGATTTGTACAGAAACTCGAGGATAATCAGTGCCACTGAATGCCACTATTGGTGTGTGTTTAGTGCCAATAGCGTCCAGGTTTGGTCAGTTGTATCTACCAGCTTTGCAGGTACACTTCTAGTTGTGCTGGAGTCAATAGCCAAAGCTCCCTGGAGACCAGATCTTGCACCCAGCACCTCCTTTCTCTGTCTATTAAAATCAGAATTACTTTAATTTCCATCTTAGAAGTGTGTCTAGTTCATCCAAAGCTGCCTGAGGACACAAGGTGTGTTCTATGCATATAGCACAGGGTTAGAGTCATTGCTCCTTTCCATAGACTTTAAAGCTCCTGCTTAATTTTCAAATTCTTCTCAGTGGGAAACCAACTGGATCAATCTATCCAAATCAGGACTTTGTTCTTAAGCAGACAGTTTTCAGTGAGTGAAACCAATGCTTGACATCGAACTTGTGCTGAATAGAGTCCATTATTTTTTCAGCTGAGCTAAAAAAAATTACTCTTCAAGGCTCTGTGGATTTAAAAGCAATCGCAGCCTTACTCAAAGGCCAGCAGCTAATAGAAGTATATTAGTCTCTCAAGATTGGCTTGGATGGCCAGACGTCTTTCTGAACACTCTATTTTCATACCTTCACATGATGAATACCATTTTAAGGCTGACTCTGGAGGCAGTGTGCCAGCAGCCTTACCTCGCATACTTCCCATAGATAAAGGATTTGCAACAGCATCTTGGACCCAGGGGACCCCAGAGATACTTGCCTCAGCAGCCTCTGGTACATTACTACTGTCACAATCCCATGCTAGCACTGGCATGACATGAACATACCATGGACCTCCCACCTTCCCAGCTTAATGGGCCTGGAGCTGCAGACTGGCCACTTCTACTGACTGGCAATCTTAGAGGAGATGACTGTAAGTGACATCTTTGTAGGTGAAACAGATTTTGCTGACAGGCCCAGCATGCAGTTCTTTAGAGAAGAAAAGTCAGGAAGAAAAGACTTGAGATCTAGCCTTGCTTCTGAAATGTGAAGCATCGGCCTCCCTGGGGTCATCTTTCCCACTGATACTTTAGCAAAGCAGTGCTCCCTTCCTCCAGAACACCACCGCGCACACCTTGGGGGGCTACCTGCAGTTAGTTTCCTTCCAGGCAGGAGCAGAAGCAGACCCAAAACTTCTTTGCCCTTGAAGAGCATTCCCCACTGTCTGCCATATGAGGAGCACAGCAAACATGCTAACAAACTCAACATTCACTACATGCTGTCTGAAGCTGCTTCTCTTCAGCATTCAGAATCTTTGTTAGGATGCTTTTAAGTAGTAATATCTAACAAGGTCTCATTTTCCACATTACGCCAGGACAGGAGTACACATAACAGTGTTTGTACTGCAACTGGATGTTAACATTAGTTCATCCAGAAATTTATTTAGTAGATACTGATTTTGTAACTGAAAAGCAGGTTGATCTTTGAGCAAATCTTCCCTAATATGGCAAAAAGCAATTATTTAAGAGGAAGAAGATAAGGATCTAGAATGGAAATACATTTCATTAATACTGGCTGTTGCCTCTGTGACATTTGATGCTATACTTAAAACTTGTAACATCGAGAAGAAATCCACAGCGTCACAGCTGGGCAACTACAGTCAGGTGGATACCTAGGGTGTTTTCAAAAGTTTTGTGATTGTTCAAGCATCTTTAAAAGTTTGTTTCTCATTAAATTCTACTCTCCTGAAGTTAACAAAAAAAAAGCCCCAACAGCCATCACAAAGCATGGTACAGCATTCGTTTTCTCACAAGCAACAGCTTTTGCTGCAAGTTCAGGATTGTGTGTGGAAAAATGCACACATGGCTTCAAGGAATGCTACACAGAGTAAAATGTGATGTACTTTTTTTCATTTTCATTTGTGTATGTGATTTAATGACTGACATACGCTGATAGTAAATCCAGACACTGTTGTGACCTGAAAAAAGCTGTTTCCTTTTTTGAGTTCACTGTCACTTCAGTAAATTTTCACAGTCTTTGTAAGCAAAAGTAACAATTTAACACTATCATTCAGCAATCAAAAAACCACTGGATTTCTTTACTACTAACACAAATGCAAATTGCACTGAACCTTTGACAGCTCATTAATTTGAGACAGCAGTTCACAAGCACTGATGCCATTGAGGCAAGGCTTGTCACGTCACGTATCTTTGTATGAAGAAGCACACTATTTTTTCATTCTAAGACTGCCAGCATCACTAATAATTTTCCCAGGGACAGAACACAGAAGAGATCCAGCGAACTTGAACCATAAATAAATACAGTGATATCACTTCTACTACTACAGTTCAGAGACGAGAGTCTGGGAAGAATAGGCCATAATAACCATTTTCTAGGTGATACTATCAGAAATACAGGGGAGATAATGTTTGCAGCAGTGTTCTCTGAACTTAAGAACTTAGGGAGTATTTTCAGTGTGTTTCAGATAAATCAGTACCTCTGATGCCTTTTAACAGGAAAAGGAATCTTCTCAGAGCCACAAAACAGAATAAAGTAAATCTGAATCATCAGTCCCTTCATTGCCAGTCCATGCTTTATCTGGTTTCCTGAGGAACTGGAATTGCAGCATTGCTGATTATGGCTATGACTTCAGAGAGGGTCAAAAGAATAAATAAATCAAGTCAGAGTTTTAGGCTAAACAGTTAATTTGCTGGTGAAGTAGCAAGCTCAGCCGCGGGACAGATGCTCTGAAAAGAAACTGACCATTAACATTTGTTTGTTTGTTTTTACAGGAGTTAAGGTTTCTTTTGAAAACACCTTTACAGTTTTATGTATGTCAAATCATTCTGGGTGGGGAATTATACATCCTTCCCTTTTGGAAATAGCCAGGAATACCATTGTGTGTACAGTATCCCCAGAAGTCATAGTGACCTGCAAGACACAGGCGACACAGAGCACCAATGAGGGGAGGCAGAAATTACAGCAAGGGGGTGGAGGTGAGGGAAAAGATTCTGTCCAACTAAATACTCAAAGGAACTTTTTTCCTCCCCTTCAAGCCAGAATTGCATTTTTGCAAAAAAAAAAAAATTCTTTTTAATCAGCCAAAAAAAAAAATTTAAAATTTCATTTTTCAGGAGAGGCCACAAAATGTGGTTAGCTGCAGGCTCTGGTAAATCAGACTATCATTATTAATCTGACTTAGTACAAATCTTGAAGTTTGTAGTAGTTACTCTGTAGATGAGGAATATTTATTCAGTCTTTCCCTGTGATCACCAACCCTCCTCACCTCATACTGCATAAATAGTATGGCACGTACCTTTTGTACACTTCAAGAGGGTTTGTGGGAGGTGCCTTGAGTGAAAAAAGGGTGGAAATTGAAAGGACATGAAAACAATTGTTCAGCTGCTTCTTTCAGCCAAGGTCTCTGAGCAGTTTTGCTCATGGTGAGCTTTTGAAACTTGCACAATTTAGGCCACTGATCTGTTGTAAAGGGACAGTCCTTTTACATTGCCAGCTAATGTAAAAAAAAGCTTTGGGTAACTAACAGTTTTGCTCCATAGCCAGCTATCCTGTAGATTCATTAATTCTTTTAAACACAGATTTCAGCACCATAACTGCATTTTGCTGGCAGTTTTTGGTTCTAGCCTCATATGAGAAGTCTCCTGAATTGTAGCAGTCCTCCGTTAAAGAGCAATTACACACAAGGTTTACTAACCCATCCAATCTCCTGCCTTTCATATGCTTTTCCCCAGTATCATACATTGTCCTCAGGTTGTAACTGTGAGTTGTTTTACTTGTGCTCCTGTGCTGTGTTGGACATTGTCAGCCACGAGAGCACCACGGTTTTCATAGTTCACTTGTGTTGTCAGCTGAAGCCAATCCAATATATCTAAACTGATAAACAATGTGCATTGAAGGGAAAGGAGTCCTCATTTATATTCTTTGCATGGTCAGAAAGCCCTCAACTTTTGTGAAATATTGTCATAATGTTTGGGAGTTGTATTGGCACCTTCTTCTATTTTGCCGTTTTTCACCTTGTGTAATGCTCAGGGTCTGTTTTCTGTGTGTGTTGCACACTTGATAATACAAGAAGTCACTTGGTTTTTGTCTTTGTCCCCTAAATTGTCAGAGTCACAATAAACACTGTTTAAAACACCACTAAAGGCATCCAGTCATGTAAAACAGAACATTGCAGCTTGCCTGCCTATGGGGAATTAAGGGTAGTTCCTCTGTCAACAAGCTTTGCATACTCAGAAGCATGGGGCAATGAAAAGAAAAAAAAGAACTAGTCTCTTTTATTCCAGTTAATTCCAGTTAACAGTGTTTAAGGAGGATACAGTTCATTGTGACTGCAAAAGGTCACTTTTCAGAATGCTGGGAAGTGGTGAGAGTATTTTTACTTTCAGTTCCTTCCTCTGGATCCTTAATTTTTATGTCTCATTGAGACGGACAGAGCCAGAACTCTAACATAGTTAACTTTTCCAAGTAGCAACTTTCCGTGCTATCTTCCAACTCCTTTGCTTTGGAAGAAATCCCCTCAGAAGCTCATTGAATTTGGTATCCTGCTATTGGGCTTTTGCAATTAAAAGCTTTTGCAGCTTAGAATGTTTTAGCATGGTATGTCCTAAATGTATACGACACTTCGAGGTATGAGAATGTATTATTTTCCCTGGTGTTTTGTTGCTTATGGAGGATCAAAATTTTTGAGGTGCAAAAGTGTTTTCAAGCATATTAGTTCAAGACTTGGAAGCTGTTTGTAATACTAAAAAGTTACTTGGTATTCTTTACCACCTAAGTCTCAGTGGAATCCTACAGCAGGCTTCTTCAACTTTTCTAAGTTTCTTCAACACTTATTTTAGATAGCATAAAGGTCTTCCTGTTTTATAGTATTTGTAATTTGTAATGTAATTTGTGAGGCTTGGTTTGCACAACCACCATTCACAACTGTATTCACCATGCATAATTTTCTGTATATTTCTATTGTCCTGGCAATTAATATATGAGGAAAAGCTTGACATGCCATAGTTTGAATGCTTATTTCAAAGTTAGAGGGATATAAGTACTACACACTTTGAGTCTGGATAGTGCAGCATTATTTGGAATACATAGCACCAGGGAGTCTTCATTTGAGTGCCTTCAAGTCAACAGTGAGCAGTATATCTCAAATACAGCAAAGGGATGTTACCCAGATTTAGAACGTGCACTGAGTCTACAATTATTTATGGTCTGTGACTCTGGGAATCCTTAGATAAAATTGTGCCAATGTTCTCTTTGTTCTTGAAGTACATCCTGTGTACAAACTGTGAAGTTTTAGCAAATCGCTTGGTCAACTTTATAAATTCTGTTTTATTTTCAGTTACATCCATTCCATGTGAAAAGGGTGGTGAAGAGTTAAGATTTGGGAAAGGGGTGGAGGGAAGGTGATTCTTGTAGCTAAATATTAGACTAGTAGATACTTCCTGTGTAAATGGAAAAGAGATATCTATACTGAATTGATAGGAAAACTCAAAAGCAAAGATACCTGCCCTGTAGTTAGATGTGCACTTGCTTATCAGTCTCCTTCCGTGCTGTACTTACGTTTACTATACTAGATTCTGGAGAAAATATTTGAGCTGGCTAGTAACAAGATTTTCTCATTCCTCATCCTGAGCTGCTTCCTTGATGCAGAAAAAGCTGAGTTAACATCAAATTCAGTACCATATGTGATGTTTTCTTTTGTGTTTTTTGCTATTCTGGGTGTTCACAAAACAATGTCTTCCTCATGGCATAGCCTAGAAGAGGTCTTTCATAATAAACTGCACAAACTCATGTTCATAATGAGTGATTAAACTATGACAGAGTTAAATTATTGATTATTACTTTATCAAATGACATGCATTATTAGAAGAAACACCAAAGAATACTTAGCTTTATTCACAAAGTAAAAAATAAAATTTGGCCCCAAAAAAGACAAATTTAATGACAATTCACTATCAGATAATATATGAATACAAAAGTTATGGTACCAAACAGATTAACAAAGAAAACACTGTCTAGAAATGTAAGTTGAGGTGTTCAGTATAACTTCCCCCAAGAATGTGTACACAAAAGTCAGAGAAAGCACCCCATCTTTCCACTAAAATGGAAGCAGAGCTATGAAAATCAGAAAACAGCCAAGGATCCTGTCATGCAATATGTTATTCAGTTCAGTGCTCACAATTAAATTCAAAGACTACTTGCAAATGTTTTCATCTAGGGTATATTTAATGATTTATTTATTATTTAAACCCATGAAATACTGAAGCCTCAGAGTATTAGAACTTTAGGCTCTGTTGGATTTAGTTACAGTTTTAAGCCATTAAATAAAATGTTTATCTTGTGTTCTATTCTTTTCCCTGTGGATTTCCCGTGTGATTTTTTAATGTGAAAGAAATCCAGGCATAGCATGGCTAGACTTTATATATCTATTTTAATTAGAAAACTGGAAAAAGCACAGCTTCTTTTAAAAATCTAGATTTCTCTTTCAAAGAACATTTGAGCTTTAAATCCGTGTTTCTGTAGATCTTACTGAAGGGCTTTTAAAAAGGGGAAGGACCACCTTTTCAGTTTGATTGAACAAGAGAGTACATCAAACCTCACTGCACTACCAGTAGCTATGCGTTGCTGAGTTTATTCTGAATAGCTGAAAGCAGCCAAAGAGAGGGAAGCAAACAAGAAAAGGAAGGAAGAAAACTAAAACCATAATTGTCAGTAACACAGGTAGACAGAAGGAGAAAATAAACTGAACTGAGAAAAAAAGGAAGAGGTGCCCTTCTCTGTCTCTCTACTTTTTGTGATTCTAGAAGCATAAAAAAAAAGGAACTGAATTTTACATGAAAGCACTGTACAAAGAGCTGGGATCACCAAGCACAGAGTGAAACAGCTTGCACAAGTCAGGGTTGAATTAGCAGGGATGTCTTGATGCCTGGCTAAGGAGAGTTACTTCCAGTGAGTAACGCTTCCCCAAAAATTAGTGCAGACCTCCCAGAGAACTGCTAAGCCAACATCTAGGAAGCAGTGAAAGGAATAGGGATTAAGTTAAAGGTAGATAGTAGTTTATTGCTGCTGGTGGAGCAATATACCTTCTTGCAACGATGTGATGCCTTGATGTGGGTGGATATAGTTACTGGAAGCCTTTTACTTCCTTGGTGCTGAGAATTATAGGAAGAGATGCACCTGAGCGTCTCGGGACACAGTCCCACCTGATGCTCTGGCACATGGGGTCAGACATCTTCTGGTCAGCATTTCAGAGCGCCAGGAGACAGGCCAAAGTCACTTGGATACACACAGCATCATACCAATAATACCCAAAAGGGATTTCCTAATAAATGGGCGCAGGTTCAGGCACAGTGGCTTTAGGATTGAAGCTTTGGACATCAGGGACTGTTCTTTACTTCTGGTCAGGCCCTGAAGGTCTCCACATTTTCCCAAACACCCTGTCAATCAGCCAGATTGGTTCTCGCCACCATGGGGAGAGGATGTGCAGATGGTGGAAGTAACAGCAGAACTGGGAGAAAGATTTAAGCTTGAGTAGGCAGCAATGACAGATGATTCATTTATTAGGGGAGTCACACTTGAGCAAAGCCATTTGTGCAAGGGACTTCTTGTCAGTGTGACTAAGAAGTTCACAATCTGGTCCCAAGTGCTTCGCAGCTGTCACATCAAGCTACTAACATTATTCTTGGTAATAATGGACAACTACATGAAGAACTGAGAAGGAACTTGACAGCATGGCATACCACAAACCACAATAAAGCACAGTAATTGTTATGTGCCACTTTTGCAGGGCATTGCAACCAAATGTTTTTGTGCATCTGGCCTTGGGACTAGGTTTTGGCTGTAGACAGGGTTTCAAAACATACCGCTGTTCAGGCTTGATGTTCACCTCTCAGTCCTGAGCTGTATCATTTCCCCGCAACACAGTACAATATACAGCTGTTCACAAGGGTCTGGCATCCCTGTAGTGGGTATATACCCTGTTGGTATAAGCAGAGAGCATGTGTCTACCGGTGCCATGCTAGGCACCATCCCTGTCTCTGCAAGGTATGTGAGTGCGTTATCAGCAAGTCGAGAGATGATGCTGAACCTCTTGGATGTGCCCTGCTGCATGGAGTCTCCCTTGCAATGGACTGCACCCTTGCAGGAGAGGTAAGCTGGGAGAGTCCTCAGGAGCTGACTGGAAATCTTCCACTTCACACTGGTTTGAAAAGATCTGGAGTGCAGCCTGCTGGCTAATTCAGTTGTACCTGAAATGTTTCAGTCACCTGAATTTGCATGGCTGCAGGCAGCAATGTGGGGAAGTGGAGGAGGCAGAGAAGAGTGAAGGTGAACACAGGTGCACCCTCAGCTGCCACAAAAGCAGAGTAAATGGGGAAATTACTGTGATCATTTGATTGTTATTATGTAGGAGAAATCGAACATTAGGGAATTCAGAAGCAGGCACCATTTTTTCCTTTTCTTCCTACAGTGTATTACTTTTTCCTCACTAGCTTTCATCTGTGATGATAGTTTCCAAAGCCCATTTTACAATGTGGAAAGTATTTGAAATGCATTATAAAAATCTATGAATATGCTGCACAGGCATATTTTAAACTTACGCCTAAAGGCGTGCTATTCCACTTCCAGCTTTTTTAAGACTGTGAAGGAAATTAGTGCCCATGCTGATCATAAGACATTTTACAACGCTTTCTAAGTTAAGACAGAGTTAAAAGACAAGATAGATCTTCAAGCTTAAACTGAGATCTTAAAAATGAAGTTTTGCATTTGTTGCAAGAAAGAACTACTATACATAGCAATTAATAGCCAGAAAGAGCAGCTGTATTATGTACCAGGCTCTCTCAGTGATGCTACTGATAAAGCAGTTACATTACACTCATCTTAATAGCGTACTCACTCAAACTGGCTTAAAAAGACCTTTTTAAAATCAAATGAAAAGTCAGTATTATGAGTTCACAGTCTGATAATTTTCTGATGTTATTTTAGATGAAAGCATAATTATTTATGACTTTCTCAGCATGTAAGTCTCACTCGTATATAACCGCTCTCTGTAGGAGAACAGTTTTTTTAAATAATTTACTGTACTCAACACAAGCATTAGAACATGGGAAAAACAGATCTGACCTTTACTTGGAGCTGATAGCTGCCCTCTTTTGAGAGTGTACTGGAACTGTTTTAGCTGTGATTTACATTTTCCTAGTACACTAATACCACGGAGGGTTTTTTTTACTCCTACATTGGAAAGGCAACAAGGTGAAAGAGTTATGTAGCTGGTTCCTTCTGTTTAAATTGTATGTGATAGGCAATAAACTGCAGAGCTCCAAAGGGACAAATATATACCCAATAACAGCCTTGAGGCAAACATAGGTGAAAAGCTAAAGCAAAAAGCATTGATCATTTTGGTTTAAGCTTTCAGACATGAAAAATTCAGATGTCATTGTACCATACTGCATTTGCCAAACAGGAGTTTGCAGGAGCATGTTCTTATTTCCAGAGTACAAAATCAAGCAGCGCTTTGAAGGAGGGCTCTGCTCTTCTGCTGTCTCTGCTTCCCCAGTCATCCAGCAAGCACACAACCTGCACCAGTAACATTTAGTGATGTTTCCTTGCTCCAGCACTGCAGAAGGAGGTGATGTGGTGGTGTATGATCCCCACTTCGTTGCCAGTTCTGCAAAACCGACTGCACTGCCTGGTGTGGCTGGCAAACAGTCTGCTGCTGTTAGCAGCTACCTTCTGACCACCCAGAGGGGCAGCTCATGCCAAACTCCCATTGGCATCTATAAAATTGTCTACTACAGAGCAAATTCAGGGGAAGTGATAAAACGTGGCAAACTGTGTTTGTTCTTCAGAGATTCAGAGGAGGAAAAACCCCCACCTATTAATCACCTCTTTAAAAGTTCATACCAACATGTGTATGAAATAGGCTGGGTAGGCTGGTATGGTTAACAGTACTCTTGTGGCCTCTGATTAGGAATCTTGCATCAGCAATCGACACAGGGAAGCCAAAATGATGATTATTCAGTCACCCTTATGATCATCTTTTTATACACATGAATTATTTACATAGTACAGGGTACTTACACACTTGTTAATTAAAATCTGCTCTTTTCATTGTTATACAGGTAAGATCTCTTCAGACCATGTAGTCCTTCTAACGGCATTTATTTCACATTCATATTTTGTTTAGTGTTATCTTTCACTGCATAAATAGAAGATCCTTCAGTGTAGAATACTTGTGTGAAAGGATTCCTTCACACTGAGAATTTCTTTTGAGAGGGAGAGAGATAGATAATCAGTTTGTTTTGAATATTGATGCCCAGAATCCCCAGGAACCCTCGAATTTTCTTTCAGCTACACCATTATGCACCTGCTCTTCCATTTTCAGAGTGGCATGCTCATTTCACCCTTTCTTAATCTTACCCATTAGTCTTTGTTCTGAGGTCCTGTGTTCCACTATAGGATAACACAGATACTAAATTAACAGAGCCTTGACTCCAGAAGAAGACTGCAAGGCTCCATTGTGATACAAATGATCAGCAACATAAATTGCTCATCACTCACTGTTCGTCACATTCTCTGAAGAGCACCAAAAATAAGACACTTATTTATAAATAGCACAGCCTGCTAGATTCCAGTGAAACTCAATTTCATATCTTCCCACCATTTTGACAGTGCATATAAATATGTAACATGTAGTTATGTGAAAGTTAGCAGTACTGCGATGTCCTCCTTGGGCATTCACAACCCTTACAGGTTTACAGCAAAAGAATAAAATGCAAATTGAGACCTGTAGTGGGATGCAGCATACCACATTATTAGCATAAGAAAGATGCTTTGTGTGACAGAGAATGGGAGCTTGTTGCCCAAATCATACTGCTCTTGTATTCCTCCCCAGAAGTACTTTAAGAGGAGAACAAAGTGAGAATTCACAGTGAATAATGCATCTAATCACAGACGATTTTTTCTGCCTGAAAACCACCTGAAATTTCTGAAACACGCATGAACAATACAAACATTAGGAATACCTGCATCCCAGAGCCTTCCAAAAAATGTATAAAAGTGCTTCCTTTTAATTCACTGCCTTTGAGTAGGGAGCGGCTTGAGTCCAGTTTTGGTTGTTTGGCTAAGCTGCATGAATATTATTTTTTTTAATCTTACGATTTTATAAACACAGGAATTGGGGGTTTACGTGGAAGCTGGAACTTGCAAATACTGCACATGTTTGGTTTTGCTATTGATTTTCTATAAGCATTTGTCCTAGTATAATTTGATTACTGGAATGTTCATGAAAAGTAAATGTTGAGGAGAACAAGAAGAGCTGAAGCCAATCATTTCATTCATTTGAGTATCTATGTGTTGTTTCTGATGCAATTGCCATCATTTAAAAAAACAAACTAATATATTTGGACTTGCTCTTCATTTAAGTGTGGCATGGCTTTGCTTAGGATGAGGAACTAGTCCAACAGCATCTGTGGCTTGTTGCTGCAATATTAAAACTATATTCATAAGAGAACTTAATACTTCTATCAACTTTAACCTTTAATTTTACCTGATTTTGCCTTATTTTCACCAAAGAGTTCTCGTCACTTAAAAATCTATAGAAAGCGATTCACTAAGACCAAGAACAATTCAGAGAATACCTCTTTTTGTGGATCCATATTATGCCAGCACTACAAGAGCAAATGCATGTCTTCTGAGAGTCATACACTTCTGTTACAATCTTATTAGAGACTAATAAGCAGCAAAATGGCTTATTATTGTCAGTAAGAGGTAGAGAAATGAGTGTGCAGTCTGACTATTGAACAGGGGACTCAAAAGGGAAATTCACTTTTCTCCAACACAGTTAAAAAGTATGAGAAAATACGCTGGGCTGAGTACTGGAATAGTTGCTGGTCTACCAGTCCAGGCATGGGGAAGTCCAGCTGAATTTCCTTCCTTTGTCAGAAGTTTCCTCTGGAAGGTTAAAAGTTGTGCAAGGCTGTAAGAATCAGCAGCATCCCATTGCCTGTCTGTAAACAACATGCTGAGTCTGTACTTGTGTTTGACCAGTTCAACATAACAATGGTGTGGTCACCATTGGAACTGTTGTATGGTGTTGTGGCATCCATCCTTTGCAAGAGTATTAGTGGTGAGAGGAAATAACAGCCAACCCAGACAGCAAGGCCCCTGCTGTGCACAAAATCTTTTTTTGCGGAGAACTTTATTTGACCTGAGCGATGCTTCCAGTTGTGCAGGTTGGGACAGGAGACCAACACTGCCCAGCTGCTGGAGCAATTCCCCTTGCCTTCACTGTGAGCTTGAAGTGTGTTGTTTCAGCAGCCTTCGTACCTCTTTGCCTCACTCCCTGCCCCCCTGATGCCCAGTTTAACAGTCCACGTGTGTGTCAGTCAATATGGTCAAGTATGTATCATTCTGAGAGTGGTCTCCAACCGTTGCTTACCCTTCTGAAAAGAAAAGCAAACCTTTCACAGAAGATCCTGCTTTCTCTGAGTGTCTGTCTCTCCCTTTTATTCCCACAGCTGGCTGGCTGTTTCACTCCAATTTATTAATAATACATCCTAGTGTTCTGTGTGGTGCCTGGTAAGCAGGGAGTTTTACAGACTATTTCAGTTCCCTTGCTCAGGAGGCAGAGTGCAGCCTCTGTGTCAGTGCAAAATACCAAAACAGTATTACAATGAAATTCAGAGCTCACGGTTTTTCACTTCCCTTAGTTCCATCCCAGGTCCCTGAAATATGCAGAACTATAATTTATCCTTTGGAAGACTCACCAAGATGCGCTTCCAAGTGCTAGCATCATGTAAACAGAGAAAACTGAAATGGGGAAAGAAAAAAATACACATTCATATTTCTTCAGGGAATATACATTTTTTGTGATTCTTCTATTATAGATTCTCTCTCCCTGAAGCAGTACCGTTTCTTGCAAAGAGAGACAGCAGCTTTGATCATATGTTCTTGCCAGACTCATAGGAATGGTGGTCTGTCATCCCTTCCTTTCAGGTTGTCTGGGGGAATTAGATACTCCTCCGCAACACTTCCCCTTGTTCAGAGAGTTAAAAAGAATCATGGCGCCAAAAATAGTTTATGTGAATTCTTCGTCCTCGGGCTTGGTTCACCAGACTCTGCGGAGTCATTGCAGATTATTTGCATGGGGATGGATAGACGCAAATGTCTTGCTGAGATTAGTGAGACATGATGCTTTCGTATTTTATCACAAGCACTTATCCATGTTAATTAAACTCCTAAGGGCACGCTTCATGTTCACTGGTTCTTACCCTCTCCTTTAGGAGGATACAATCACCCACTCAAGAAGCAGAAATAGTGCATGACTAACTATGTCACGGAACAAATGATTAACACTAAGTATTTTGTGCTAGCTGTTTGCAAACAATCCACGTGCCAACAATTATGCTGAAGCAATTTTGTGAATACCTAACTCAATGTATTTTGCGTAACTCAAGACTGGCTCACAGATCATTAAATTCATAACTTCTGTCTTTCTTGTTTGTTAAATTCATAAATGTCATTATTTCTTCTGGGCCATAGAACTGGTAGTGCTAGACTCAACTGTGGTATTAATCTGCAACTGGACTGGTGAAGGCAGTGGGAAGGTGCTGTTCAAAACAGCTGCTGTGCTTGTAAGAGTTTATAAGCCACTAAGTGCAGAGGAGGGCAGTCATATGCAGGCAGATCCATTAATACATCTGATGCTTTTGGATTTGCAGCTGTGCAAAGAAAGATGCTGTTTGCCCCAGCTGCACACAGCCTACCTGCAGAGAGCTTGGTCTAGCTGCCCAAATGCATCAAAATGCTCACAGGGTTCATTATCAGGAGCTGAGGGCCTCTTTGTCAGCTGTGATCACTCGTCAGCCTTCTGCTGATGTCAGGGTTAAAGAGCTGACCTAGAGAGCATAGCATCCATAGTGTCATCACATGGGCCAGGGCAGGAAGAACTGAGCTGTGAGAAAGAAAATGCCTTGGATGTCTCTAGGAAGCTCAAGCACAGACAAGAGTTTATTGATTTTGGTTCAGAGCATTTGAGAGCCTTTTGACTCAGAAATGTGCAGCCCTAGCAGATCCTAAAGCACATAGCTCTTAAAAAATAAACTAAATAGCAACATACTTGGGTAGTTGGTGCTTTGCAATGAGTGTATGGTTTTCAGCTATCAGAGTTGTGCAAACCCTACATAACTTTAAGGAGGAGATAAATTATTTTATAAGAAGGGGTTACAGAGGCAGTGGAAATTTGGAGAAATTGCAGCAAAGAAGGTAGAGCCAGTATTGAAAAGAAAATTCAATTTGTAAAGACCTTTCCCCTCATTTCTATGCAGTGAAGTATTCTTCCCATTAATAATATCCAGCTTGTGAAATTGTTGCTGTTACTTTCATTACTTTCTCATAAAATAAGTCAACCTGTATTAACCTGCCACAACAGTTTTTTCCCTTTCCCCCTCAAGAAACACAAGGTAGCAGTACAAATCAGTTTTCACATAAGTAGATAGGATGAAGAACTTTCTTTTCAATTAAATAAATTTGGTATTTAATTCCATCACAACAGTTTGTCCAGCTACTCTTCACTACTTTTTCCTGCTTTTTAAAGTATATTAAACTTTCCCACCACTGAAGGTTTTGCTAGTAAAAGCAGTATGCTGAGTTATTTTTGTCCATATGCTGTTGAGTTTCTCATTAACAAGGGAAGGTCGTGTATTTCTTTGATGCAGTATGGATTTCCAAATTTTTTTTCAACTCTAGGCAGTTCTCAGGCAGCGCTGGGGTGCTGGGCTGTTATGCAGAACTTGTCCCCAGGCTGCGGATTGAGCACTAGCAGCACAAGAAAAAGGAGGGGAAGGCTGTAAAGCTTTAAAAAGCTCTGTGATTAGTGCTAACTTCTGGCGAGTGATGGTTGTCAGCAATATGAATCTTCAGTACAGCATGCTGTTTTTCCCAGGCTGCACAGTGACATTTAGCTTCAGCCTGTGACCAGTATCACATACTATAGTATCACTACTACAACATGGATGGACATGTTGATTAAAGCCTATGAAGTATCAGTTACCACTGGTCCACTGAGTCCAAACTCAGTACAAAGGAGGGATTAGTAAGTATCATTCGTATTTTATGGTGATTTCAAGCTCTGTTCAGTCACTTCGTTGTTGGTCTAAATGTCTGTGCGAGGTACAGAGTAAAAGAAAACTCGTAGCAAGAATCCATGCAAATGTTTATGCATAGTGGACAGGTGATGGTATTGTGCATTTTCTGTCAAGCATTTAGTTGAGAGCAGAAGATTTAGTCACAACTAGGAGCTGTAGATGTTCGCCTGATGATCTTGCACATATAAATCAAAGGATGAAACAGGCATGGGTGGTGATTTTTGATACATTTTCCCAAGCCTTACCACAATACTTGCTGTAAACCACTTTCTGCTCTGTGAAGTACCTGCTACAGTTAGGGTTCATTTCATGACTTTCTACCCAGGAGTCTTTGGTAATACAGTGGATAATTAGTAAGTTGCTTATCCACTTAAAGCATGAGGAAATCACAGCATCCAGGTGCTTGCAGGCGTGGGGTCCTGCTGTGGCAAGTATCAGTGGTATGGGTAACACTAGTCTGGAAGGACAGATCAGTGCACTGTGAGCAGTGTAATGGTACAAATGCCCAAATTATTTAGCAATAACCCATAAAATAAATGACTGGCTGTTCCTTTCCACATTATCTATCTGTTGAGGCAGCTGTGTCTAGCACGGGAAGGAACAGGAGCTTTGAGCACTAGATTCTGCTTCTGGCAGAATCTTGGTATTTTCTCCAGGAGGTGTGATTTAACCTCTTTCCACCCCGCCACCCCCCTTTTTTCCTTCTGATCACTCCCTCTGTAAGAGGGTGTGAAGTATTTATCTTGCTGTAAGCCTTAAGATGGGCAGGGAGCCATTTCAGGAAGAAGCAAGAAGCCTGGCCCTGCTGCAGGGGTGATTGTGCCCCCCAGCACACTGCGGAGGGGGTTATCCCCATCTATAGAGAGGGGTTTGCTCACAAAGGGAGCAGAAGACAAGGCAGAGATTTCAAATGGGATCTCTCAGTTTCTATATTTGACAGCCAGCCAGGGCCCCTTCCTCCTCCTCCGCCTCCTCTGCCTCCTCTCCCTGTGTGCCTTGGTAACGGGCTCTGCGCAGTCACACACTTTTGTGGGTAGTTGCTATACACTTTATTGGAAACTCGAATGTTTCTGCATTTGGGGGCAGGGAATAGGTGCCTCCTGATTACAGGATCATGCCTTATTTTCTGTTTTGCATGCCCAGAAAAGCAATTTGCAAATGCTGCCACAAAACTTCTAAGTTGTACAGGGTTTGGGGGGGGTGTTGGGTTTTTGGGGGTTTTTTTGGTTGGTTGGTTGTTGGTTTTTGTTGGGGATTATTTGAATGACAATGTATTCATTCAGATTGGGAAGGAAAAATGGGGAGCAGTGATTAAGAAATGTGCAGTGAATATAAGCACTAGATGTTGCTGCATTTTCAAAAGTCAGATTCTTGTCTTCTGTTGAAAGATAGTAAATCTGCAGCCAAGGAGCTAACAAACATCACACCTCCCAGTTTATTTATTTTTTCCTTCTGCAGCAACTGCTGGTGTTGAGTGGCACTTATCCTTGAACTATTTCTTATGCAAACAAACTGGCTCCTGCTGAGGAAAGTAGCTTCAGCACTTGGTGCAATTGGTGAAAGGTGCCCCAGCGAGGTGGGGATGCTCATACAGGACAAGATCCTCCTACTCGGCTGGCAGGGCAACATCAAACTTTGAGCAGGCATCAAGTGGCGTTTCATGGCCACTCGGGATGGCATGTCCCAGTGGATGGTCCCCTCTGTCACTTCCATGCCCCACTGCATGCAGAGTGTGTTGACTTTCCCCCCGCCCCCCATCTGCTCAGCCCCTGCCCTGAGAACCAGTTAGAACTCTTCTTTCTAATTTCCTGTCTTTCTAATTAAATCCTTGGTGTATGAAATAAGAAACCTCAAGTGAAGATGCTTAAATTATGTTTCTGATTTTAAGCCAAGTAAGTACACACAAGAATTCACCTTAGAGCCATGATTTAAATGTCTAGCCACAGAAGGATGAACTACTAACTTAATCTACCTGGCCTTATTTAATAGAGTTAAGAGATCAGTCTTTGCAAGCTTAATTCTTGGCTTGCTTTCATACAAAGAATCAATATAGAGCAAAATGCACCTATACATAAAATTTATCCTGTGAAACATGCCCAGAGCAAGGCCCAGGAGGAGAGGATGTGATGATGAGCTGTTGCTGGCTTTCTGAGGAACAGGACACAGGTCAGCATTAATTCCCCCCACTGTATATTGCCATATAGAGCTGTCATTTCAGTGACTGCTTCATGCATAACTTCATGCAGCACAACCCATGGGTATTTCTGCAGGGACTCACAGAGATGGGGAAGCTGACTTGGTCCCTGGTCATCACCCTGGAGGAGCAGGACCTGGTGCCCTGCAAGGAGAACCAGGAGTCCCACAGCAGCCAGGGCTGTCCTGTGCCTGGAGGTGCTGCCTGCAGCAGGACAGCCTGGCACTCTGCATCCTGAATGTTGTGTTATGGCACTGGCTCAGGATAAATGGAGGTTTCTTTGTTAAATTGCTGCCTCGTTCCCCATTTGTCTACAAGATCAAACGACCTAGTTTCACTCTGCTGAGCTGCAAACACCAGATAGGGTTGCACAGCCTGTTGGTGGGCACATAATCATTTGTAAAAATGAGACATCAGGGGCACAGCTACTGAGGGTGTTGGGAATGCAAATGATCAGGGAGGGTTGAAAACACTTTCAAGCCATGCTGGAATTGGACTGGTGAGTGAAAATGGCATTCCAGATTTTATTCCTTGCTGCAGGTGTTAATGGTGAATAAAATGTAATTGGATTACATGCTTCATGGGTATACCAGGTGCATATCAGAAAGGACAATAGCTGCTTTTGTAAAATGGAATCATACTTCTTTTACCTGCATAATGTGAATCACTCATCCTCATACCCCCTCTCCTTATAGTCTGCATTTTCTTCCAGAATTAATTTCTTTTTGTTCGGCCAGAATTTTGCTCATGTCTAGAAAGCTAGGTAGTACAGAAAGTGCACTCACAGCCTGTTAAACTTGTGAAAAAGTAGCATTTTCTAGTGATATACTTTAACATGTCCATCTTGCTGATGGGAAGGTAGAAGCTGCTGTAACAGGGCAAGGATGGGAATGCTGTTGCAAGAGCCCTTTATGCTGAGGAGCCTGGTAAGGGTGACATGTCAAGGAGCCTGGTGTGGAGCAATGCTTGGCAATGTGCACTGTAATTACAGCCTCTGTTGCCAAATTCTCTGTCAACTCTTGTACTGTGTTAATGGTAGTCCTCAAGAGCGAGGCATCAGAGCAAACACCACATGAAATTAACATGAGCTTTAGAAACCCTTTCTATATGTGAAGCCAAGAATTTATTGTGTAATTAAAGTCCCAGCAGTCTTACCAAAGTAGTATAATTGGTCCCAATGATGCTAACACAGGCAAATTATCCAAGTACTACAGCTCATTCTCAATAATGATACGGTTTAAATTGTCATACATGCAGTTCCTTCATCTCTTTTTTCAGATGTTAGGCTCACCCTTCTGTGGACCTCTGGGTCCCAAGTTCAGCATCATAAATCTTGAGGGAGACAGAGCAAGTGTGTGTGTTTTCAGGGGGCTGGGGTTGTTAGTGGCAAGTTGTCTGTGTCCCAAGATCTCTAAAGGGAAGACTGTTATGCTGATGGTGGGAGATTCTTCCTCCTCTGGGTTTGCTTTCGGTTACTTTTTTATGTGTGTTAATGCTATCTGCATGTTTGCTGTATTTCCTTGCCTATTCCTCATTCATTTGCAGTTCCACCTTATATCCACATTTGTAGTATCTGGTACATATTATATATTGGATATGTGTTCTTTGCTCTCCCTAAACCCAGTTTTACACAGCTCCCAAGGCTGCAATCTCCTAGTGACCAGTAGCTGACAATTGGTGAGTTGTGACTTTTAGCCCTGGCACCTCTGCTGCCATCCTGTGCTTGCAGTGTTAAGGCTTCTGCTGTCATCTTGTGGTAGTGTTTCTGGGGATCCTTGATACAACCCCGTTCATTTGTTTTTTCAACAGCCTTTGAATTGTGATTTCTTGACCATCCAAGTAACATTTTATTACTTCAGCCTGATCCCACCTATGTCATTCACGTAGGGTCATTAGTACTCGAATAGTACTCTGAAAGACTAATAAGAGTTCTTCTATTAGCAGACACACACAGAGAGTGCTCTGGTAGCTACCTAACTCACCACTGGTGTGTCATCAGAATTTCTTTACAACAGGGTCTTCCTTCATCACACCTCAGACATCAGGAGTGCCAGGATCAAGGAAGCAGATCTCAGGAAGCCCAAAATGCATGCATTGTCTGCTCACAGGTACTGGCACAGCTTTGGCTCTGCTGCTGTCAAAAGCTGGATTGCTACCTGTCCTCATGAACCAAAAGTGGGGAAAAAAGCCCTTTCCTTGTGCATTGCCCAAATAATACCTGTGAGAAATCTTGAACTGCCTGCTTTGGAGTCACTTTAAAACAGAGCCCTTCTGACTGATGGCCAGGATGGAAAAAGCACCACTGTTTGTGGGGTGTTTCTCAACAGAAAAGCACACAAACACCCCTAGACAGTCTGCTGAAGAGCTTTGAGTTAGTTGAGTGCCATGTCTCCTTAAGAGAAGAATTAGATTCTGGTAAATGTTATTTGCCAACTGTTCAGGCTTATAGTGGCATTCAGAAGAACCCCAAAAAGATACACCCCTGTGGAACGGCAAGTGTGGGAAGACTTGTAAAGGGATAGCTGCAGCACACCACCAGGTGAGAAATCCTGCTCACAAATTTGACAGTCTGGATGAGGCCAGCCTAAGAAAATGTGTTACTGGGAAATGGCATTAGAAAGAAAACCTGGGGTAGAGGTAGCCAAGATCTCCTTGCTTTTGCTAGCAAGTACTCACTGACTTGTGACAACCTTATTCCCGTAACAGTGTTGAGCTTCTAGAAAATAATACTGTGCTGTAACAAATTTTCCATTGTGGGTAACAGTCACACTCAGTATCTCTTGGAATCTTACCCAAACATTTGCAGGGGCTTTGTTACCAGTTACAAAACTGTAGCACTTGGGGGCAAGAGTCACAGACATGGACCTGCCCCACCTCTTTCTCCCTTTTTGAGTGTACCATGGAGCAGAGATTGTGCTCTAGAGTTTTGCATTGGCATTTTAATGATGGAGGAAAGCCTGTCAAGGAGAATTAATGCAGCTCCCCCTGATCTATTTGTATTAGCAATCACCTGTCTTTTTTTAACTATAATGATAAATTTTAGGGAAGGAAACTACTTTGGCTCTTGGCATCTGTATGAAATACTCTTTGACAAACTTTAGATGTTTGTTGGATTTTATTTTTTTTCTCCTGGAGCAAAGAACACCTTGAAGTTTTTGAAGTAGTATTACTTATGATAATTTTAAGTGGCTATGAAGATAAATAATGGGTCTTACTTTCCAAGAACAGCTGAAAGTTCGTATTTCATGTTGCCTCTTTGACCTTGTAGAGAGCTGTGCATATTCAGATTAGTTTGGAGTATTTGTATGTAGGCATTAGAGATGCTAAGCAACCTCAAGCCATGACTCTCTGGTTTAACAAGGCAAATAATTTTCAGGACAGACTAAGCCAAGACTTAAGTTAATCTAACTCTTGTGGTTTTGTGGTTTTTAGAATCAACAGTCAGTGCCTTTTTAAGATCTGCTTGTAAGTGTTGCTTGGATGGATTCCAGGCTTCTTTTGCTACAGGACTCAGAGTAACTCTGGCTAGCCTAAGATTGCTTTGCTGTCTCAGAAGCTTTTAAACCATCTGCAAAAATACCCTTTAGTGTGTGGACCTAGGCTGTTTCAAATTATGGTCTTGGTCAAACAGGTGTTTATGTGGATACAGGTGCACAAGACAAGAAAAAGAGAAATTCATGAAGTTGTCCTCCTCTTTTTAGGCCAAAGCAGGTCTGGGATTTTCTCCCCTAGAGAACCAAGAGTCTGCTAAATAGCAGAAGAAAAGTACTACTCCTATTTTTAATCATGCTGCAGCTTAAACAGATGCTTAAGTATTTTGCTGGATAAAGGCTTAGGAGCCAAATCTAATGCTTACTGACGTCCATGACAAGGCTTAGTGGGTTTAAGTGGAACCAGGCAAGAGCCCAGGAGCAGTGCAACGCCCAGGTCCAGCTCCCAGTGCTCTTCACAGGGGAGCGGAGGGATGCATGCCTGCCCTGCGTGGCGCTTGAATCTCTGCAGGAGCTGCAGAATGGATTTTGAGAAGAAAACCAGGATGCTTCACCCTCCACTGTGGGAACCTGTGGGTCCATAGCCTCTGGGCTGCAGTCTCCACTGAGGTCAGAGCAGGTTTCTCGCTGCAGTCTGGAGGTGGACACGCTGAAGCACACCTTCCCTCTGTTGCTGCTAGGTGGGCCTCACAGCAACTGGGATGCAGTATGATGGGCAGCTCAGCAGCTGGTTGGGAAGGCTGGCAGGACCTCTCCATCCGATGTACTTCCTATGGTCTGTCAGCTGCCAACACAACATCCGCCTTGAATATTAAAAAAAATACAGTAACATTTTATATCACCTTTTTTCATGGCATGAAATGAAGAAACAATAGGTGTGCCTGTAGACTTTAAGGAACTTGGTTTTAAGCCTCAATTTTCTAATTTCAACCATGGAAGAAAGAGCTTCCCAGTTTTTGAAGCTGTGACATCAGCTTGCTCACAGCTGCCATTTAGCTCTGTTTGTAAAGCTGTGAGTACCCACAGTTGCACTGTAAGCCAGAAGGCACTTTTTTTTCCTTCAGTGGAGCTTTCGCTGATGTAATTATATAGCCTGTCTTCTTTTTTGTGTTTCTTATCATAAATACATATTTGAGCACTGCCTTTGCCCCCAAGAATCAAAGGAATAAATTTTCTGTGTATTACGTACTTTTACACAGTTAGCAAAAGAACATTCACATGTATTCTTTTAATTCTGCTAATGAAGCTATCATAATGTCAAATAAAATGTCATGGTGGGCATACCTAATTAGCATTACAAATTTGCTTGAAGGGGTAAATGGCCAGATCCTTCCAGCCCAGCTCCAGGCATTCGTGCTTGCAAGATTTACAAGGGCTAAGGATGGGTCTACAGACTACTGAAATGGAAGCTTGAAAAATATTGCATTAATGAAATGCTAATCGTGTTTCAGTTGTTAAATGAGCCTGCTATCTCAGGTGTCTCAGGCAATGAAACTGTAAAACTGCTCTGGTTGGGATGCAAAATGCAAGTAAGTTGTTACACTCTGCTGATGTACAGGAGTGAAACACATCAGACCACGTAGAGCTTAATATTCCATGAATGGCTTGGTCCAAAGTCCACTGAAAGTCAGTGGAAAGACTGTTGACATCTGATCTGAAGGTGATTTATCAGAAATTAAGGATTCTAGGCCTGTTCTTTACCCAGTAAACACTGAAGTCAGTTGATCATGGCTGGTTTTAAAACGGGAGCCAATGACGTACAATAAAAAATTAAGCTCTCCTAGACATAGGAAATGTTCTTGCTAGTGTGCATTTACATAATGTATGTAATGTAAATGCAATACACTTTGTAAATACAAACACATTATTAAAAATAGATCACAATTAACATTATTCAAATTAGGTTTAAATGTGTGTATTTTGACAAAAAAACTAATGTAAGTCATATAATCTTTAATGACAGCTTAAATTCAAATGTAAACAAAGCAAGTGAATTTCTGTATCAGTTCTAATTGACAGTTTAACTGAAATAGTCAAACTTTACAAATTTCCAGAGTGAGGTAATGAAGGAGTTTGCCTAAGAACTTAAATAAGGATGGATGGGCATAGTTCAACACACTGATATTATCTTATAGATCTTATGTTCCATGATAAGTAGAAAGTTAGACACACCTAAACTATCGCTGCAGTTGTCAAAAAGCTTTGCTATGAAATTGTGCTGTCTCAGTGATTGCTACTGAATGACCAATTAAACAATTTTCAGAAGTTCCTCATTTAAAAAGCAGTAGTTTATTTTAAATTAAGACAAATCAAAAATCTGTAAAAGCATTAAGAACACGGTAATATCAAAGGTTGTATACTGAGATGTGACTTTGGTGTAAATTTGTCAGAGCTTATATGTTCAACTGCATCCTACAAATGACAAATAAACCTTTCAAAATAAAATTAAGAAGGTATTAAATCCAAACATCTCCACATCCTTTCTTAAAAGGATCTTGTTTTGCATATAAAACCAGTGAAGTCAACCAACCACTCTCTAGATGAGACCACAGAGAGCTCTTTTGGTTGAGATGTGTAACAATGAGGCTCATCAGAGTGCCTTCCCTGAGTTGCAGTACGAAGCAGACATTAATGGCTGTTCCTCCCCAACGTCTAAAGCATAGTGGGATAAGAATTATCTTAAAGTTAAGCAGAAGATAAATGCCTAGTGACAGAATTTTAGGTATAGTCTTGTATCAGAAAAATTTTGAAGACAAGGTTTGCAGTCCCAATACAATTGATAAAAAGAGACCAATTTTGCTACATTTTTAGGGCTGAACATTTACCTTTCAAGCACATTAGCAGGGAATTTAGCAACTGATAAATTGCAGTGGTGGTGAAGTGCTTACGTAGATGCGCCTGTGGAGTTTTGAAAGTGATAGCTGAAGCGCCGATGGTTTTGCACCAAGAAGCACTTTTCAACACAGGCTCAGTCTAAGCCAGGTTATCCCAAATCCATCTCTGTTCAGTGAGGAGCAGTGCCTCAATACAAGAACAGTCTGTTGGACCACACTGACACATCCAGGTATGTTGCACATAATACAGGGACTGACACTAGAGCTTCTGAAGTCTAAGCCTGCAGCTGCAGTGCTATGGGAGAGTCCAGCCTTGCACCTGAGAATACCAGGTCAGATGCAAAATGCCTTCGCCTGCACTGCTAAAGAAAATTATGTCCAGTTTTCTGACCCACAGGCAGAGTTTCACTTTATCTAGACTGTGTGTGTTTGGTGCTGTTTGCTCTGGGACTGGTGTAATGCCCAGTGGCCCTAAGGTATAATTTTTTGTGGTTTCTGTCTCTTTTATCAGTTCAAAATGTTTTAATTCAGGGAGAACTGTGCTGTAGACAAGAAGAAGTGGTCTTGCATATGTGGAACTGTGCATATGCACTGTGTGTTTAGCATGAGGATGTAGAAGTCTTCAAAGATCTAAACCCGCTGCATAAGACAGAAAGCCAGTTGTCATGCAGTCTTATCCATACTGCCTACTGGGGGTGATTCCCAAAATGTGCCAGGATCCAAACTGCCAGTGCATGGTGTGAGAAAGCCAACTGACATGTGCCAAGACCAGACCAGGGACAAACTAAGCAGTACAAATGCTGAAGTTTGGTTGCTGGGGCTGTTTTATTCAACAGTGGACACCGCTGTTATGGCAGACTTTGGTCACTCATCAGTGCATGGTTGTTTTTCTGCATCTGGTAGATGTTTTTTCCGTATACTTGTGTCTGTATGATAATAGCTATAGTACTATGTTTGGGCTGTTATACTTCTGAATATACTGAAGACATTTGCTTTTCCTTATACAGCTATGATCAGGTTGTGTGGTGTCGTTAATACATGCAAAATATTCTACATATACTGAATAACTAATTTCTTCTATAACACTCAAATTAACTAAGCCAGCAGACTTGTAAATTTTCGCTGATTGGGGGCAGATCATCATGTAAAATATTCATACTTTTACTTGATCTGGGACAGAGAGGACACAAGGAAAATCCTTTCTCTCTTCTATTTGCAGTGAGAGACAAACTAGAGTTATTAATTTACCTGATGGTCTCATAACCTCAGAAAAAAAGTTTGTTGTGATTCCGTTTGCAGAGATTAATTTATTAAAATCAGCTTTCTAAACCCACATACTATAAACAATGCTCTTTTTTTTTTTCTTTTTTTGGAACTAATCATGTATTTTAATTAGTAAGCAATGTTTTCCAGCTTAGAACTGAAAAGTCTGCACAGCTTAGCTTCTGCATTCAGTAACTTGTCCTTTACCAAAGAGTGTGTCTTGTTGGCAGTACATGATGTGTATCAATTGTTGACAGTGCTTTCTTTAATTAGCTTATTCATGTGGATGTGTAAAAAAAGGCCACAGATGCCAAATGCAAGAGATAACAAAAAGAGCTAAGAGCATCTTCAATTACAGTATTCTCTTTATCAAGCTCTGAGTGTAAATTATCTGCTCTGGAAAACAGATGACGAGTTCATGTAACTGCAAATTAACACAATAAAACCTTGCTGCTTATGAACAGGGTTTAGCTCTTCAGGTGTGTGGGTTTTTTCCATTCCACCCCTTATATCTGTATTGGAGAGCCCAGGGTTTTATTTTAGTAAAACTAGTGTAAATTGAGCATTATCATATTATTGCAAATCTCAAATGACATTTTTAAGATCCAGACAAACTGGAGACTATAATGAACAGTAAAATACTATCAGAATCAAAATGACAGCATTTTATACCAACTTCAAACACAGTAAAGGTGTGATTCCTCTTTTATATTATACATGTTAACTACTGAAAACATAAGAGAATGAAGAACAGACCTTAAGTGTTTAGTAACTTATTGGATAGAAAGATAAAATTCAGGTACTTGTATAGGGTAAGATAAAATTTGAGGGGGCATGAATACAGACAGATGTTAACATAAGGTCACAACAAAGATCTCAAAGCAAAAGTTACACTGAAACAGGCATTGTAATTCACATTTTTTGAACAGCCTCATGGCTGGAATCAAATGCCAATGTAAAGTAAAGTAACATTTTAGCAAAGCCACACTGAAGACTGTCAAGTTCTTGGGTGAAACCAAAAGTTGGAACAATATATAAGCTAGCTGAAGGCCCGATAGAAACATTTTGGTAGAGTGGAGAGTTATTTTGTAGCAAAATGCTAGCAATTGCTTGGAGTCTTTAATTTTCCTTATAAAATCTGCAGATAAAATTTAACTTTATTTTTGGGACCACAGGGAAGGGAGAGAAATAAAAGTAAGGGAAAAGTATTTATGAATCAGATAATAAGGAAGGAAAAATTTTTTACCTTAAGAGAACTGATAAATTAGCCTCACATCCTTTCTCCTTTTCTGGAAAAGATAAATCTAAGGGCAGTAGTGTTGGGAAATGTAATGGGTTAATTTCTGTTACATCATCAACAACGTGGAATAAATTAGTATGGAATGCATATTTATGGAATACTTTCCAGCTCAGAAACCAGAGTCTGCGTATCTTAGTCTCTTGTGCTTTCAGTAACTTGTCCTTTACCAAAGAATCAGTCTTCTCATGTTTTATTGGCAGTACATGGTGTACATTGATTGTAGACTGTGATCTGTTTAATTAGGTTACTCATGTGTCTGTGTAAAGAAAGCCCTTAACTACCAAAATAAAAGGTAATAAAAAGAACTGAAAGCTCTTCTTTATTTTTCTTATTGTTTACTAGAGAACTTGTCAGCATCCATTGAATTTGAACATTAACACAAGGACTGAACCTGAACAGTAAGGGCATGCCTTGTCATACCTTTGTTAGGAAGCACGATAATCTTTGCTGTAGAATGGCAAAAAGTCCCAACAGTACAAATGGATTGACAGAAATACAAATTCTTGGAAAGAGACTCGTTAGTGCCTACTAAAGTTTACTCAAATTCTGGCCAAAGAAGCCCATGAATCACAGTCCGTTCAAGCTGTGTGGGTGTAAGTTTCCCTTTTTCTCACACAGTTCTCTTGGTTGATAGGTGATTACTTTGAACTTAATGAGTGAATAAAAAATACGCAAAGTCATTAACTTTGGGTCCAGTATATTTCTGATCAGTTGTCTTTCATATTTTTAACTACAGAATCCCCTTCACCTGCAGATGAGTTTAGAAAACTCGCTGAGTTCTGATGCTGATGTCACTTTCTCGATCCTTGCAATGAACAACTGGTATAATTTCAGCCTGATGCTATGCCAGGAGGAGTGGAACATCACAGATTTTCTCTTCCTCACAGAACACAGCTCCAAGTTCCACCTGGGATCCATTATAAACATCACAGCAAACCTCACTTCAGCCAGTGACCTTCTGAACTACTTACAGTTCTACCTGGACAGCATCAAAGACACAACATCTACCATGGTGATGTTTGGATGTGACATGGAAAAAACACGGAGGATTTTTGAAATAACTACCCAGTTTGGTGTGATGCCTCCAGAACTTCACTGGATTATTGGGGATTCACAGAATGTGGAAGAACTGAGGACAGAAGGTTTGCCACTCGGTCTCATCGCACATGGCAAGACAACACAGTCAGTCTTTGAGCATTATGTACAGGATGCAATGGAGCTGGTGGCAAGAGCTGTAGCAGCAGCCACCATGATTCAACCTGAACTAGCTCTTATTCCAAGTACAATGAATTGCATGGACACGGATGAAAGGAATATCACTTCAGGGCAGTATTTATCGAAGTAAGTGTTTCCTTTTTTTTCTTTTTGTGGCTAATATTTGTGGTATACAAGAAAAACAATTTCACCATCACCACCGCCATTCCCATTGGCTTAGCTACCATGCTAACCATCCCTCATACACAAATTTGTTTCAATATTTCCTCCTGCCTTACTACTTCTGGGCAAGTAATGAACTTAGCCTTTTAGCCACAGAAGGAGATTAAGACAGCTGTAGGAGGCACTGTTCCACAGAAGTAGAGATCAGATAGTAAACACAGGCAAGGTTACGGACTGTGCTCTGGAAGTATCTTGTATTTGTGTTTATGCATGTTAGATTGAAAGGTCAGGGCTAATGTCATGTTCTCTGAGGTTTTGAGATACTTGGGAGAATGCAAAACACAGTAAGAATATTTGCACTACCCAAGCAATCAGGGAGTATAAAAGCAGACGTGTAGCCTGTGCTAGTGCGCTTCCATGGAAAAGAAACAAAAAAGATGCACCTCTGACCACCTCATAGGCCACTGCTGCTGGTGAGAGCAGTCAAAAACCAGGAAGTGCTCCTCTGTTGCTTGGTGTGGGAGCGTCCTCTTCCAGCTTCTGCTAAAACTGTTGCTGTAGGCCACTGCATGTCACTGTACTGAAGTTATTTCCAAAAAATGCTTGGGGATTTGCATCTAGAAATATTCCGAGTTTTAACATGGAGAGGAAAAATTGCATGGTTCTCTTTGAAAATGAACAAGAAGGTCTTTGCTAAGTGTGAATTCATCAGCTGGTTTACATCCAGTGACTGTTCCATGTTTTCCCCCCGTTACGTCTGATTTTGTTGAATGGAGTTAGGATAAAAGTTCGTGAAGTATCTTTTCAAGGTTTTTTTTAATTTTATCTGAACTGTGACTTCACAATAGTATGGTAATGGCATTGCTCAAAGCACAGCCATCTGAGAACCTAAGAGTTCCTTAGCCAGCACTTGTTCATAGCTCAGGGGTCAAAACCCCCCTGTTTCCGAAGAGTGAAACAAGGCTTGGGAATAAATACTGCACTGGCTTGCAGTATCCCCACTGACTTGTGATATGAATTTTGTCTCATTATTCTGGGTATTTTAACTATATCAGGCCCAAGTTCCTGAAAAGTAAAACTCAGCAAGGGCCTTCTTAAAGTAACAAATATTTGAGGACAGTAGTTTTATGAACAGACTTCATGAGGGTTAAGGAAGGGACAAATAAAAAGGAAGGCAAAATTAAAGCTCTTAAAAGTATTCTTGCAAAATATTTCTTTATCATTGCTTTCTACTATTAGCTCTGTCATGAACAGTGGCTGCTATAACTTGTATTTTGGGAGACAATATGCAATTTCACATCTATGAAATTTCTTGTCCCTTCATCTCAGTAAAGGTATTGTGGAAAAGAAAAAAGGATCATATGCTTAGCATTTTTTTCTCTAGGCACCTGCTTGTGGACCCTGTTAAAGACAAAATAACACACCAGATAAACCCTTGTCCTGAATCACTGCAGCTGGTTTTGTAGTGCACCAGTGAGACATACCTGATGGCCAGTACTGAGGTGTTTGAGTTAGCAACATAACTATTAACTCTGAGTGGTACTAGTAATTTCTCAGGTGTGAAGCACTGATGAGTAGCTTAACTGGGACCAGCCTCATCCGTTTTACGAATGGGGATATAGAAGGCACACTGGCATAGAACCTCACCTCCCTTCACTGCAGTGTGTAGTTAAACAGCAGTCCCACAAGCTGCGACCATGGACACCTGAGCTTTCATTGACAACACTCCACTCACGTTGTCTGTGCAGACATTTACATGCCACCCAGGAGCAGAATAATGATTATGAACAAGACTGAGATCTGGGCAAAGCATGCTTTTATTTATATGGGTATGGATATAGATGTACAAACCCCTGAAGATTATACTGTTGTAAGTCTCAGTCCTTCATTCCTCTTGTGATGAAATTGATTCCCTGATCTGTTCCTGCCTGCTCATGGGAGCATCCTTGTCGACAGAACAAGGTTAGAATTTCAAAGCCTCATCTTTGTCTTATAGTTTTAAGTAGTCTTACAGCTTTACTAGTCTTAAAGCTTTAACTCTGCTTCTTGGGTAATTTCAGCAGCCTGCTATTTGCTTGCCTATTCCAGTTCTTGCCTCCAGTAAACTTTCCAAGAAAGATGTGGAATGACCAAGCCATCAAGCCTGGAAGAAAATGAAATCATTTAATTAGATCATTCTTAATAGTACTAAAAAGATACCAGTGCTATGGTAGTATGGTAGTACTGCTAGAGCTCTAATGAGTAGTTCATACAACAAAGCACACGAAAAACACAAAAAGCTGAACTGAGCAAATGACACACTTTGGACTCATTGGTCAAACTGAAGTGACACGAGTGAAGCTTTGATGCAGCTATCACACCCTGTTGGTGTGATCATCAGCTCACACACATTGGCATAGCATTAAGGAAATCCATTCAGCCGTCAGACTGGAGGGCCTGGCCTTTCACGTTCTGAAATTTGTACACACCGTCTTTCCACACAAATCTGTCAGTTGCTGTGCTGAAAAGGTATTGCTCAGATATTGCCAATGTGTCTGTGCAATACTTAGCACTTGCAATTCCCAGATATTCGCACTAGAGATTGCTGGCTTAAATAATGTAGCCAGATTGTTTTACCTCTTTCCTAAAGTTACTGAGAGAAGGGAATTTTTACTTGAAGTCCAGGGCGTGAATTTCACTAGTGCTGCGTACAGCATATGCAAATGATTAGCAGCCATAGCCACTCATGTATAAAAACAAAGTATTGTTAGAATGTGTCTCCCACATGGTTTCCCTCATTTATTTTGATTCATGTCCTGTGAGTATGAAAAATATACAACATGCAAATCAGCTGCAAAAGTAAGCCACTAGCTTGATACGGTAGCGAAGCCATACATTTAAATGCTACCAAATCTCTCAGGTCACCGCTTCTAACACAATTCAGCACAGGACAGGTACAGAGGGCTCTATTCACCCTCACGGGCACACTTGCACATGCACATGGTCAGAGAACACCGTGCATAAATTCCACTGTTCTCATTCCACCTGCAGAAAATAAATCTAATGCATTATTCCATAGCTTCCTCTCCTCCCGAAGCACCTGGTCTGCAGCATTCTGATATCCAAGTTGTACTGTAGTAGCAATGTGGGGCCAAATTCATCAGAACTTCACTAGCTAATTCCATCTGAGAACTCGTCTTCCTCAGTTTTGGCATTTTGTGAACTGTTAATGCTATTTTCTACACTTGAACAATTATTTCAAAATTTTACATACAGATCCATCCACACATGGAGTGGTTTTACTGTTACCGTTGTAGTGATGGCTTCAGCATATAAGCCCAACAAGGCTTGTAAGGAAGAAAGTGCACACTTTTTAACAAAGGCTGAGGAGGAGAGATAAAAATCAGATAAGTTTATCAGCACATAAACCTTTCTTTAGTGCTTAAGATTGCCTTCCCTATAAATTTTGCCTTGATAGTGTTTCCATACACAAATAGGCAAATAACACTGTCAAATATGAAACACAGGGTAGGAGGAAAGAACTAGTCAACAGTGGCAGACACCACTGGTTAATGAAGTTATGGTATCATTTAGCCAGGACTAGACTAAATGGTAAAGGATTTCAAAAAAGAGAACCACCTTCATGCATCTGTCCCATTTATGAACACCTATATGTGTGTTTTCAGGCATAATTTTCTGCCCCAAGTTAACACATGTGTAGATCAATTGGTTTTGACAGCATTAGCTATGTCATCTTTCTCCAAACTCAACCTGCTCAAAATAGACTGCATAAGAAGAATTTTGAAGCCATCTCAGAGAATGCTGCCACACACATTACCGCACTGAAAACTATATTATTTAATTCCATAAATTAACCTTTGTTGAGAACAAAACCTGGTACTATCTTGAGACATTCACAGTCCAGAGTTCTAACTGCTGAAACTCCATCAAAAATCACCAGAAGTGTCAAAACTAAGGGTAGAGGCTGGGCATGAGTATGCATGCACACACACTTGCTGTGGACTTATCCTTTTCAAATCAATTTGAGGTTCTTTTTTATCGACTCTAAATATTGATAAACAATTAACACTCCTTAAAGTTTATGTCTTGCTTATTGAGGCTGGAATGACAGCTATAGCCTTTATACTTCCTTCAATACTTGCTTTCATCCAATTTCAGAACTAATGTGAGGTGTTATATTCTACTATGACAGCTAAACAGTCTGTCTTCGGAATGCCTCTTAGTGAAAAATACGTGCCTGACTTACACCATATTAGCAGCAATTTAACTCAGTGTTTTTTTTAATGGAACCACCATGCTAAGATTTCTACAGCCCCTGCAAAATGCATAGCAGCTTTAATATTAACAGAGTGCAGTTCAGCTTGTCATGGAGTTTACAAAAAAGATTTTCTCCTTATAACACTTATTTCCTGCTCAGTTGCCTGCTCCTTTATCCATGTCATTTTAGCCTCTTTGATAGTGACTTACCAGAAGCTAAATTCAATATACAGGGAGGACAACTACTAGCAAACATTGCCACTCAGTACAAAGGAATAGTAAAAGCCCGGAAATCTCAATGCAAAGTGTTCAGCGCAAAACTGGCACACTTCATGAGATCTGCTACAATATCAAAGTTGCACTTTTAAAAACATTATTTCTGCACATATTTTTAACAAACTTTTTTTTCTTTTTTCTTTTTTTTTTTTTTTTTTGTAAGAATTAAATTTGACTGTCCTAGGGCAACATTTTGCATTGAGTCCCTTTCTTCATTCTGAAGTGGCTAACAGTGATTTACCAATGCCAAATTTACATTTTTGAATCTAGATAGGTTTACTTCAGAGTGCTTGAAAGGTGTTGACAGCACTTCAGTAGCCTCTCATCTGTAAGCTAAATCTTTCTGAGATTATAGGATTTTTCTTGAAAGGACATTTCAAACATAATTCGCATTCTTCCATTTTCATACATATTTTCATCTAGGAAAATGACTATAAATCTGGTGACTTCACCTGAGAACTAACCTATGTTTTGTTAATGTACAAAGCAAAGAGAACTGAAAAAAATTGGTGTTCTCTCATGCATTTTTTTCTAGTAAGTAAAACAATTTTTTTCCTGAAGAGTTTTAATCTACATTAGGTAAGAAATGTAGGAAAGCGTTCCCAAGTGCTTTAGTCATAAATAAGTTGCTTGTTCGTTGTGCCATAGGAAAGCTATCAACGATCCAGGTGTTCAACATCATCCCCAATCTATTCTCTTAAACATAAATTTGTGGTGTCTGCATATACTTCAGTATGATGACTTAAGCTGTCTGCTTCTGATTACTCTGCTTTCTCCCTCGAACAGGTTCTTAGCCAACACAACTTTTGATGGTCTCAGTGGCCACATTAAGGTGAAAGGCTCCTCCATCGTCAGCTCAGAAAACAATTTCTTCATCTGGAATCTGCAGCACGACCCTGTCGGGAACCCGATGTGGACTCGTCTGGGGAGCTGGCAAGAAGGGAAGATAATCATGGACTATGGGATATGGCCAGAACAGGCCCAGAGACATAAAAATCATATGCAGCACCCCACCCGGCTGCACCTCAGAGTAGTAACTCTCATTGAGCATCCATTTGTCTTTACAAGAGATGTAGATGATGAAGGTCTTTGCCCAGCAGGGCAGCTGTGCCTGGATCCTCTGACCAATGATTCAGCCGTGCTGGATAACCTGTTTGAAACCCTTCAAGGAGGGAATGACACTGTTCCCATTGAGCTGAAGAAGTGCTGCTATGGCTACTGCATTGACCTGCTGGAGAAGCTAGCTGAGGATATGAATTTTGATTTTGACTTGTACATTGTTGGTGATGGAAAATACGGAGCCTGGAAGAATGGCCACTGGACAGGGCTGGTGGGAGATCTTCTTGCTGGCACAGCTCATATGGCAGTGACGTCATTTAGCATTAACACTGCCCGAAGCCAGGTGATTGATTTTACCAGCCCTTTTTTTTCAACCAGCTTGGGCATCTTGGTAAGGACCAGAGACACAGCAGCTCCTATTGGAGCCTTTATGTGGCCACTTCACTGGACTATGTGGCTGGGGATATTTGTCGCTCTCCACATCACAGCTATATTCCTCACTTTATATGAATGGAAAAGTCCTTTTGGGATGACCCCCAAGGGAAGGAACAGGAACAAAGTCTTCTCTTTCTCCTCTGCTCTGAACGTCTGCTACGCGATCTTGTTTGGAAGAACAGCTGCCATCAAACCCCCCAAGTGCTGGACTGGAAGGTTTTTAATGAATCTGTGGGCTATTTTCTGTCTGTTTTGTTTGTCCACGTATACAGCCAACCTAGCTGCTGTCATGGTAGGAGAGAAAATCTATGAAGAACTTTCTGGAATACATGACCCAAAGGTAAATCATGTCTGTTGTTATTAACTCAGCCTTTTCTTCTTCCCTGTCAGAATTCACTGCTGCGTAATTTACGGTTTCTAATGGAATCAGAAAGCAACCTGTGTGCAGAACAGCAGCTGCACTACAAATGGTTACCACTTGATGGCACTGCAGCAGAACAGTTCAGCGACAGGATCTTTAACAACTGTAGAAGTGTAGGGGGCGGATCTCAAAGATTGAGGGTGAGGAGGAAGGTGAAGAATTTTGGTGTTGCCCACTGCAGGGAAGAAAACCTGTTGCTATGTGGAGGGTAAGGGGTTTGATTTCAGTTCCGAGTCCCTTTGCCTGCAGTTGTTTTGATCGATTGGATGATTTGGGTCATCCTGAGATCTGCTCAAACAAAACAACCACATAGCACAAATACAAACCACTGATGTTCTAGGTGGGAATTTGCAAGTATTTCACAGGCCATAATGACACTTACAGAGCCGTTACTGGCAAAATTCCCCATGAATGCTAAATCAAATGGAGAAGAACTGAAATCTTTTGAAAAATCCTACCTTCTGCATCAAAACAGTGGAATTCACTTTACAAGTCGTCAGACATTTGATTTGCAATGTTATTTCTGCTGGGGAACTGTCGTGGGAGGAGGTGATGTTGTAGACAACCCATCTGCAAATACCTCAGACTTCCTAGTGCTTTTTGGTAAGGCAAGGAAAAATCTAGAAGTGGAACTGCTTCCATGCCCTCTCTCTGCTACTCCCAAGGGGGGGTGAAGGGATATTCAGTTGGGATTTAAGTCCAGTCATTTTATAAGGCTATTCTGATTTTTTTTGTCACTAAGCAATGATAGTGAAAACACAAAACCATGCAGAATGGTTTGTAGAGAGAATACATGGCTGCAGGTGACACAAGCAGCCATCCTCTTCACCTGACAGTCACTCTAGGGGACAGTGTGGCAACGGCAAATTTCCCTTGTTTGGTTGGCAGTTTCTGCAGGGAAGGTGTGAAAATTTATTCATGGTTTAAAGCAAATTGCTACTAATAATCTGCCCTTCCCCTCCCAGCAAAAATACCATAAATACTACATCAACAACTTCACCAATGTAAGCTGCAAAAGTCCAGCAATCATGCATTTGTTTTATCCAAAGTATTCTGAATAAGCAAGTGAGAGCTGTCAGCTGAATTTCACCAGCTCCAGGCGTATCTCTATTGCAGTCATTGTGTGACCTGTAATATTGGCTTGAAAATGAGGTTAGTCCTCTGCTTTTTTGCATGGACATCACCTAATCCATCAAATCAAATCTCATCAGATTACATCCTGGTTTTCTGCATCACTATTGTGACCTTACGTGGAGTTCCCAAGACAGGTATTGAAATCTCTGCAATTGCAAGAAAATGAAATTTTTCTAAAGCTGCACTGTAAAGCTTGAATTGCAAAATTGGGTGCAGAGTATTGAAGCATATTAGGTGTTACAAACACAGGTCATAGTCCTGAACAGAAACACTGATAACATGCTCAGTAACCTCAGTGATCCTACTAAATCAGTGGCATTACTGGCCTCTCCTAGACAGGCACTTCTCTGCTTCATGGACTAGATCTAAGCTTCTGAGTAGTTACCACTTTCCAGTGTGGGAATAACACAAGGTAGGTTTTGTGGAAAAGGATTGCCTGCCATTACATGAACTGCAAAATAGTTTTGTATATTTCATTCATGCATTTTCCTCCAAAGTCTTAGCCTGTAAGAGTAGTTATAATAGAAAATGTATTGGTTTAACCTTTTCTCACACGAAGCCTGAGTTATGCCCATTCAGAGTTCTCTCTAAGACTTCAAGCTTAGATCTAGGAAATGTTTGGGGTCCAACAGTTGCAGAGGTACATACGCCACTTTTTAGTTAGTTACTTAAGCATTTTTTATGTGATTTAAAGAATTTGTGGGTTTTTTTCCAGATCTGCTTACTCTTTCTTTTCAGTGGTGGAGACTAATTTCCAAAAGAAGGCAGCAGGATGCAGAAATAATCTTTTTAATTTTGATATATTTTTAAACATTCTCCTGCTGCTCTCATGGTACGTATGTCCTTATACTGTGCTTTTGAAATGTATTTAAAAAACAAAGCCCAAAATAGAGCAGCAACCTTCTTGAGGTAAGATATATAATTTCTTCAGGCTGTCAGCCACCAACAACAGATAGAATCTGAGATTGCAAACAGTCAGGAAGAAAGACAAGTGGGGAAAAATTAAAAGGTTTTTTTTCCAAGAATAGAAACCTGGTATCTAAAGTCAGTATTGCTAGGAATATCTATGCTCTCTCTTCTTGTTAAAAAAAGACAAGGTTAGATATTGCCTGAATAAAGAGCATCTGCCTTTCTACAAAAATCCGTGTTAGAACAGTGATGTTTAATTGACCGAGCAGTACAGTGTTTTAGCAGTTGCTCATTGCAGCTCGCCAAAGGAAGCATGGTCTTCCCATATTGCTGAAGCCTTGAAGGTACAACATTTTCATCAGAAATCAAAAGAAAATGCATTGCAGTACAATCACTAATTACAAAGTAAAGTGGAACACAGAATTAGAGATACTTCTGTTGGACCTTTAAATGCACTAATGATGTAGAAGTAAGGAAATCTATAAATAACATCACACTGCTGAAGGTGAAGTGGCCAGTGAGGCAAGACAAACCAGAGTAGAAGGCAAGCAGCGGGAGGCAGGATAATTAAGTTCCTGAAATGTGTCTTGAATTTAAAGAACTTAGTATGTGTTTTCTGTGTAAGAATCTTAACAAGGGTCGGTCACTAAAACCAAACATCTGGTGTATCCATCAGATCTGTCTACTCCCTTTACCAGGTCACATTTCAGGTGACTTTTTATGGTAGGAGCTACATCATAGCCAGTAAGTTGCACAAGTATTAATGTCCTGCCACCTTAAAAACTTAATCTTCTAAAAGAATAGTCAATTTGGGCCACAGCTGCCCTCTCTCCCCCAATTTTCAAATCTTATACATTTTAGACCATCATCTCTTGTCAGGGGAAACTGTAAAACACAGCTTTTGGAGAAGAAACTCACCTGAATATCTTCAGTCTGGGTGCAAGAGGATAGCTACAGGATGAGCAGTTAGTTACCTGGATGAAAGTTGCAGCAGTGTCCTAATTCCCTCTTAGGAAGCTCTCTACAGTACATGGCAAAGAGGTTTAAAAGTTTGTTTGCAGATAGAGGAGATAAAGACAGAGGAAACACATTGTATTTGGACCATTTTATACTGCTTTTACCCCTTCTCTTATCTGAATCACAGAGGCTTGTTTCAGTTTTCCTCCTAATGTCACATCTTTGGACGGACAAAATATTCCAACACTCCTCTTTGCCAGAGTGCTCGGCAGACCAGGTATGCTGTTGTATGAGTTGACTTCTTTACAAGGTCAGTTATTCAGCCTACAGGCATGTAAACCAGCAGCCTGCCTTTGGGCTGGTCTGATCATTTGTCCTACCTACCTGTAATGGCTGGAGACAGCTGGCTTTGTTCCTGACATCTCCCAACCTCGTTTGTCACCTTGTTTATTGTATAACTCCTTAGCCCCTTGGTGATGACATTATATTCATCTATAGTTGAGAAAGCCACCACCCAAAGTTTTTATCCTTCACTGGGGCCAGCACACATTTTCACAGTGGCAAAGGAACTCCTTAAAACAGAGCTGGTGCTAGAGGAGCATGCAGGTACACAGTCAAGGACAGGTTATTCGTGGACAGATGGCAGCTGTCATCTTTTTCCTGATGGACAGGAGGTGATTTCATTACAGATCTACAGTACCAAGCTGAGTATGCAGCCTTGCAGGCATGGGCTGAGCAGAGAAGGGACACAATAATAAACAGGAGGCTCTGGGTACAAAAAGGAGAATTTGTTACCATTCTGCTTCAGAAGCATGTATCTTTATGGCTGTTGACTCTCTTAGCCAGTCTTATGACAAATCCAGATATTCTGTGTTTCAGTTTCCAGTATGGTTTCCAAAAAGCAGTACTATCTGCATGTGAGTAGGTCTGCCACAGACAGGGAAAAGAAAAAATTATTGTGAGTACATAGCAGTGTCAGTGCCTGCCTTTGCCCAACAAGCCTGCAGCTAAGGCTCAGATCCAGTAAAACTCTTCATTATCAAATCCAAAAATAGGGCCTTATATATTACAGGATCTCCCCAGGGAGTGGGTTTTTATAGTGGCAAGGGGACTTGAAACAGGGAGTTTGCTTTCAGGCTTCTAATGCAAGAGCACATGTCGGAGATGTACCATAAAGTCAGGAGCATGTTGAGTAGTTCAGACTGAGGCAAAATAATTGTGGAAGCCCAGAGGACAGAAGAAACATTTCAAACATGCCAACAATAAAGCATACAACGCAGAAGTCAAGGAGCTGGACAGATTTTCCATAAGGTAGTCCAATGCTTGGCCTTTCTTTCTCCTAAAAGTGTCATTCTTTCAACAATACGATGAGCTTTTCAGGTGCTGTCCGACCATTGTCACTTCTGTGACGGCTGTTAGCTTTTCTTTGCCATCTTTAGGATACACTTAAGAACCTATATCTGTTAATTTACTGTGGCTGTATTTTTGCTTCTGTGGATCACTTCACCTTCAACACACCCTCTGACAATGACAAAGTTCCTTTTCACATTGTATTTTGACAGAAAATACTGAACCTGTTCAGATTCATTTAACAAAAAGAGCTACACTTGTGAATCCCACTATCAGAAATTTCATTGTGTTATCTCACCTAACTTTACCTGTCTGCATTGGAGACATTATGTGTAGTTTACTCAGTCTAACATGCTTTTACAGTTAGTTGGGAGAGGTAGGCAGATGGGGCTGCTGTTGAAGACACTTAACTTAGGAGATCGCCTAAACCGTTCCCCGGAAGTGTCTACTTCTCTCCATCAGGCATGATGGTGTACTAGCATGGCCAGCACTGATGTCTCACAAAAACTGTAGATGCCCCAAGGAGTACACTGCAGACACCTGCAGTCACTCTGCCAAGCCACATCAGCGAGTCCTTTCAACACCTTGGTGTGCGTTGGGATTAGTCCTCAGAAATCTCTGCTTCTCTTCCAGTCCATAGTCTGAACACTTGCTCTTAGGAGCTGTCCCATCTTTTTATTAAAAACCTAAGCACTCTGAGTAATCCAGATAATGTATTTCTGAGATTTTGTTACTCAGGAATTCACTATGTACAATCACTCAGATTATTTTTTCTGGGTTTACAATATCAAATGTGAGGGTGCAATCTCTCATTTCTGATTTACGAAAATCTCAGTAAATTTAGAGGCCTTATGGCCATTATTAAATAATTTAAAACCTCCCTGTTCTGTGTAATAAAACAGTCCAGAAATACCAACTGGCAAGTAACTGCAGTTGAGCTTTAGCAATACCAAACCATAGAAGAGGAAAGGTCCAGCCACTTCATAGGCTTTTTTTCATCATTAGAGGCATGATTCAAATAGCCCTGCACTTAATGATGTTTTACCTCAAAGTTCAGCAAGTTTTAGAGTGAGGCCGTAACTGTTGTGTGTTTATCGATACATTTTCTTCCTGAAAAAAAGAAAGTCATGTAAGAATTATAGTGAAGAAAATGCTCTCAAAGACTGCTATGGTCTTTCACTGCAGCAGCCTAAGATGAATCATTATAAGGAGCACCACTTGCACTGCTATGTCTTAAATATGTAATGAAATAGCATGTATTTAAATATGCATTAATGCATTAAATTGTATAGCAAAAAAACAACCAACAAACTCAGTGGTGTTAACAGAAGTCTTATTGCTCCCGTGGAGGTTAGTATATGTACAGGACTGCAGGATTCTTTTCTTTTTACAATTAAAAGATGTTGGCTGCAAAATCTATAGAGCATATGTTTCTGTGCAGGAAGTCATTGGATTCAGGAAGGTCGTGACTCACAGCATTGCATCCTGCTAATTAATACGTGGTGCTTTTCTGAGTATTAATAAGTCAGCGACGGATTTGAACTCAAGAGAACTGTGTCACAGAGGCCAAAGTGAAAAAATCTCAGACAAAGGAGAAATTAAGTATCAAACTCTGGTCAGATTAAAGAGCAGGCATTGCAGAGCCATCTCATACAGGAATGAAAGACACCTGCAATCGATGGAGGTGAAATCTTGGCTTCTCTATTTTCCCCATGTAATTTACGGTGCTGAACACCTGAATTGTTTAGCTTCCCCATTACCTTATTGAAGCTTTCTTGTAAAGTTACAGCTTTGGAGACTCAGAATCTGTCTAGTTTGGATTTTTATCATTCTCATATCCAGTTTATCAGATAATCCAGTGTTCTCCAAATCAAGTTTCCTTTCCCATCAAGACCTGCTTTTTTATGACTTCTTGCCAGCTTAAGCTGCAGTACACCTGTATGTCATGTCGTTTTAAAAAAAAGCAAAGCAAGCCCACTACCAGAAATAGCAACTGCATTATAAATAGGGCTCAGACCTTTGCAAGAAATAGGTGCAAGCAGGGAAATATGAAGAGAAGACATTAATGAAGTTAACGGGCAAAGAGTAGCAGAGAACAGTGAAGATGTGTAAAGTTGTTCTTACTGCCTGACAGCTGGAAGATCATTGTACAGCTGACCTAGCCTCATTGAGGATATTTATTGTTGTTCACAAAAGTCACAGCCACTGTGATCTATAAACATAGAACTGGATACCAGCCTGGCTCACCTTCCTAGTAATAAAAGTGCTCAGTCAGCTCCCACAGTGATCCCCTGGATTTCAGGGATGCCAAGGGTCTAGCCCTCTAAAGAAAAAGTCGTTTTTATTGAGTACAGTAAGATTTGACTGATCACCAGGTAAAGTCAAACACTGTCATCCATATTTCACAGTGCCAGAGGTCAAGGCATCCGAATGAGCCCATCATTTTTCTTTTACACTTTGTGCTTGACACATGCCTCACTGTTCCAAACTGATTCCAAGAAGGAAAAAAAATAACATTTAATTTCTAAGTTGGATCTGTTAGTAACAAAGGACTCCTTCTGATTTACCTTCATTTGATGCTGTTGAACTGAAAGCCAATAGCAAATAACATATTTAAGAAATTAGGACAGTGCTGGTAGGCAGTTCCACAATTCCCAGACACAGTTCTGCACTTGGAAACCTCTTCATCCTAGTAACTGGTAACCCATCTGCAACATGAAATGGTTTTGTGTTCCTTTCCTGGAAACCACAGAGCACTAGCCTTGCCTTGCAAGTTTAGACAGCGTCACCACAGAGGATTGTCTTCACTCCTGGTACCTGGGGGACAATTGCCATATGGCCAGGGGGCAGGAGGACTGACAAGTGCTCTAAACAACCAGCAACAGCTGAAAAAGGAGAAATTTTTAAGAAAAATTGTTTGAAAAATTATTGTTTTGAAGATGAGAGTTACCTGCACTTTAAGCAACTGTCACGTTAGGCTTCCCCCTCGAGCCTTCAGTTGCTTGTAGAGAACTGTGATAGCTTTTCATCGCAGACCTGAGACTCGGGGTGGGGAGATAAGGGGGATTATTTAACCAGAAATCTCCCATGTCTCTTTGATAGTTTGAGCATGTATTCAGCCAAACAGCTCTCCTTCCCTTGCTTCTAATTTGAAAAGGAATTCAGCTGCCTTCAGAGCAGCATTAGTCCTGTGTTACAGGTAGGAAGTGGAAGAACATGGTCAGAGAAGTGACTCAGTCTGGGGCATTTACAGCTGTTTTGTGCTGCTGAAGTACAACTGGAAACAGTGATGTATTACCTGTTGAGAATTACATGCCTTTGATTTTTCCTCAGTTGATCCATTTTTCCTACAATAATTTGCTATCTTACAGTTGTCAGCTCTCCTGAAATAAATCCCAGCTGAAATAAATCCCGAAAACCCTTGAAGTACTATTAAGAAACAGAGATAAACACACCTTTAAATTCATCACCAGAGTTCTGTTCTTGCAGAGCTTTTTGCACTAGAACACTGCCCAGCAACTCAGTCAGCAGGGCAATCTTCAGAAATTAACCTGCCTACCACAGGCTGGAGTCCCCAGTCTCATCCTTAGCTGTACAGCTTCTGCAACACACAGAGGAGCAGAGCAGGTCTTATCAGTAATTATTAGCACTCACGCAGGGACCGTCAGTACAGAGGCTTTATACTTTTAGACAGAGACCTAGGTGACAATTTTTTTCATGTATGCTCTTGTTGTAATGCAGAAGAATAAACTGTCAGTACTGGACCATGCATTTGTTTCTAGATTGAAACTTATTGACTTCAATGCAGCTGTAAGGATTTATGTCTAGTAATGACCTAGCTGAGTTGGATTCAAAAAGACAGGATTTTATCAAAACCTGACATTATCCTGGTAAACCAACAATCGGCTCCACTGACACTTTTCGCAACAGAGAAGAGAAAGTGAGTTTTCAAATGTATTCTGCATACACCATCTCCTGGAGGCCCTGGGAATGTCTCCACTCCCAAGCCTGAACACATAGGACAGTTTCTGAACAAAGCCTCCACCTCCTGAAGTTCAGCTGTGCATTTTCATCTGCTAACATTTGAAATTCATGTGCTTCACTGTGAATATTTTTCTTTCCTTTCATCTCCCTCTGCACCCCATAAATATTCACTGGTTGGTTTTCCAAAATTCTTGCAGACAAGTAGGGAAAAGCCCATGAAAATTGTTTGGATTTTTTGAAATTTCATTTATTTTTTTCTTTTCTCCCCTGAAACTTTACTTAGCACTACCAATTGCATTTGGGTCATGAGAAATCTATTAGCAGCTAGATGACCACTTAAATGTATTGTTACATAAGGCAAGATAAAATGGTATTGCTTCATATGCTGAAGACAGAAGACTCACTGCAAAACAGTAGATCTCTAAAAGCAAGCCAGTTCTTCACAGCAGAGCAGACCACTTAATGCTGCCCCTCTCCAGTGATTAGCCAGTGAAAGATTCTGCACAAGTTTCCCTGGCAGAGATCATGCTGGCACTAACAGCAATTCTGCTGATATACGAGATGTTCATTAAACACCACGCTTGGTGTTACACCAGGTAACCAGCACGGTGTCACAGGGCAGAGCTACTGAAACCTTTTTATAATAATTTTTCTTCAGAAGTTGTTGTAAAAGTTAGGAAAGTGTTTTTAGCTATGTTTCCCCTTTCTGTACCCTATTAAAATTGAAAAGCAGTAGTGTAGGTGGTGGTGGAAGCTGAATCCAGTCTCTGGCAATGCACTCCACTGCATATTGAGTTGCCCTTTCCTCATTTTCCTCAAAGAATAATCCATGGCATTGAATTTTGGAAAGAAGAGGTTAACTGAATGAATGATGAAATCATTTTAATGATTTGAGATGCTCATTAGAAATTGAGCTCCTGAAGCATTTTTCCTCCAGCCAGCTATCAAGATGCACAGAATAGTTCTGAATCAGATTCAGTGAGGCAGTTAGAGTATCAAATACTGGGAAAGCATTTCCTAGATTTCAGTCACTTCATTGCTTGTAGAAAATAACTGTAATTTCACTTCCTAACAGTTGCTGTCTTTAGACCTTCATTGTCTCTTCACAGCTCCCATTAAGCTCAAACTCCCTGGGATGAGAAGCCAATACCATATTGCCTGCTTTTTTGGAGCTGAGACCATCTTTTCACTGTATTTGTATTTTGAACACTTGGAGGTCTTACATACTGCATAAATACATGACAATCAAGTGTGATGCAAACTTCAAAATTATAACAACCAGGGCACTAAGGGGTGAAAAGTCTTCAAGCCAGATCTAGCTTTGCAGCACTGGAAGGTCATACAGAAACCAGAACCTCCTAGAAAGGCCTCAAAACACAACAGCCCAACTTCAGAGTATGTCAAGGTTAACTGCTGGCAGCATCTCATGCATTTTCAGTTTTAAATTCCAACTTGCATAGCAGATTTCTATGCCTGACTGTCTTCAAACCTGAGTCTAGGTGTTCTCAGCCTAGCTGATGGCACTGAATGCAATGGACTTTATCATACATACATAGATACATACATTACATAAACTGGATTGTGACAAGTAATGCAAAATCCCTGAATTCAGGACTGTTTTCCTGTTTCTGTTCCTGTGGTTTTATCACATTGGTATTTTCATGCATAATTGGCACTCCAAGCTGTAGATGTATGCAGATGCCCAATTCTTCTCAACATCTTCCCAAGTAAAACAAGTTCTCCCTTCCCACTCAGCAGATGTTTTAACAACAGAAGATAGAAACCAAGAAGGTCTAGAAGTAGGGTGACAATCCAAGGCAACTGGTAGCTGCAGTATTTGATTTTGGCAGTAAACAGCACAAACATCATTCATCTGGTAGCACAATGCTATACAAGGTACATAAGACTCTGAGAAGTCCCAAAGCCTTTCTTGGCACCGCCAGAGAAGCTGGATGTTCTGAAAAGCTCTTGAGTATCCTTAAACACTATTGTAACCTCCCTGACTCAGTGCTGAAGTGACCCAACAACCATTTCACCTCCTCAGCACTCGGAGGCATTCATGTTATCCTTTGTTTTCTTAGACAGTAAGAAAACATTAGCCCTTGTTTGTTTTCTTACCCATGGTATGTTTTCTTGAACAGTGAGACTTGTTCTTGGAAATACCAGCATATCCCATGCATCCCACAGTATATATGGTCCTCAGAGGTCACAAGGACAGCATTGGTGCCCCAATTCCAGAAAGCATACTCACTTCCAAAGCAATTTAGCCTTTCTTCTGCACCTGTATCCTGAACTTCCCAGCAGCATTTCCTAGTCCTCCCACCCAAATGCTCTGACTTCACAGAAGGTGGGTCATCTTCCCAAAACGTACATCCCAGACCTATGCAGCAAGATCGTAAGATCATCTGGTGTTAACATTCCACGGCCTTGAACCTGGGAAGTCAGAGTACTGATTCAAGACAAGTGCTTAACCCCCTCTGGCACTGCATCCCTCTGCTCTGAGGGCTCTCATGACCAGCTCTTGACTTTGCCCCACATACTAACCCAGATCCAAATGGGAGGTGACCATGTGTCTCACAACTTCATACACAACAGCTTTCTCACAGTAGACTTGGGGACATAGTTCTAAGAATTTGAGATGCATGTAAGTAGAATGGCCGTTCATGGTATACACTAATGTTTCAGATACAAAACTCAGTTTACTAACATGAAATCCCTCATCTCCAGTATTTCAGCTGCAGAAGTGATATTGTTAGCTGCTAGAGCCTTCACAAGCAACACTAAATAGCTCTTTAACCCCTAAAAAAACATGGGCTTTTGAGTATTCCATTGAGATATTTATATAAAGACTGTTACATTGCCCAGGCCATTGTCATTCCCCTACTTCTCCCACTCACCAACTCAGCTAGCATAGGTTGCAGTTTGCTGTGGTGCTGTGGTGGCCTTGCTAGCTAGCGTTCACAGGGTTGGTTACTTGCCACGTGCAGCAGCAACACTTAGCTCCCATGCACTGCAGAGGAAAGTGCACCACTTGGGACTGCAGTTAGCCTACTGGGTGAGGAGCAATTACTTTTAGGAGCAATGTCCCTTTTAAAAAGAACAAGTTATTTCCTTTGCTTCCAGGTCTTCAAAAGGGAGGTCTGTTAGTTAAAGAAATTAATAAAGAGGGGTATATTATCTGTACCCATAGCTCTATTTACATCTCGTTCAATGAACTGCCAAGCCAGGACTTAGTGTCCCCTGAAAGCCTTTCTCTAGGTTAAACCGTGTTCTTTTGATTTGTTGCAGCCATAGACGTGTGATTTTGGAGGGACCCTGTAAGGTTGTTGAAGCTGAGTGCCAAGAAACTCATGTCTGGACATTGATCTGCAGCTGTTGCATTCATTCACTTTTAAACATACTTGAATTACCAGCAAATCTCCAGGTACTCTACAGATACAAAAAGTGTCAGCAGTTCCTGTGACCATTACCAGCTTTAAAATGGTTATTCACCTTTCACACTGACTGAGCTTTGAATGAAAAAACACAGTAGTGTATAGATAGAAGTGCAGTCTCTACATTGTAGAAAAGCTTGTAATTTTGACAACTATTTCTTCTTAATAAGATAGCTTTTATATTTGCTATTACTGGTAATAAAGCAAGTCTCCTCCAAATTGCCAAAAAAAATCTTTCCCTGACTCTTCAAACTGTGATTCTTCAAATGCTGATTTTTCAGAGTTCATGATTTCTCTGCAGCCCTAGGCATTAGGGTTTTGTTATTGGAGTAAAGAAAACAGAAAGACTCTTTCAACATAGGACTTTTAAAATATAAGAAACAAAAGAAACAAAGCATAAGAAACAGAAAAGATAAATTTTAAAAAAAGACAACTAATAAGGCAAGACTCACAGGAAGACACTGGTATTTACCTGTCCTGGTGGGACACAGGTATTTCTGGTTTCCATCTTTTCACAGAATCTTCTGTGGAGAGGACTACAGAAAGTAAGAAAGCGCAGCGACAACTGATGAGTTTTGTTTCCATCCTGAATTTTTATCTTCTGTTGAAGCAAGTAAGCCTTAGAAGTTTTAGTAGATTAGCAGTGAAGGTAATGGAGGTAGTCTGTTATCTGCTTTTGGCAGCATTTTATGTTGTTAATATGCTATTCATATAGGTGCAAGCAAACCTTTTCCCTATGTGGATAAGCATCAGTAAGAAGAAAGTATAAGTTCCAAAAGACATAGAGGATTAGAACACTACTAAGATTTATCCTTCATAAAAGGAGTCAAGGGTCCTACAGCACAGTACCATCTACTATGAAGAAATTTAACTGGCCCAGCCAAAACCACAGACACATAATTACACTCAAGAAAAAGCATAGATTAGCATAAGCGGGTAGAGTGTAGGATACGAAGGATCACTACATAACTTCCTTTCATGGACTTTCCAGTACTTCCCACCAGACATATGGTGTTGCTAGAGACAGGATATAAAGCCAGGTGGACTTTTGATCTAATACATTTTCCAATGTTGTCATCATTTGTGATGAAATTTGTCGATGTGCCTGACACTAAGCAAAGCATGGACAGTCCTCAATAAAGCATTTGGGACAGAAAATTACACAGAAGTGCAGTTTAGTAAACTCATCTAGTTTACTCTAGTCTTTTGTACTAGCATTTCTCATAGAGTCTTAAATGTGTAGCTAGATGTAGACATCGGTGACAGTCTGGAGTGAGGGATACTTTCCAGTGAAGTGAGGCATCAGCAGTCTTTATCTGCAGATTCGATGCTGCACTGCAGTTGGCATCACCAGGTGGGCCACAAATATCACAACACTTAAGTTGACTTGGAAGGTGGGAGTATGATTCAGTGTTGAGACTCAGTGGGTTTTTCAGTCTCCTCACTGAAATTGCCAAGAAATAAAACCTAAGAAAAATAGTACTGACTGTGGCAACAAGCTTCTTGGGACATAGAGTGCATGGAGCCCATTCCAAGGTCATTCTTTAAGCAGGTCATTGTCAACATCTCGAGACTAGACCTAGATTTGGGTTGAAAGCATTATGCTGGAAGTCTTCATAATGTATTGCCACAGCACAACTCTCTGTTATGTGTTTTCTGGCACTTGAATGCTGCTTCCACACTTACAGGCAAGAACATTTCCCTCTGCACCCACAATCCTTATAGCACAGCATCCACTACGGCCATCTCCAGATGGAAGCACAGCCTGCCTTTCTTGTCTTGTAGTCATCCAGACCAAAATAGATCAGAAAACATGTCAAGACTCCCTCCACACCCACAATCTTGTGTTTATGCACAGGTCTCATTCCTGGGTTGCAACGTGGACCAGATCAGCAGAGCACAATGTGGAAAGCACCTGCCCATTTTATAGATAAAAATTACCAGAAATACAGTATATTCATACCTTCCAGGACATCAAATACCATCCAAAAGAACTTTTCCAGAGTGAACTAGGTGACGCGTTTCAGAGCAAACATTGATTTCTTTTTCAGACTGAACTGGATGACAGTGCATTTATGTCCTACCTCTGTTATTCTTAAAATTATCCATGGAGTCATTGAAGAGAAGAGTGGGAAAGGTCTTTTGTATGGCTTTATGTTGCCCTGCACTCTGTTTTACATAGATGATAATGCAGAGAACCAGATGGACTGGCAGAACACCTCTTTGCTTGATCATTGCAAAGCAGAGCATGGCCATGGTGAGATCACCTTTGCAAGCTGCTGTGAAGACCATGAGCTTCCTGGGAATCAAACAATGCATGACTACTTCAGCCTTAGCTTTATTTGGCTTCCTGTGCTCTGAAAGTTTGACCTTTTAGAGGCCTGCACGTTGCTGAAGGCTTTACAATTAGTATGGTCTTGGCAACACTCAGCCATCTCAAGGAAGTGCTTGGTGTAGCAGAGGACGCTGCCTGACACCTCCACTGCAATTTGGGAATTTCCCACGAGTCACTAAATGCTCAAAAGACAAACAGGCTACTTTAGAAACAGAGGTCTGTGAAACTTGTAAACATGCAAACTACTCAGGGTTTTAATACAGAAGGTGGAGCCGGTTGTGAAATGGAAGAGACACAGAACTGCAAAAATCGTCTGTGTGTGTATAGCCTAGTAGTCAAGCTTACAGCCTGGGCTGTGCTGAGGAGTATTCTTCCTCTTTCTCAGTGCCAGGGGAGACTTCTTGGTGTCCACAACACTTCAGTCCTTAGTATCTCTGTGGAGAATGGCAGCAAAGACAGCAGCGGTCTGTGGTATGGTGTCTGGGCTTCTAGAAATGAAATGGTGGTGCTACCCTTCTGCAGAAGACTGAATCTCATCCTTAAGGATTCAATAAAAGACACTCTGTCAAAACAAACCCAAACTGTGGGTCCTTTGCTGGGTACCTGAAGCCCCACAAAGTGGATCCTGGAGGCTTCTTATAACACTTCCTGAAACATTGAGTGGTTTAAAGACAAATAATCCATGTAAACACCTGGATTGGGGGGTTCAGGGTGTCTGTCTTAAGGCAAATGTTATGACAGTTGAAGAAAATCCTGAGAGTATACAAAGAGGTTGATCAGTCACCTGGTAAGTCTTTTCAAACTTTTTCTGTGATGTGGAAAGCTGACTGCAGGAAAACACCAGAGGGAGGTCTATGAATGCTGAGAATTTCTGACAGACTGTTCACGCATAAAACCAAGATACCAGACATGAAGGAGGCAAGTGACTCTGCTAATCTGTAATTTCATCTCCTCAGCTCCACCACCCATCCCAAGGGTTTCGGTTTGGAACCGTGCGAGAAAGCAGCGCAGAAGACTATGTGAGGCAAAGCTTCCCAGAGATGCATGAGTACATGCGACGGTACAATGTCCCTGCAACCACGGATGGAGTGGCTTATCTAAAGTGAGCCTCTGCATGCAACAGCAGATCTGGTCCCTTGACCAGAATGCACAGTAGTAAGATGGTGATGGGTTCCCCGCTTTCAGTGTCACTTATCCCACGAAACAGTCATTGAAGGGAGTGTGGCAGATAGATAGGCAAGGCACATAGTCACCTGGAGGGAGGGAGACTTGGACAGCAAGGTAGTGTAGCACCAGCTGGAGTGTTTCCAGGTGAAAGCAGTGCTTCACACTAACTGCTAGGGTGCAATCAAGTATGGGCAACATACAAGTCCTGGTAGGTTTCTGTGCTTGGGAGCCCTTCATCAGGTAGTAAGAAACATTCAGAAAAAAACCCATCACAGTCCAAACAAAATCTGCGATGAGGTTCCTCGCCATCTTCAGCAGGCTGGGAGGAGAGAAGGTTTTCAGAGAGAAACTGTAAAGCATTTATCATTAAAGTGAGTAGAAGAAGCATTAGACTGGTAAAAAGTAATAAACACCAAGTCATCTTGCTTTAGGGAATCATGGTATCACTGTGTTTCAGAAACATTTGTGCCTAATGACCTGGGGTCACACAGTTGATTCAGCCTGCCAGGAAACAGGAGAGGTGATAACAAGCTTGAAATAATTCATTATTTTACACACAGAAGTTGCATAACAGATGGCCTAAGAATTTTTCACCAGAAGTTGTTTCCTATTTATGTATTTTTCCCAGACCCACCCTAATGATAATTAAGACATGTGGCAGTTCCTTTGGGTAAAACTGGAATCAATCCATAGAAATCAATGAAGTAATGTAACTTCACATTGGGAAACCACCCAGACCTTTAAAGTGACAAGAATGGAGGGTGCAGTCCCTGGATCAGATGAGAACAGGCACCACAACTGTTCATTTATATCATCATTTAATGCAAATGTGCTATTCAGAAATTATTATGTTGGTAAAATTCAGTCCTCTGTGTTCATGAAGACTGAACATAGAGGAGAAGCTTATCTGGGTGAAGGAAATTAATTTACTTCATATTTAAGGAGAAAGGAGGAGAAACACTTGAATGAGTTATCTCCTGCATTTTTGCTGTAATGACCATAGCTTAAACATCACAAAGAAACCAGGACAGCACTAGTATTTTAGCAATTGTTAATCTTTTCCAATAAAGCTTTGTGCTACCTTTCAACTGAGTTGAAGTCTAACATATTGTAGTATTTTCCATCTTTCAGTAGTATTTCATGGGAGCAAAGTAAGTCTTATGCCCATTGTCCTGCTCTAGATGCACAAAGTTTGTATTTTGTGTACAATTCGCCTCCTCAAAATATAAATCAGTTTTTGCATTTTAAATGCAGATGTGCAAATAGCAGTCCCCGGTCTCTGTTTTCATTCAGTAATCTTCCAGAAAACCACATAGATAAACGTTTAGTGAGTATGATTTGAGTTTGAGACTGCAGAGTGATTCTGTTGCTGACTCTGATGTTGAACACAGGCATGATCCAGAGAAACTTGATGCCTTCATCATGGATAAAGCACTCTTAGATTATGAAGTATCAATAGATGCTGACTGCAAGCTTCTAACTGTGGGAAAACCCTTTGCCATTGAAGGTAATAATCAGTTTTATAACATGCTGCTCTATTTCTTATGGGTTGAATTTGCTTTATTGTGATTTTGTATTCTCAGTGAAAGTATACAGGTGAAAGTGTGGACCCCCTGAAGATTATGGTAAAATTCTCGGTGATTAAGCAGAACGACGGTTTCACCCTTTTTGTGGTTTTTGAGCTTCCAGATCCCTTGAACCATCTGTTGCCATGCTCCATATAGGAATGATTCCAGACAGTACATCTCAAAACAAGTAGGAGGTACAGTCCGTTTCACTGCTCACAATGAAATAAAAGTCGCTCCTGAAGTCAGGCTTTCTTTTTGTAGGCTCACTTCCATTACAGATGTTCAAAACTCAGTGAAGTATGTTCAAAATGCTGTTCTACAGTTTTACTCTCATCTGAAGCAGATGAGTACTGTTCCCATTTTAAACGTCAGCTTAAGGCTCCCACTGAATCCGTAGCTAATTGCAGCTGAAGAAGGGAGCCTACCATGGCATGCAGCCTCCTGCAGCCCTGGTGTATTAGCAAGGACAGATCGGAAGGCAGCCTGGAAGCAGGGCTGTCTGAAGCTGCTTCCAGCACAGGTGAGCACATTAGCAGCTTTTTGTGATAGATGGCCAATGAAAATGATTGAAGCTCCTTCTTTCCTTGCTTCCAAAGGCAATCACTCTGACCATTCCCATCACACATTAAAACAATCTCCTTCAGAAATGTTCAAACCTGATTGAGGAAGGCAATACACTAAATGAAGGCCAGAGAAAGCTGAGCATTTTAATCATTTCAGCTACAAGTCACCAGCACCAGGCATTTTGTAGAACACTCCTTTTTGCTATACATCATCAGTGTGTCTCCCATTGGAATTCATAACAGAGACCTGAAAGCAATCCATTTTCTTCTTTTCTTTATGTTACCAGGGGGGATAGGTGCTTGGAGAGCTGTTCAGGCTGTAGCAGGATTTGTGTGTGTGCAGCTGTGTGTTTCACCATGCGCGTGCAACCTGATAAATCTTCCATTTCAGAAAGGTCAGCTTTACTGAAGTAAACCATCAGCTTCCACAACTTTGAATCAAGTATCAAGTAAATGAGATTTCAATACAGAAAAAACAAATAAACCCCAATCTATATGTCTTTACATAACTGGACTTCACATCACCCTATTACAAAACACTTAGATATGCTGAAAATGTGGTATTCATGAACCCTAGCTATGCCTTCTATGACACTAGTCCTTTAGTATTAGCAAATACATCCAGATGCAAATATAGATACAATGTACAAAAATCAGCAGCAAGGGAGACTATTGGCATTGTACGTATGCATATCACCACATCACTCTGCATGATTAAAAAGCAAGCCACTCAGCAAATTTATCACTTATGTACATTTGTGGGGTTTTTTTTGTTTCTTCCTTGTTGTTGTTTTTTTAAAGGAAACTGAAATTCTGAATTCTGAACTGAAAAACAAAAATCCACAGTGGGCTAGAAAGGAATCTCTGCGGGCAGTTGGCAGGGCATCTCTGCATGCAGTTGCATGTCTTCCAAGCATGAATTGTATTTGTTTTTCTAAAGTCAAAACCCAGATACTGCAAACTAAAAGACCATATTTAGAGTTACTGAATCCATTTTCACTTATGCTAAGCCCTTTAACAGAACTTTAATGTGGTAAAAGACAACAGAGGCTAAAAACTGTATTTATGGCCATCTGAAGGTCTGTGTCACTGCCAGAGCAAAACTGCATGAACGGAAAGCATAGCCCCTGGGCTTTAAATTGCTGTGTGACAACAGTACAGGCTGCTCCAATATACATTTACATGCACACAGCTCCTCATCAGAAAATACATAGGAAGAAAAGAAAAAGTCACACCTGACACCACAGTCACTAAAATGTACTTTAGAGCAGCATCCACTGCTCTAAAAGTGTAAAGGGATCACAGAATGGTTAACTTGCCATTCAGGCCTTTTCACATTGCTAAAACAAGGTAAAAAAGAAGAACCCATGGCACGGACATGTAAAAGACTGTTTGTAGGGATGAGACAGATTTATTCATCTCTCTGTACTGCCGTCGTAAGGTTTTGAACCTCAGATTTTACATACTATTTTTCTGGCCTTCATAATTTTGAATTTGCATATTCTGTTTGTATTAGGCTACTTTACACAGCAAGTCTCATCTCGCCATTCTCAGTTCATGGTAAGCCAGCATCCAGATTTGAACTGGCTTGCTGATCACCAACTTGATCTGTGATGTCTTGATCAGTTGATAGCTGAATAAAATGAACATACTTTAGCAAAAAGCAAACAAGAGAAAGATGATTGTACTGTTTGTCCTTCTAGGATATGGTATTGGTCTGCCTCCCAATTCTCCACTCACCTCAAACATCTCTGAACTGATAAGCCAGTACAAGTCCCATGGTTTCATGGATGTTCTGCACGACAAATGGTACAAGGTTGTTCCATGTGGGAAAAGAAGCTTTGCGGTCACGGAGGTAAGTGATGAACCTGGGTCACATAAATGAGGATTTGCTCTTAAGTTGCTAATTATTTCCCCTCATTCACAATGTGCAGCCGTAGATGTACATCCATGACAGAGATGGTCTGCAGCTGAAGGGAGACATTAGGCTTCAAAAGCCAGAGATGCTAAGCCCAGCAGTGTTCAGATCAGAGCACAAGAAAAACATCAAAAAGGCTATGCTGCCAAGTTAGGCATGCAGAGCATGCATCAGAGAGCACTTCTGGAGACAAACAGGGCATGTAATGTAGCACTGAAAAAAGAGATCTGGCACACTGCACAACAAACCTATCTGGTTACACTCAATTGTGTGTATCGCCATCTAGAGGATCTGCCAGTGGTCCTGGTCCATCTTACACTGGAATGATAGCTAAAATATCTAACACAGAGGCCAAGAGCAAAAGAAACAGAAAGAGTAGGTACTTAGTACAGCCCACATTTCAAATATAACCCTGACCACTTCCTAACATGGGTGGCAGCTACTTGTACCAAAGACAGGATTTCAGTCTAGAAATGGTCCACTAAGATACCATGCTAAGAACAGAAGAGAAGCAGGTCTCATATCTAAGTAGATCTGCAGAAGACAGAAGTAAATCTCCATGGATTTAAGTCCTGGTATCAAATCAGAGGAGTTATGCCAGCTTGTGGAAGCTGAAGGTGTAGGCCATTATTTATGAGAAAAAGACTCCTCTTATTAGAATAGCAGGTTTTCATCAAATTCCCTAGACTGTCAAATATAAAGAGATAAAGTACTGAGGAATCAAAAGATCCAGCAATGCCTGAAGTGTAGAGCATACACTTTTAGCTCAAGGTCTTCCAAAAGACGTAGGTTACATATTCTCACTGGTAGAAAACACGCAGCTAGCAGTATGCCGTCTCCTCAGAGTGCTCAGCCAAATATCAAACCAATTCTGTGTTCCCCAGGGAAGTGGGGCATGACCATTTTCCTTAAAAGAGAAGGCCAGTGTCCTAGGGCTCTGACTCCCACTCTTGAATGGTCACTTGAGCATCTTGGCTGCAACCTTTTGACTGCTGACTAAATCACTAAAAAACTAGCATTTTTTACATACAAGACCAAGAAAATCTTTACTTGATTACTTTAATACATAGATTGTTGGGGTATTTCTGCATGTCTTACTACACTTTTTACTTTTTCATTAAGACTGTATGAGTATAAAAGAGATTATATTTTAACATCAGACACTCATAGAAGAAAATTCAATTTATTCAACTTATCAATTATATTTTTGTGTGTGTGTGATTAATTCAACACAAGAAAGCATGTTTACACAGAAGTATGTGTTCACTGCTCTTTCTGATCTAGCTTATCTGAAGATTATATTACCATCTAACAAGACATGTATCTGGGGAATTTTCTTTTTTACTGTAGCTGACACATCTGTTCCTGACAAGCACTTCATTCAATGACCTCTTTTACTCTACATTTTAACACAATCTTTTGAACTATTTCCTGAGAAAATTGTCAGGTGGTAATGGTATTAATTACCACAACTTTCTTAAAACTTAGAGACAAACTTATCTTCTTAGCAATTTCCCAGTGATGAGATGTAAGGAGCTTCTTCTGATCATGAGGTCTTACTCCAGTAGCTGTATCCAGGGCTGTATTCTCTGTATTCCTAGAGAAATAGTTAAGACACAGAATCAATTCTAAACATCTTACAGTTAAAAAAAAAAAAAAAAAGGCTTTATTTAATATTGGGTTTCTCCTAGAATATATAATTGCTCCTTTAAGCCAGTGGTCTCTAGAGTCAGGTGCATGAGACAATCCACTGGGTTGCAGGAAGAAAATATTAGAAGTCTAGTAATACAAATATATATTAAAAAATTATAAAGAAATATACATGTATGGGGGTGTGGGTGCACGTCTAATAGTTACTAGTAGAGGTATGTTATCAAAAAAGGTTTGGAAACCACCACTTTTAGCCTTGGGATCTCAAGACTGTCTTTTTCTGCCATAGCAAATACTGTCAGAGAAAAAAACCCTTGGCTGGGCAAACTGCAGAAGGCACAGTATAAAACCAATTGGATTTGTCTTTTTGTGGAGAAAAGCAAACATGAGCAAAGATAAAATAAAACTTGCATTCAAACTGGAGAGAAAAAAAATCTGATAAGCAGCATGTCATTTTTACAGTTACTCTTCTGAAAACCCTTTGCAATTTAAAAGTATGGGGAAGACCATACTATTTTCCTGCACAGCTATTGCTAGTACATTATCTCTGAGGCAAACCTAGTTCTTTGGCTTCCCTAGATTTTCATTCACCCCTCAATGTTCAGTGAGGCAGTACTGGGAGTCATTGGTTTCCAGGTAAGCTTTAAACTTCCCTGTGTTCATGGCATGAAAAAATAACACGTGGCTTAAATTCTCAAAGATTCCTCAAGACCTACCAATAAAGGGAGAGGGGGAGGGAAAAAAGCTGCTCCAGTCTGAAAAGAAAATTAAATTTTGTCACATGAATAGTCCCATGGAATTCCTTTTTTCTCAATGTTGAATAGGTTTTAAGCACAGGGGTTTAAGCATGAGATCACAGCTAGAATACATGCTATACTTTCAAGTAATTCAGTCTTTCAAGTGTAACCTCCATGTGATGGCCAGAAAGAAAGGCAGGTCTAGCTGCTCTGGGACTGGCTATCTGACTGCAGTCTTTGTTTGATCTTCAGTTGTGCTAAGCCAACATGCATAGTCGAGTTTTTCTCCAGAGGCCAAGGTCCAATAAGCTGGTTCAGGTGACTGAACTGAAGGACTCTTAAACCAGTCACTGAAAAGACTTTGTCTTTGAACAGATCCTCATGTACTCAAAGGCTTTATGCAATCAGAATGAGTGAGCAGAAATAAAAGACCACTTTTAATTCTGTGCTGTTGTGGGGTAAGCACTGGCAATTCCAGATCTTCCTTTTCTGGAATCCTTGTACTTCTACTGCATCTCCCATGAGCATCCCTTCCTCTTCATCCCCTCCTCGCAGCCAAGAACTTGCAGATTTTGGAACTTGCAGTATCACAGCTGGGACAAATTTACTAAACTGAGGGGGCCAAGCAGTGGATACTCTCTAAAGCATAGCTTTCCCCTTTCTTTGTTACATAAAGAAGCACGGGAATTCTTGGTCTTATCTTTATGTCAGTTTGTAGCCTTTACTCCTGTACAGCCCAGAAACCTGTTACTTGACTCCCTGCAGTCAGTCACAGTAACATTGAACAGCTTCACTGAAGTGTGGGCAATGTTCAACACAGAAACAAGATAATTTAATTTCTAAGTGGGTAGTTATTCACATGGATTATATACTAAACTAGACACTTTTGATACCTAGAGTAAGGCTTTGTATTTTTCTATGTCTTTTTGATAAATTTGGTCTGTGACACTCTGCACCTGGTTACCAAGATTAATGACCCAAGAATGGGAATATATGTAGGTGAAATATCGATTGGTATAGTCCTTAAATGGGTGAAATATCTATTGTCATTACCTCTTTAGGCTGTACCTGATTCTTATCCACCTGCCATTGCTGCCCACCAAGGTTAATTTTTTCTTTATATTTGTTTTGGGATTCATCTTCCTAGTCATCATTTTTTTCTAATCTTACACTGGGAAATCATACTTCCTGTGGCAGAACTCACTGCTAGCTCTTTCCATCTCTCTATCTGGCAGCACTTTGCTCATTCTAAATTGTATTTCAAAACAGTTGTCTTGGAAAGGCATGATTCACACTCGGGCTGGAAAATTTGCAGTGACTCCTCAAGCTAAGAAACCAAACAAAGATGAGTTTGAAAGTGCAGAGGTCAGTAGGGCTTCACTCCATTGTTTTGTATGAACCTCCTCAGCAAAAGCACTTGCCCAGGCATCTTACTCTGGCCAGCACCCATGGGATCGTTCACAGGGGATGCAGCTAACTGAAACTTGGGATGAATGGCTGCAGTGAATTGCATTTTACCTTCTCTATCACAAGTAATTGCTGGTAGCAGTGGCTGTTCACGCTGATTGCTAGTCGCTAGTGATATCACTTGAGCACTTTTCATTTAAAATTATCATACTTTAGTTTCAAAGGAATTTCTTTGTGGTAAATTTGCTAAGTCCCTACTTAGAGCAGGGCATGGTGCAGGAGGGGAGCGGGGCTGGCAGAGTTATATTTGCGCAGTGTACACAATCAGTGTCATTCATTTTCAATTTGCACACAAAACAATTAGCCCTTCCTCTACACTACTGATATTCTTACTAAGGCCAGTTCAGCAGGAGCCAGACTCCGAGGCCTTTCCCCTCCAGCACGTTAGCTCCACCCAAGCTCGGGAGAGACTGCAAATTCTTTCTGTGGCATTTTTGGGAACCAAAATACAGTGAAATGGCAGCTTTGCAACTTTCTGCTCATGATAGCAAAACAGCTATGGAAGGAACTAAGGCACTATGACAGCAGGCAGAGTGGATAGCCTGAACAGCCAAGTTGCCTGTCAGTTAGCCGTGGTTTTGACCGTTCAGACCAGGCAGTAATGATCAGGGCAGGGTGTTTCGGAGATTAGCTGGCACACCATGGTTTCTGAAGATGGTATGAAAGAGAAAGGTCCATCCTGGACAACAGAGCCAGGGGAAGCATGTTTTGAGTGTCCTGGAAAGAAGTAACAGATTTAGATTCACCTGTCAAAATGAGGGCGGGGGGGGGGGGAGGGGAGTTCACTATTTGAGGAGACAAAGTTGTTATTCCCAATTCACCAGTCTGTGGTATCAAGAAGCAGACATTTCCTCAGCACCTAATTCAGATGACAAGTATTGTTTTTTCCTCCTACTAAAGACAGGGCTTGGAAAATGGCTAAGTTGAAAGAAAAAGACTTACTTTTTCCAGATCCGTGCAAAAGTCCTCACAGCAAGAGGAGAAAGGAACTTGTTTTGCTAATGTAAGACAATGATTTACAGTATCTTAAAATCTGGCATTTGAAACATTAAAGCTACAGTCACCAGTCTTTGCTAAGGATAATCTCCCTGAAAAGGCTAAACTTATATTACTTCAGTGCTACTTCTTTGATAGCACAGAAAGTCATACAAACATATAATAAATAAATAACAGTGTCTCTGCAGCTACAAGAAATGCCATAATCTGGAAAGAGGCACAGGTTTTAATACTACTTAGTTACCTAAATACAAGCATCAGCATGAATAGGATTTTGCAAACCTACTGAGAAGCCCAAATGAGTTTCAAACCCAGCCCTTCATATCCATTTATCCCTGGTATAGCTGGAAGAAATTCCTTCTTCACAGAGGTGCTGCAAAATTTAACTTTTTGATCTCAGCAAAGCTTTTTTAAATCCTTGTGGGAAAAATGTTATCAAAAAGGATAGCTTATTATTATAGCTTAATACACACATGATATCCCTATTTAGTGTTTGAGTTCAGCAGTGTGTAGCAGCAATACCTGTGCTGTGCTGCCAACCTGCAAAGTATCCACAAAAATCTTCAGAGCCTTCAAATTAGTCAAAGCTGGACCATAGGTGTATTTGATGGCTTATTCACTGTTAGTACAACCAGGGAGAGTAAAGCATTTACAGTCTCTTATAGCAGAAAGTAAAGCATGAAATCCAATAATGAAATCAGAGTGTTGGGTTTTGTCTCTACTTCCCCCTTCAGAAAGAATGCAAATATCGCACTCTGTTGTCTGCATCCCCTTCCTTCTATTCAGAGCCCCCAAAAAATCATATAATGAGAGGAGACAACAAGAAGTGTATAGGTAGCAATTGCAGAAATGGGTTGATAAATCAGGAAAGTCTCTCCAAGGATATCTGAAAAGCACTTCTGTTCTTGTATTTTTGGTTTTCAGAAAATGCCGATTTCCCAATTTGCAAGTGGCAAATAACTTAGAGGCTGTTGCCAGTGTAGTGCTTAGCACCCATTAGCTGTAATCATCACAGGATTGTCTGTGGTTGCTTATTGTTTCGGAATCACAACATGGGCAGAATTGAGTTCCTTCCCCCTAAATTACCTCCTGAATTTAGGATTACAAAGATGAAGCAAGGACTGTATTTTTGTCCTGGGTTAATAGAGAATACACCACACTATGGGCTTTTATGCCTTAAAAAAAGAAAGCGGGGGTGGGGGCGTGGGGGTGGGGGTGGGGAGGGGAGCTGTGTGTGCAGGGAAGAAAAGAAGATACTGCAGTTATAACAGAGAAAGTTATGGATTGGTTTTCCATTACCAGCAAAGACATAACACACACACCTGACCCCAACTGCTTCAGAGAAGAGGAAAGCAGTGATACAGAGAATCCAGTTTATTGCTGTTCCTTCCAAATATATCCTATATATGCACCTACAAATACATACACAAACTACAAAATAAGTAGTCGAGCTTGCTGCTCTGATACTGATCAGCATGAAGCTATGAAACGACAGATGCTTCTTAGATGGTTCCCTTTGCTATTTAACATTTGTCTCCAGTAATTATGAACAGCTGATAAACTGCCTTTTTACAATGGTATGTAAATGTGCTGATATTGCTACAAATGATCACTCTATACACTGTAAGATACACTGTGCTAATTATTTCTCCCCTACTTTGTTTCCCCACTTGATTTAGTATTGAAAATTTCCCTCCACTGTGCAGTCTTTATCAGGCAGCTCTTTTGAGGCCTTATCTTCTTTATTGCTAGATGAAATATTATTGATGCTTTGTTTTGGCATTTCCTTTCCTAGGTAAAGATGTCTTGTTTGGGACAATTTCAAAAGCTATCCATTACAAGTGAAAAACAGTTCTGAGATGCCAGTGCTGGAATTTCTTTCATCTGTTTCTAGGGAAGGTAGAAAATGATTCTGCAGAGCTGACAGGACCGTGAGCCAGACCATCATCAGCATAAATCAGAGCAGCTTTTCTGAAGACAAGGGAGTTATTTTTCATGTAAGGAGCTGGCTAAGTGTTCTCTCCGCAGCAGTACTGGAGTGGCATCAAACACTGACCTCAGCCTGGAGGAGAAATCTCACACATGCAGGAATCCCCACTGCAATTGCCACTGTGTCGTTTTTTAATTATTATTTTGAATGGCTCGAGTTTTATTGTACTCGAAAACCTAGTTCCTATTCTCAGAGCCATATGTATGTTCCCTACCATACAGCAACCTAACACTAGCATATCAGGCCTCCTTACTGATCTTCCCTGCCTTTGGGGACTTCTGCATTAATTCCTAAGTAGCCGCTAAGCAAAAGGACCTCCACCCAGCTGATTCACAGGTTCCTGCTGCTAAGGGAGCTCATGGCAATGCCCACCCATAGACTTGTTACTTGTGTGATGCCAAACAGGAGTAGCATGGTAGCATATATAGATAGGTGTGTTCTTCAGATGACTCAGCAAATCTATTCCTTTTTAATTATTATTCTATTTCTTAGTCAATTTATTCTTATATTTACTGTTAACTCTAAATCTCTAAGGAAGTTTTTGCATACTTGCCTTTGGACAACCTTTTTGGGAAGCAAGCGATTTGTATTAATGCTTCTTGGAGAATTAGCAAAAGCATATTTAACTAGTATGTTCAGCTAGTATGGACAGCAGTCTTTCTGCTTCTTACAGGTACTTATATGTGCTGAATTCAGTGATGGGCCATACCGAGGTCTTGGCTCTAAAGACCTCTGAGAATAAGGTCAGACATGGGGCGTCATTCTGCTTTTATGCAACCTGGGCTAGAAGTAGGGCTTCACTGCTAATTAAAAGAAACAGACCAAGTAACACAGAGCTCCAATCAAAACACTTCATTTTTTGAGCAGTTTAAAGCATTATCACCTGTGATTTTTGTGTCACCCTCCTTTCCCCTAACTGGAACGACAAAGTATGGGACAATAGGTTCTTGCCAAAAAGAAATTCAAATGCTGAGAGGAAAATTTTGCTTTTAGGTTGAACTGATGCACTCTCAGCATCAGAAAACCCTCGTGCCAAGACTTTTGACACCCTGCTACCCAGAATCACTCTATGGTGGTTTCCCACTTTCCTTTCCAGGCTGCAGTAAGTTTCTTTAGAAATTACTTTTACACCCCCATTATACCCTTCAACACCCTCACTTGAAGTGTTTATTCACTGGTTTTAAAATTCTTTTCCCAAAAATTCTGCTCAGTGTGCTTCAGGGCAAGCAGGTTGATCTCAGCAGAGAACCCCCAAAATAAGAGTTCATTGTCAGTGCCACATGCAAAAGTTCTCACTCTGCTAGATGTCTGAAGCTCTGTTCTTGTTAAAAATCTGTGATATGCTAGCTCATATTGTGTTTTAAAGAATGGAAACCAAATACGAAAACTTGAAGAGAGAAATACTGCTCACCATCGCCCAACCAAAGTACACAAAGGGACTTTCAAGCCTCCAGCTTCAATGGACTCATCACTAATCAACTCTTTGGCTTAAAATGACTTCATAACAAGATTTTTCAAACATTCTGTGATTTATCTTTCAACTAAATCCAACACAGCTATAGTCATAACAACGCACAAAGCACAATCCCCACCACCACGCACCCAACAAACAACACAGTGAAGGAACACACAGGTCCATTATCCAGGCTGATAGCATATCAGGTATCATCTCCTGATGCACAACCTAGCCAAGAAATTTTCTTCTTTTTTTTCTGACTTGGGGAATAGCATTCTTTAATAGGCAGAAGTAGAACTTGTATTCTTGGTAATACTTCCAAGTAGTCTGTGGGCAGTAACTATTAGCAAAAGATTTTAGTTATTGATAACTCATAACCGAGTTATGGAGGCATGAGAATAAAGGTACTAAGGTTATACATAACGTGCAAACTGGACCCACCCATTGAAGTGCAGGTGTTTGTGGTACAGATTGCTGCTGCACCTGGCGGCTTGGCCTTCAGACATGATTAGTACCAATAAGAGACTCAATTAAAGGCTTCCTGCCTTACAGGAAAAGGGTGGGTTGGCAGAGCAAGGTGAGAGTGTTCCTGGTTTTCGTCATTGCAGTCCGGGATCCTAACAAATGCAGTTTCAGTCCTGTTAATGTAGGGAGTAGAGAGGTGCCATGTTTGTGCTGCTACTTCAAAACATTTTCTCCATGACCCTTCAACAAGGGTAAAGCACAAAAAGGGGAAGTTAATGATCAAATCCCAGAAAATACAAAAAAGACCCAGAAAAAGTGGTCTTAGCTCACTGCTGATGAAGGACTTGCTCAACAGTTCATTGACTGTATTCTGTCCAGCAGTATTTGCTTTTACAAATGCAAAGACACCACAAATACTGGATTCTTGTACATGTTCAACACTTAATCTCATTAGAGAAACAACACAAGGAAAAAAAATCCCTGATCGTTGTCTGATTCTCATTCCCAACACAGGTCCTTTGTCTGACTGAACGCTGAGCTTTCTGCAGCACAGAAAGGCTTTGTCATAAACCATATCCAGACTATTCCACAGTATTTCACCACATTCCAAATGAGAAAACAGAAGCATCTGTTAAAATAACACTAACAGCCTACTTCGTCAACTTCCCCTTTTGATTTTTTTCACAGACACTGCAAATGGGCATCAAGCATTTTTCTGGGCTCTTTGTGATGTTGTGCATTGGGTTCGGTTTGTCCATTCTCACTACCATTGGGGAACACATTGTGTACAGACTGGTCCTACCACGAATCAAGAAGAAATCCAAGATGAAGTACTGGCTCCATACAAGTCAGGTACGTATTCTGAAAGAACCCTGTGAAAGTCATGTGGCTGATTATGAAAGCCTGGACAAGAATAAGGTATAAAGGTTGTAAGAGCACTGATGATTGGCATTTGAGGTGTGACAGCAGCTTCTGGAATTTGAAGAGGCTTACTTAATGGTGGAATGAGAAGCACAGAGGAAGCGGTTCAAATATTCACAACTGCAAAACCTACAGAAGGGACCTTTCCATTTGCACTTGAACCTTACAACTCTTTTGGACACCAGAAGCAACAATATTGTTGCCCTGAACCAGCTAACCAGAACGCTTTATGTCACTGCACAGGTCCCCAAGCTTTTGATGCATGCAGGAAGTGCTGGGTAACCTCCTTCATTATTCTAGGGAAAATAATGGAAGAAAATTGCTGTGTTTGCTGTAAAGAAAGAGGTTACTTTGCAGCAAAAGACACAAAAAGGGTTCTAGGCTTTAAAGCAACACAACAAAAGAGATCTTTTAGAAAGTAAGGAAGTTTACCAAGATCCACTTTTTTTCTGAGGAATTTCAACACCAAGGATTGTTTGCAAGCTATTCATCAACCTTTCAGATTGCCCTTCCTTAGGAAAACACACGAAAATAAATCTGTTGTAATGACAAAGCACAGACATTCCTTATATCCTTCAGTGTGCAAAATAATTTATGCTCAAGTCCATCACACAAAACCCAAATCGTTTACCTATTTATGAAGCTATTCTTAATCTTCCTTTTACTAATTTATTTTCTCCTTTTCCATCCAGAGATTACATCGTGCTCTTAACAGTTCATTTATTGAAGACAAACACCAGTCTAAGACAAAACGAGTAGAAAAGAGGTAGGAAGTTTTGCATGCCTTAAAGCACAAACTACAAAAATTACTTTGAAATTAAATGTTCTGTCTGGATATCTACTTATGAGTTCTATTGCACCCCAAAAATAATAGGAAACAAGACAGAATAGACATGGGAGGGAGGCAGAAATTAATTCATTGTTTCCAATAGAAAGTATTAAATTTTATATCTTTTTATTTCATGATTTTGCATACAGCTAATAAAAGCACCCCCATTCTAAATAATGGCTTTGCAGTTAAGTCCACTGTCCTTGTTTTCAGGTAATTAATTACTCACATACTAAAGCACTGGCAGATAACTAGGGCCCTGTGAGACAGCTTCAGAGTCAATGAGAGATCAGGAAGTATGTATGTTAGAAACTTTTTCAGCTTTCTTATTTTTCAGAATGAGAAATAAGAACGCTGAGAAGAGGAAAATGCAGTCCTTTCAGAAACCTCTGTCTCAAACAACTCCTGTTGGAGAAAAAAAGTAGGTAACCTTGCCTTGCTTTCACAGCCTGTCTTCTGAAGACCATCTTATCTAGAGCTACCAGGAACACAAGGCATTTTATTAAAACTCTGTATTTGCTCAGTAGCTCAAAATTATTAGTGCACTTTTTAAGGACACAGGCAGCAGTATTGCTTTTCTACACATACATTTCAGCCACAGACTATGTGTGTCTGAGTCTTCCAGGCTGTTGCTAAATATGTGGCATGACTGAAACCCACAGGTGTAAATGTATGTTGTGTTTAGTTTGTTATTCCTGCACTAATGACAGCAAATGTAAGAAGTAAGCACCCATAAGCTTTGATTTAAAGAACGAAGCCAAAATTTCTTAGTGACTAAGTATCCTTTATTGGCAGCCCTGAATGCACGTGGGATCCTTCCGCCTAACGTGCATGTTTAAGGTTGCTAATCATTCCATATTTATACAATGAAATAATGATTATTCAACTAATATCCATATTCATTATCTAATCCCACCTACCCTCGCTTCGTATGTTAATTAGCTTATCAGTCCTTCACGCTTGCGCAAATTCTTCCAAGAATTGTGGGCAGGGGTCTCCGAGATGTGGGCAGTGGTCTCTAAGAGGAAGGCCGTAGGTCTCCCTCATGGTGTACTTTTCACCTCTTGCTCATTATGTGATGGTCTTACACATTTGCAGTGTTCTTATCAGTCTGAGGTAATTTATGCCCTTGCGGGCTTTCTGCTTTTCTTGCTTAATTGTTCCTTTTACCCTTATCTGTCCTCTCCTACTGGAGTGTTGTGCTAAAGTTTTAACATAGGTCAGCAGATAGGCAGATGCCTAAACAAAGGATAACAGAACAGACACCAAAGCTAGAAGAGTAACATATGGCGGTACATGATATCTACAATTGTTACAGTGGTTAACAAACATTATAATGGTTATTCTTTAATTCTATTCTAAAGTTAGTTCACACTACATCAGCTTCTAGAATGCATATATACAAAGAGGTATATAAAAGTGCATGCAGTTGCTTTCCTCTGGTCATTCTTTCACCTTCTTGCCCCCAGAAAACCCATACTGCGGCACCGGCTTGCACACAGCAGCTCCTCACTTACGATCTTTGAACAGGAGCACCAGGAGCTGACCGGTGCAAAACATTTCCTCCTCCTACACCCTCCTCACTAGGTGGTAGCATTTACGCTCCCACAACCTGAGACAGTAACGTAGCTGCAGGAAGAGTCTTCCAGAAGAGGGGGCACTCTGTATCTTTGGTGATACAAAAAGCACCAGCTGTATTATGTGCCAGATACTGAGCAGTGCAAAACTTCTGTAACACAAGGAGATGACCATAAGCCCCACAGAGAATGGCTTAGGAAAAGAATCACACAAATATTCTTTTAACATTGAGAGTGAAGATGTGCTACTGCCCAAAAACTTCTGCCTACACAGCATCCAGCCCATGTGTGTGTGCACGCACAGCCACCCACCATACTTGCTCTTCTCCTGGTCTGAGCTGCTGTTTGGACAGAATTATATTGAATTTAACTCAAGACACCTAGCAGCATGGTGCCCAGCTTGTCATGAACACTGATGTGGCAAGGTACAACCCATGGCTCTAAAATCAATTGTACTACTACACTTTCTTTTACTCCTGCTGGGGACTGTGGAATTATTAAAAGCACTAAGATATATAAAAGAGGTGGAAAGAATTTGTATTATGCTACTGCTACTTTCCTCACAGAAGAAAATCCATGTTTTTTCAGGCCATGACTTTCCAAAAACTTGGAGCTGCTCAGCACCAGTAGCCAAATTGTAAAAGGTTTTATTTATTTGATGAAACTGAACTGTTAATTGTGGACTCTGGCCTTTGTTAAAACCACCTGCCCAAATCCCCACACAAAAGCACTACTGCCAGCAGCAGCTATGTCAGTTACTAACACTTTATCAAAAAACTGTGTTTTGATTTGCGAGAGGAAGGAAAAATGTATCGAAAATTATGGATTAATTATATGAAATTCAGAAATATTTACAAAACAAAGGGCTGCAGCTTCTCTGAGACATGCACTTCTGCTCCAAAACAAGTTGGTAACACTGGCTGCCCAGGACCATGGGGACCATGGGCTCCGGAGAACTACACAGCAGGGAGACATCTTCAGGTACCACAGCCCTTTGCCTGTAGGTCTGCTCTTTGCTAGGTGGCCTTTCTTTCTCTAGACTGCTGTCTGTGTGGAAATGCACTGTGGTGGCCACCTGCTCTTGGCCCTGGGAATGCTTTGCCAGGTGCCACTTGCCCAAGCTAATTCTATTCCCTGTCTGCAACGTGGTTAAGAGGTGCGTGTTTTCATCTCTTCCAGGGATTAACATAATTGTATCACAAAACACACATCCAGTTTAGCACAAGACTTGAGAGTCTTCCTGTCTTTTATTTTGAAATATGAGAAATTGGCTGATCTACACAAAAATTAAAAACAGTACACACACCTCCCCACTGGGGTTCCCTGTGCCCTCTGCAGCATGACCCAGGCTGGAGCTGGCATTCCTGTCTAAAGCCTCCCTTTCTCCCTCTCTGCCATCTCATTTTTTTGAGAACACTCCTGATCACCACCTTCTCTAAAGATATTTCCACTTTCCAACTTCCCTCTCTGCAGGAAGGTGAGAAAAGTATCTACTCCCATCTCCAGACTCCTCCTGAAACCAACTGTTTTCAGCTATCCCAATCCTGAAATGTTAATTATCTTCCTTAGCCTGCCAGTTAGTAGGTCACGCTAATAGGCATTTTGTCCAAGGATACCCACAGAAGACCTCTATGATGGAGCAGTTTTAAGAGCAACTACTTCAGAGTTTCAACCTCAGATTATTTATAATTATCGTGAAAGTACACAGACCTAGCCAAAAGGTAAAGCAGGTAGGAAAGCCAGGCTCCTCTCCTACAACAAACTCCGCTTCCCTACGTTCCAGTTTGAGAACAGAGTCCACAGGTGCTTCTGTATTTGGGAAGAAACCCTGGGAAACACCTTGATTTTGGAGGGCTGCAGAGTGAAGTTCATAAGACAGAAAATATTCTTAGGAATCAAAATATTTTAAACTGATTTTTCCACAGGAAAACACAGAAGCATTTGAAGAAGTTCCCAAATGGGAACTTATCCCACAACACAAAAACTCCAAATATGTTTTCTCAGGAGGTTCCTGTCCGTACCTGCAAGGTTTGGATACACCATATCATCACGTCCGTCCCCCAAAGTGCAAGCAAGTCAACACGACTTACATGACCAAATGGCACACTTTCCCCTTCAGCTCTCCATACCAACTCAAGGCAGCCTCTTTCCCGCTCCACAGAAGCAAATGCCCAAGCTAGTAGAGAGTACTAACACAGAAAGGACTAACACTGTAATAAACTTAGGACATTGCAACCACAAAAGCTTTCAGAAAGCTTTGGTGGAGGACTCACATTTTCCTGAGCTGGAGTTGAGAGGACTGTAAGTTTGTAACTAATCAAAAAAATGTTATGGGGGAAGATGAATTTTAGGATTCTGTTGTAGTCTCTGCTATGGTTTAATCACAAAAAATTGACCATTTATGTTCTCAAGAAAAATAATTCCAAGGATAAAGGAATAAGATTTCTATGTAGTTTGTAACAGCACAGCATGTTTTTCGAGTAGGATGACTCCAGAGGAGGGTTGCATACACACACCTGATTTCGTATTAACTCTCACATCTCTGTTCAGGTCCCACATAGGGAACAGCCAGCATGCTGTGTGGAACACAGCCAATCTGGGCAACTGTCACCGGAAAAAATACATCTGCACTGATGAAGGGCAAAATGAGGTGACAGTCCGGCAGCACCAAGACATCCCCCTGGCACAGGTGAGGAGAGAGTCTCCGGCTTCTTTAACAACCAACGGGAAAGCAGAGTCCCTCAATATTGCTAGGACCTCAGTGATGCAAGAGCTTACAGAGCTGGAGAAGCAGATTGAAATCATCAAGCAGGAGCTGCAACTTGCCATGGACAGGAAATCGGAGCTGGAAGAGTATCAGAGGACAAACAGGACTGCAGAGCCCTAGGCCAGCATACCTGGGCCCCTTCCCTTTTTCTTCCTTTCTCCCCTTCCTCTGTAAAATTTGTAACACACTTTTGTAATGCCAGAAAGGGGTGCAGAAATAAAGCAGGCAATGTGCTCCTCCTGAGAGCAGAATAGCAGCAGCCCACAGCCACTGCCACCCCCCCCCGAGACCTCCTCCTTTCATAACAAGTTTCTCATTGTCCTGGCAAACATCAGCCATTCCCAAGGTACTGGAGAAACAAGGAGCATCCAAACAGTGAGAGCTCCTGGTTCCTCCACTTGACAGTACAGCGAGGTTCCCACTTTTTTTAGCTCTTTCTGTGCATTAATTCAAGAAAAGGAAAAGAAAAGAAAAAAAAAAAGGAAGGAAATTTAAACTGCTCATTGGAGGCATGTCTGTTGTTGGTGTGTTTTTGTTGTGGTATCTACGGGTCTAGTTTCTGTTCACACTAAGGCTCATTATGCCAGGTGCTGGTTCTGTGTTGGCATTCCCTTCCCTCCTGGCACAAGGCTGTGGTTTCACAAGACAAATTCTTGCTGGCAATCCCAGTACACACCATTAACCTCAGCTCTGTCAGCACAAATGCAGATGTGGCTGCTCTATGACTGTGATAAAGGAACTCACCCACCTTAAAAATAACTTGGCAAAAACCAAACCACCACCTCTGCTTCTGAGCCCAGGTTCGGCTTCCACTCCCACCCAGAGAGAAGCCAAGCAAACAGCTGCACTGGCAGATGTAGAAGATGGGTTCACAGGGGCACAGAGCAAGGATGAGGGAAAGGGAGGGATGGCAGTACTGTAAATCAGTATTTACCAATGTGAAACTACTCCCTTAATATTCTCAGTCTTAAGCTGACAATAAGGTTCTTTCTCGCAGCTGAAGTGACATAAAGTGGCTCTGGTCCATGATTTATTCTGACACAAAGTTCTCACTAAAGTCAACGGGAGTCACTTAAAGCCTCCCTGTGGACCAGGGCTCACTGTGAAGGAGAATGAGAGTTGTGGTTTCAGAAGCAATGTACTGAGCGGAGCTCCCTCCCACCTGGATGATGAGTCGAGGGGAAGGAAGGGTAAGCTGTTCAGCATCTGAATAAATACTGCATCAACCCAACTGACTGTGTTATTTAAACAGGATTTCTATGAATTTTTAAACAACATTCCCCAACACATCCTTTATTAGAGAGGAAAAGAACATTTGTAACACTACCAGAATTAACCCTGATCTCCCAGATAAGTCATTAAAGTTTTTACACTCCCTGTATCTCCAGCCACCTGCATGAATATTGCCAGGGTGATGCTCTCACCAGGCATGGTTTAAAGGCTACAGGCATATCTGAAGGTGTATTTTGGGGTTTGGAAAAGTTTACAGGTGCACAGAAGGCCTTTGAAAAACACTTGCAAATAAAGCTCTGCATGGACCACTAAAAGCTGACAGAAATGATACCCAGACTAATTAGCCTTAACAGGAGGAGTTCATACTTTGTTCCCTGCTCAGCCCTTGGCCTCTGCTTTTGGGCAGCAAGCATATCTGCTTCTTTCATGTCAGTAACATAGGAAAGACATAATGGGGACATGAAACAGGAAAGTGGGATCCAGAGCCCTGCACATCAGATAGGTTTGAAAGACCTAGGATGTTCCTTCTTCCCTTGCTGCTACCAAGCTAGATGACTACAGGCAAGTCACCCAAGTTGTTTTTGTTGCCTTCCCTTACCCACCCTCCCTCCCTCATATAGATGATCAGCTTTTTAGGAAGAGCTTTTTATTTGTATAGCATCCATTACCTTACAACCTCCACTATCATTTGGTTAGAACATCTGAAACACTGTCTCATAATAATGAAAAGAGCAAAGACTATGAAAGAAATATTTCAGCCCAGTTTTATCAGTGTATTTATTAACAGTTTGTTACATTCTTATCTCCACATGCATAAGCCCAGAAAAAGATTATTTTTTTAAAACAAAAGCGTATGGTTTACTTCAATGTTCCAACCCAAACACACAATCTTTCAACAAATCAATCTTCATTTAAAAAAAAAAAAAATGAAAAAATGTCAGCCACCTAGTAATGTTAAGCAAAAATCTCTATCTCCGGTGGGTGCCTTGGGGTCTACTCCCAGATCAAGTGCAGAACAGAGATTGCTCCAAATTACTGCAGCACCAACTGGAAGCCTTTACAAAGACGGTCCAAGTTACTGTTGCCCCAAAAGAGACATATTTTGGCATGTTATTTTTTACTCAACTACTGCACCAGCCAGATCCCATAGGAGACAGAAAAAAAAGACTGTTGTAGCTTTTTATGGGATGGGGAGTATCACATGTATGTCAATGCCTGCACATGGCATAAGCACAAGGAAGGATTTTCTATGACAAGGAGATGCCCTGGAGACTGTAGATGAGGCTTTTTCTTTGTTTACACTTCATTACTCTGGCTCAGACATTGAATTTAGACAGATTTTTTATAAAGAACAGGTCACCCCTTCTTTTACCCCAAAATACTTCTAGTCTTGGTAAACATTTAACTATTTCCACTCATTCTGGCTAGTCAAAACAGACCATCTAAAATTTTTCACTGTTTCTCAGTGTACAAATGACAAACACAGACAAAAATTCAGTCACTTCCAAAATGACCTTCAAGGACTTCCTGAGCTTAAAATAGATTATTTTAAAATAAGAAAATAAATTTTTCTTGGTGACGGAAAACAGCAGTTTCCAAACCTCATCTGTAAAAAAAATCCAGAGTATTTCAAGTGTTTGTTTCCTACCACGACCAGAGTGAACCCAGCACTGCCATTACAAACACAAAAGCTTCAGGCTTGATTTTCAGCAGAAAGGTGATGCAACCTAATGACTAGGAAAGGGTAAAGGGGCTTTGCACCTCTCTAAAGGGTTGTTTAATTCAGATTGTTGCTCACAGCTGTAAAAGTCTGCTGTTACAGCAAAGCTGTTTGAAGGTGGAGACAATTTTTGCTGGTGATCCAGGTCCTAGTTTTGATGAACAAGCATTTGTGCCACAAAGTCTACCATCAGCACAAGTATTCCTATTACACTTTTTTCTCCAACTTGACGTCAGAAACTGTAATCCAGGGAGCAATTTCCAGGGAAAGCTGAGGCAGCTCTGCTTTCATTTCTTCTACACATGTTGTAACAAACCTAAAGCCACACCACAGATCCTCAGCATCCCAGCTTCCCCTTACAAAGATAGCACCATGTGTTCCTTCTCACTTTTCAGGATTTATAATTTGTAAGTTTTCATTTATATGTTCTGAATGTTTTCAGAAAGATAAAAATAATAATGCATACTATAAAACAGTGTGTGATTAATCACTTTCACTTTGCTATTGTTTGTTATTTCCTACACTGAATACAGGAAGGTGATACAGATTCTGTGATTCAAGGAAGGGACACAGATGAGACAAACCTCTGACTGTTGCACCTTCCAAGAAAATTAAGTTTACAGAAAAAACCCACTATGCCCTGTGAAGGCATGTTGTAAATAAATGAGTTCACATTTTGATTTTTAGGAGCAGACTTCAAATATAGCTTTGCACTAAAGGAATCATAGAGACTATAACCTGTACCACATTCTTTCACAAAATTCCCAGCAGCCATGACAAAATGACTGCAAATAATTGAGCATCTTGGCCCTTCTGTTGTGTCAGGAGTAAGGTGGTGAAGATACAGCCAAAAGGATAAAGGTTGTTTTAATTAACCATTTTTTGAAAGCAAAGGAAGGAAGAAATTAACCAATTTTAGAAGCTTAAAGCTTGTGAAAAATGTTTCCAATAACTAGACAAAAGACAGGGGCACAGACAGATACTACTATCAGGAGAAAAAAGGCAACAGAAAAATAACCCAGACAACAGCTTTCATTAGATTTTGTGCATTGAAAAATGAAAACTTGCAACTAAGTAACCTCTAAAAACTCTCTTCTGGAAACTAAGGATAATGACAGCAATGCCTCAGCCTAGTGGAAGATAACCACATCAACCAGGGTTCATCAGTGGAATGCTATTTTCAAAGATTCTCCAACATCTTCCCTTTCTCCTCCCCTGGATACTAAGATGTGTGCTTGCTTTTGGGGGTAGGGACAATGTTTTTCTAATGCATCAGCCTTCACGGTTTCCTGCCCTGACTCTGGAAGATATATGTCTAAGGAGTCACTGCACTGAAGTCTGCTGAAGTTTACCCGTTCGTTCATTATTTGGCCTGTTAACTAGGAAACTTTATTCTCAGAAATACTACCATATCTTGACTGGATTTAATAATTAACATCCAAAGCAAGCCCCAAGGTCTCATCTCTGCTGCACCACAGACAGCTTTTAGCCCATGAAGGCAGGACTTCAGTTAGATGTTTCCAACTTGGCAGTGTTAAAGTGATGGATGGGAAGTCTCCTCTCAGACATAAAGAATCCACAAAAACTGAGGGCAAAAATAAAAGGGAGAAGAAAGGAACCAGACCCAAAATCCGTTTCTTTCCATACCCTAACCATACTTCCCAGAAGAGACTGCAGATCAACAGAAAGAAGCACTGACTGTCCCAAAGGTGACAGTCACAGAAAGTGAGGGGGGCTGGGTGGCCAGCCTAAGTGGCAACTTTCCATCACTCCAGTGGAAAGAATCAACCAATGTAGATCCTATGAAAATCATTGGCACCAAAAGCAGCATTGCATTTGGGGCACTTACGCTGCCGGGTGTCATAGCGTGTTTTCACGCACTCAAAACAGAAGACATGAAAGCACTTTGTGAGCACAGCATCCTTTTTGCGCATGTTACAGCACGGGCAGGTCAGCCGGGCCTGCAAGACAGAAACATTACAGTGAGGGCTCACTACATTGCACTGGGTATGTTAAAAGATGACTGAAGCTGAAAGTCCTTCCATTCCTGGTAAAAAGAAAGTGTTTTCTTCAATGCAAGATAGGGCTACAGTGCCAGAGTACAGACAAAAAGATGTCAAATACTGACAACATGACTACACAGCCTTTTGACTAAAGCAAAGTTAAAGAGACAAGTTGATTGAGACAGCTACTCACTTTGTAATCCTTGATTTCTTCCATCAGTATCTCATCACAGTTGGGAACCATGTCAGGCTTCTTGGTTGTCTCCAGCTTCCTGCGCAACCTAGATATATCTTCCTGCATAAAAACAAGAGACCAAGTACATGAGCAGTGTATTCTCTGTCACAGCTTCTTCAGGGACCAAAGAGAACTAGCACCTGGCCAACAGTGAACCTGGCTAAGTCACTCCACCCACACTTTCAACCCTGATAGTCCAACAGATTCACAACAGATGACATTATCCTCTGGTGCTACATGTATTGTCAGTCATCAGTGGACAAAATCTGAAAGAGCCAAGACCTGAGGAAGCTAAAATCAAAGCGAAACTGGACCCCAAAAAAAGTAGCGTAGTTGAAACCCACTCCAAGCTCAATCTACAATGAGACAGACACCGAAGCAGGTAAGATACAGAAGCACTGTGCATGAAGTATATACCTCAGCCCTTTTGAAGTTGAACATCTCTTTCTCTCTAGTTACTCTGTTTTCTACAATCTCATCTTGGAAATCATGTAACTTCTTCTGAGCCAGCTCTAGCTGGGCTTTCAGATCATCTGCAAGCTGGGCTGCATCCATGGCCTGAAAAAGAAAACCAGTACAGAAGTATAAAACATGGAAAAAGAGCTCTCGTGATTTCTAGTTCCTCTGCCTGGCAATCCAAGACTGCTCACAAAATAATTCTCAAGCAGCTAGAGATTTTTTCAGTCTAATGATAGTACTTTCAAACAGAGTAACTGGAATTACTCCCCAAACGTTATTTCAGCAGCAAAATATCTTTTTAAAGTTCTCACCATTTAGACTCAACGTTCCTCTTCCGTAGAGCCAACCTCTGTCACACTACAATGCACGTCACCTAGAAAAACCCTAACCACACAATTCTCTTGTTCAACTATTTTCAGCCTTCCACCTTCTAAATTTTCTCTACTACATCATTCAGAGACAGTTCTACAGGTGAACTAGAAGAAGTGAAAGTATTCCTTAATCATTTTCTCTGTTCACCAGTTCTCCTACCACTTTCTAACTGTCCCTGTATCAATGAATCTGTTAGTTCCATCAATACCACAGTTTGTGATATTAAGCACAATTGATTGCGCTGAATTCCCATCATCTCCTCTTCATAGTGGTACTTATGCCTTCCTTTCCATTTTAATGACACACCTCCATTTCTACTGAAGATTTAATAACAAAGGCAGTATCAACCATGAGACTTAGTCTTATTTTACTTATAACCAGCCGATTGATCTTAGATACTTGTTAAAGGTCTGAACGCTCCCCAGACATATTTTCCTTTTACTTGCCCCATCCTTCCTATAAAAGCTTTGACTCCAGTTAACTTCATCTGGCTGCTGCCTCTTCTTTCATAACAACTTTCCTTTTGAAGGCACCTTACTTGAGCTCCCTAACCAGACTTTTCACAGAAATGCCTATGACCTCCTCCTCCTCCTTACCAAAGGAAATATCAGTCTACAATACTTTAGTAAGAACTCTCTTCAGGACTCCCTAAGCCTTCTGGTACAGTAGTCCAACACCAGGGAATATCAGGTTCCATAATACCAGTGAATACCTTCTATGCTTCCCACGAGACAAGAATTCCATCTTACAATCCAAGAGGAAATCAAGCAATCTCTCACCTTGCGTTTATTCATTTCCAGGGCCTGTGTTCGGAGACCTAGCTCTTTCTCGCCTGTTCCAATGCTGCTTTGCAGTAAGTGTTCCTTCTCCTCTAGCTTACGTACAACCTGCAGCTGGGCATCCACCTTGGAAAGGGAGAAAGAAGGTGAAAAAGGACTGAAATGCATGCTCTGCAGGTCTTCAAAGGTGTCATTAAAGCTGCATGCTAAAACTATCCCCACCTCCCCATTACCAAGGTTACGTCTCCACTTGCCTTTTTCTCCCTGAAAAGACAGATTAGCAGTTTAAGAGCTGTGTCCAGACCTCTCAGTGAACACTTCAAAACCTAGCGGTCAAATACTTGCAACAAAGAGGTGGGTTTTTTTGGAAGGTGGCTTAGAGGATTTCTGCAAGGCAGTGTGCACAGTTCCACCTTGGTTCCAAGGATGGCGGGATATATATGTAGAACACCATTACAACAGGAAAATGACTTCTCACTTTCCCTCCCCCTCCTGCTTTCCATAGCAATAAACCTGTAGGTCATGTTATACAGCAGTCTGTTTCTTACTAAAACAGGTCCCTTTGAAGTCTGATGCAGCATAGGGGATTAAGGGAGCATTTCCTCCTGTAATGATTTTGGCAGGGATACAGTTAGTTCTCTTCATAGCAGCTTATATGGTGCTGTACTTTGGATTTGGGATCAAAGCGGTGTCAATAACACACTACTGTTTTAGCTATTGCTGAACAGTACTTGCACAGCATCAAGACCTTCCACACCTCATGCTGCCTGCCAGCAGCTAGACTGTGGGTGCACAAGAAGCTGGGAGGGGACACAGCCAGGACAGCTGACCCAAACCGACCAAAGGGATATTCTGTACCATATGACGCTTTGCTCAGCAATAAAAACTGGTGGAAAGAAGGAAGTGGGGGGATGTTCAGAGTTACAGCATTTGTCTTCCCAAGTAACAATTATGTGTTTTCCTAGAGATGGCCGAATACCTGCGTGCCATGGGAAGTAGCGAATGAATTCCTCGTTTTGCTTTGCTTGCGCACAGAGCATTCCTTTAACTACTGAACCATCTTCACTCCAACCCACCAGTTTCCTCACTTTTGTCCTTCTGATTCTCACCCCCATCCTGCTCTGGGGGAGTGAGTGCTAAGCTGTGTGGAGCTTAGCAGCCTATCAAGAATTAACCCACATCTCCACCTTCCCCCATCAGTTCTGTTGTCCTCTCTCCTCCCAGGTTACCTGTGTCTTCAGCGTCAAAACTTGGTCTGCCAGCTCCTCCTTCTCCTCTTTCAGCAGCTTGTGGATCTGGTTGGATTTGATGCGTTCTGACATCAGCTTGAAGTTGGCATCATCCTTCTCCCGTAGCTGCTGCATCAAGCGGATGTTCTGTTCCTGCATGTCTTCAAAGGCTTGCCCTGTGACATCCATTTCCGACAGCAGGGCCTCCTCCTCCTGGAAAAGAATCATAGGCTCTAGAAAAACTGTATCCTGCATCCCCTACAACAACCCTGAACATTTTACTCAGAGACACCAAATCTAGATCAGATGAAGGAAGATGTCTCAGTATCGGAGAACAGTATCTTCCCAGCAAGCAGAAAAAGGTGCTCCCCAGAAGTCTACACCACAGCAGAAATGCCCTGAATTAGAGGGTGAAGAAAAGAAATGGTGATCTCCACAAGCATTCACAGACTGTAGCTTGTCTGCTGGCAAAATCAGCTGTGACACAGTTGCTGCCAGAACTGGGCAGAAACCAACTCCCAACTTCAGGCAGCTAGCTAAATAGCTGTTAACATACACTAGATTAAGAATTCTACATGTGGACAACTTGACAGCTTCCAACTAACAGATTGCCAAGCCCCTTAAACTCACTTCAGCCACTTCAACATTAAAGGAGTAAGCAACAAGACAGAATGGTTCTGTACTATAAGGAAAATAATCTGAATTCTAAACAGGTATATGTTAAGTCACTGGCTTGCCCTCCCCTGCTGTAGTCCTGCTCTCTTATTATTAGATCAAGCCCTTTTTATGGAATAACATATGTCACAGTACCATGCACATGTATGAACTACATGAACTGTGCAGGTAATACTTCTAAAAAGAAATTGTAGCCTCCTCCTCTAAAAGCCAATGTAGTGGGTTTGCATGGCAAGGTTTTGGTAACGGGGCAGGGGGGAGGCTACAGGCGTGGCTTCTGTAAGAAGATGCCAGAAGCTTCCCCCATGTCCAATGGAGCCAATGCCAGCCAGCCCCAAGAAAAAACTGCTGCTGGCCGTGAGTCCAGCAGCAAGGGTGATAGCAACTCTGGCATAACATATGTAATAAAGGGGAACCAACTGCTGTGCAGTGACAGCCAGAGAGAAGGACTGAAAAACATGTGAGAAAGAACTCTGCAAACACAAAGGTAATTGAAGGAGGAGAAGGTGCTCCAAGTGCTGGAGCTGAGATTGCCCTACAACCCATGGCTGAAGACCATGGTGAGGCAGGCTGTCCCCCTACAGCCTATGGAGGTTAGTGGTGGAGCACATAACCACCTCCAGCCCATGGGAGGTCCCCACACTGGAGCAGGGGTATGCCCAAAGGAGGCTGTGATCCTGTGGGAAGCCCACACTGATGCAGATTTGCTGGCAGGACTTGTGACCCTGTGGGCTGGAGAAGCCTGTTTCTGAGGGACTGCACCCCTGTGGAAGGGACCCACGCTCGAGCAGTTTGCGAAGAACTGCAGCCCATGAGAAGGACTCAGGTTGGAGAAGTTCGTGGAGAACTGTATCCCATGGGAGGTACACTATGCTGGAGCAGGGGAAGAGTGTGAGGAAGAAGGACCAGCAGAAACGATATGTGATGCACTGACCATAACTCCCACTCCCCGTTCTCCTGTGCCACTCAGGGGGAGGAGGTAGAGAAATCGGGAATTAAAATAAGCACAGGTGGAAGAAGGGAGGAGTGGGGGGAAGGCATTTTTCTGATTTGAATGGTAATAAATTAAACTAATTTTTCCCAGGCTGTGTCTGTTTTGCCTATGACAGTAACTGCTAAATGATTTCCCTATCCTTATCTCAACCCACAAGCCCTTTGTTATATTTTCCCTCCCCTGTCCAGTTGAGGAGGAGAGTGATAAACTGGCTTTGGTGTGCATTTGGCATTCAGCCAGGGTTAAACCATGACAACTGATCCAGCCATCTCTCCTCTGCACTCTTCACCTGGGCCACAAATGATTAAACATTCCTCACCACCCCGCACCATAAGGTTTGACACCCTGATGTTGTGGCATTCTTTTGATTGTTGCTAGGTTTTTTGCTGGTTAGGTTTTTTCCCCCTTTGATAAAAAGGGACAAAACTTGCATCTCCAGCACACAGAGAGACAGAAATTCCCCCTCTCAGGTTATCTTCCTGGCTGTAACCTAAAGGCAGCTCCTTCTCAGGTGCTCCAACCAAGACAGAACTTGTCAGAAACTTCTCACCTGCTTAGCCATGGCTAGTTTCTTCTGTAAATACTCGATTTGTTCTTCCACTGCTCGGATCTTGCGGAGGGCATCCTCATCAGCCATCTTTTTACTCTCCTTTTTCTCCTTGTCTTCCAGTTCTTTCACCCTCTGCCTCAGTTCTTCCAGCTACAGCAAGGACAAAACAAAAATGACACTAAACCTGATGTGGCCTGAACATTGTTAAGAACCTGTTTTCCCCACAATCTCTAAAATCTGCAGAAACCACCTTCAAACCATGGGAAAAAAAAACGCACCTCATTTTGACAGAACAGTGTATTAATGGAGACGGACCACTACAATGCGTTGTAAGCCCAAGATCTTGATTTCAGACCCTTTGAAAATTCTATAGCATCTTTTATCAAGAGCAGTCTCTTGCAGTTGTATGTGTATGCGGACAGAGAGATTATGTGCTCCTTTAAGAGCATTTGCTCAAGGACCTTTTTCAATACAAAAAGGGATAACAAGAAAAGGAGGAAGCCATAAACAAAATACAGAGACACAAACCTGACAGACAAATGATACGGAAGGCAGTAATGAGAACCAAGCCTGGTCAAGTAACACTAATTGATGAGAGCATGGGAGGGTGTTAGAATGTTTATTCCAGCACACTTATCTGACTGTGGTGAATGATGAATGATGTACCAATTATCTATAGGATGATGTACTTATGTTTATCTAAAAGTTGGGAAACATCCAAGGACCCTTATTGCTAACACGACGGATGTACTAATTGCTAAGTCCTTGGATTTGTCATCTTTAAAAAGGCTATCTGCTCCTAAGTTCCTGTTGTTTATATAATGTGGCAAAGACAAGGACTTAAATCACTGTCACTAGTTTAACGAGATATGTAAATGAGTTCCCAGAATTGTAATGAGTATGTAAATGATTTCCCGGAAAGTTAATGAAAAGACATGAGTGACTTGTATAAAGAGGGGGCTGAAAGGTTCCCTTGGGGTGCATGACTTTGATGGAGCAATCCCCCATGCAGCCAGTGCTGCCGAATAAAGATAACCTCCGCTCACTCAAATATTGGTGGCTGATTCTTCAAATCAGTGGGCCCTATCAACCGCAAACGGGGCGATGTGGGGAAGGATAGAGAGACACAGACCTGACAAAACAAACAGGGAGCAAAGACAAGAAACAAACCTTCCCAGTCACAACAGCTGACAGGCTATCAAAAAACTACAGGCACCACTTCCAGCAAGATCAGTCTGGACTTTGCAACTGATAAGACTGTAAACCAGGGGTGGACCCTGGACTAGAAGGGCTGATTGACAGAGCTGTACAAACCAGGGAGGGACATGCAGGGGGAGAGCAAGGATGAACAAATTCAGGCTACACAGAGGAGGGTATAAAAGGAGCCAGTCATGTGTGAAACGTATGCTGTCACTACACACTTGTCTGACTCAGCCCTGAGCATGATCACCACAGCCTGTTCCATCTTCTGGTATCTTCTTATCAAGTATTTTAACTATTTCTGTGTAATCCAACTCTCTACACCATGTGTATGTGTGGTGCATTAAGTGCTAGCTACAGATGAGACGTATATGAAAAGAAGGTAAGAGACCCGCGATCACAGGGGTACCAGGCAGAGGGGCCGTGCTGGTACTGGAGGGATCTGCAAATGTGTGTGTACTTGTGCACCTAGACTGTTGTGCCTGTGCTACTGACATTCTATCTCTGCCAGATGAATAAGAGGAAGAGGACTTGTCTGTCTATGCTTGCATTTTATGAGTCCTATATGCACATGCTGTTGAAGGCAGCACCTTGCCTGTGGCAGCCTGGCTGGCCATGTCAGTGTCCTCTCTGTGTGTATGTCTCCATGACATGTGCTCAGCTTCACTACGGGTTAAACCTGCAGCTGAGAAAGCTGGAGCCATGTCCCTCAGCCTGGGCAAAGGGATCATCCCTTCTCAAACCAGGGCATCCCAAAACCTCCCTGTTCATCTCCAGACCGTTCCAATCTCTCTTCTAAGTGACAAAGATGAGAAAAGGGACAATCTTGAGTTCAAAAGACAAAAACAACACGGTTCAGGTGCAGTGTATCCAAAAAGAAGTTTTAAGTAACAGGCTAAAGAGAAAAAGGGAAGAGAAATAGGATTTACCTCAGCTTTTGCCTTCTTCTCAGCTGCCATCAGCTGCACTTTGTCTCTCTGCTCTTTGGGGGCAGAGCGGTACATATCTAGCAACAGCTTCATCTCCTTCTGGCTCTCCTGGGCCTTCCTGAAGACAGGGAGGTAGACAACTGTGAGAACACAACAGGAAAGCTATGCTGTCACATACCTAGCACGAGAGCCATGTCTCCGACGTGATATGCATATGGAGTCATCCTTGGCTCATCTTACTCCAGTAGTATAAAATAGCCAAGGAGTACAAGCTGGAGGCTGAAGAGAAACAAGTTGACATGGGTTGAAAAGCTAACAGAACTGGGGTGGGGAGGAAACTTACTCTAATAGTAAGCAACAAACTATCCGCTATTGCTTTGGTACTGATCCAGGACAGGGAAGACTACCATGCCCTGCTGCTGTAACGCTTTACCCAATTGTTACAACAGCAAGAAATAAAGATTGCTTGACCCACACCATGGAGTATCTGGTTCGGTAATTCATGCTTTAGGCTGTTGTAGGAGAAATGTTACTACACTGTCCAAACCACAATTAAGATACACAGGGTGCCAGAAATCTCTCGCTTCACTTCAGCAAAGGTAATCTGCTAAGACTGAGCTCTAAGTCATCTCACGCAAACACACCGGTCTGGGCACTACTTAAGCAGGAAAGGGAGGCACAGTAACTCTTACTTGAGCTCAGCCTTCAGCTGCTTGATCACTTCAGCCTCCTTCTTTCTTCCATCTTCATGCTTCCCTTTCTCCTTCTCTTTGGACTCTCTCTCCTTCTCAGATTCCTTCTGTTTCTGCTTCTCCCGCTCTCGTTCCTTTTCCTTTTCCTTCTCTTTCTCTCGCTCTCTCTCCTTCTCTTTTTCCTTCTCTCGTTCCCTCTCCCTCTCGCGCCTCTCTCGCTCCCGTTCCTCTTCATCTCGCCTGGCCTTAATTTCATTAACATCTTCAGAAGCAGCCTTTGGGACAGAGATTTGGGCAGAAGGATCATCAGGTTCTTGCTTGATCTCTGGAGGTTCCTCCTTTGTGTCTTCAGTGCTGGACTGGGACTGTAAGAGAGCACTACCACTGCGAGAGCGGATCTGTTGTGGAATACAGAGGAAGACGACACAGAAGAAAACAAACCATTAAGTTCTTAGCCAGAAATCTACCTTATCCCCTGCTTCCCTCACCTTCCAGTAATATGCTTGCATGCCCCTTCCATAATTGCTGTTGCTTTTCATGCAGCACTATACAGCTACAAAGGAAGACCATTCATTTGGTAAGTGGAAGCTGTTGACTGTAGAGCTCCATTGAAAATTACATTGCATCCTGCCTGCCATATCAGAAAGGCTGATATTGTAGGCACAGATGACAGCATTCCTCCTTCTCTTAAGCACTTTCTGCTATTTTCCAGCATTTCCTGCTCTGGTACCTTGCTCAAGTCAGATTGGGCCTCTCTCAGTTTGCGCTTGTATCTTAACACCTCTCCCTTCAGCTGGTGGTTGTGATTTTGGAGGCTGCTGATGAGATGACGCATCTCCCGATTAATTGGGCCTACAAAACCAGAAACACAACTGTAACAAACCATACTTCTGCCAACCATCTGTGAGGACTTTCACGGAGATGGAGAACAAGGTAAGTGACATTGACAAAGAACCAAAATAAGACTGTTATCATTCTGCCACACAACAGAGAAATAAAACACATGCCAGTTTTACATGCAACCATTCAGTTATTGCAAATTCCCATTCCTTATTTCCCCTTAACATGACTTTTTTTCCCATATTCCCAAGGGAAGCATGTCATGCTACAAAAAATCTCTATGATCTGAATGCTACTTTAAAAATAACTTCTTTATTTCCTCTGATTAAATTTGAAAATTATTGGTTTCCTATCCAGGCTGTCATTCCAGACATGTAAATTAATCCACCCAAAAGTAATTTTTAGCAATGCAAAACAGTCTGTCATAAACCAAATTATTAGCAAAATGTATGTATTTTGCAGTGTCTAAAATGAAGTCAGATCACAAGGAACTGCCCTACCATAAAACACTTGAAAAGCTTTGGGTTTTGAGACAGACACCTGCCAGAACAAGTATTTAACAATATCAAAGAATCAAACTAGGTGTTTTACTGCAATGCAGCCTCTACCAGGCAATGGTGGGGTGTGGGGGGTCAGGGGTGTTCGTTTTTAAGCACAGCAGAAAAACTCTGTACCTGCTTGTTCATTTGCAGCAAGCGTCTGTTCAAACTCTATCCTCAGCATCTCATATTCTTTGCGGACTTGTGCCAGGGTGTCCTCTAGCTGTATCACCTCTGTGCGTAGCTTCTTGTGAAGACTGACCTCATCTCTCTGCGGAGTAAGAAGGAGACAGAACTTGGTGCTGTGACCCTGGAGTATCTCTCTCACCTCATCAACATGAGGTACCAGAACAGATGAATTATTGCCAGGAAGATAGATTTCCTGACCAATCCCAGAGCTACCCAGACCCAGCAGTGATACCCAATGGGATGACAATGTTCTCTAGTCTGATGAAGCAGAGGTGCTACCTCAATTAGTTCCACCTGGCGCTGGTGTGTGGTGCGGGTGCCATGAAGCAGAGTGCGGGCCTCATCAAGATGTGCTTTCAGCTGGAGACTCTCATTATACAAAACAGAAAATTGGGACTGCATGCAGCGATATTCTGGGGTCTCCTTCACAGCCTCTTCTACTGCTCGTCGCAGCTCAACCTAGGCAGGACACAAGAAAATGCCACAGAAAGAAAAATCAGCTCCTTGTTTTCAGGATCTGTTTTCCAAGGTAGAAGCACAGTGAATCAAGCTGTCACAATCAAAGCGAAAGCAGAACTTTAATAGCACTGCTGTGAAGTAGACGCAAGTGATATGCTTCAGTATCCAATTTTAAAAGCCTGTGCTTTCTCTACATGCACTAGGCTGTTTCTCTTCCATAGTCACATAACGAAAGGTTTTGATTCTCAGGCTCAGCAATATCTTCTCTCAAAGGTATGAGCTTGGAAAACATGACATACCTTTTAAATTGATTTACTGTAAAACCATGATCACTTAAATCGATAGATGGACATACAGAGAAGTATGACGAAAGCTAGAGAAAATGCATGTGCAAGTAGGCATTATGTTAGCTTTCTATCAGAAACAGACATAACAATCAAAAGGAAGATAAATAATAGAAAGAAGAAAATAAGAACTGGCAGGTTCAGTTTGTAACCCTTAGGTATTTGCTTTACTTGTCAGTTCTGCTGAAAGTAATAAGGCTACTTATTTTTAAGATTAAACTGGTACACTGCTTTGCCAAATCTTCCAATTTAACAAGCATTTTAGCTTGGCATTGCCCTTCACCATATGTAAAATAATACAAAAATAATAGAAACATTTAGTGCTTCTAAATGAGTTACTGCAACAGCACATACATTAAAAGACAGTTTACAGGAACGCTGTAAATATTAAATACATCTCTAAACTAAATAAAAACAACTTCCACTTAGCCATTTTCCTCCTTTTAGCAATGGAATTCAGTAGGCACTGATTTTAGCTAGAATGACTAGGCTGTTGGCGGGGGGGGATGGGATGGACACACGGTGGCTGTCACTAAAAACATCTGCTCCCTGGCAGTCCAGCAGGACAACACCGACTACTGCCTTTTGCATTTTTTTGTCCACAGCTATTTCTTTCATTGCCTCCCAACACCATCCCTCACCGCTCTAGCTCCCCTCTCCCCATTACTCACTTCCTCACATACATATGTAAGTAGGCATTATGTTAGCTTTCTACCAGTAAGAGACATAACAACTGAAAGGAAGATAAATAAGAGAAAGTGGAAGTACAGAATCTGAATTTTCCCAACAAGAAAAAGTTAGCAAATGATTGTGACTACTAGCAGTGAAACAGACACATATAAACGCACATACAGCTTAACTGTAAGAGATAAAGAAAGTTGTAAGCCACATGGTGTTTCTCTCTAAACAAACTTATATGGATAAAGATAATTTAGAGGTACCTCAAGACTGTTTCTGGAACCTCACCTCTGTAACTTAGGTTATCAGCTCAGACATTTCTTATAACAGGCTAACAGATCTATTGATCACTAAGATAAAATTTAGATTATTCTCTAGATCATATACTTATCTACTATAGAGTCACAACTTTTTGTGTTACCACTTTTAAGTCATAAGAAACTCATATGCTGTTTCCTATCTATCAATTCTACCACACTGGGAAAGATTTAAGTCTAGCTCTCCTACACAAGTTCCACAAATTTTTCAGTTCTCTAGTTCCACTTGCACAGGACGGGGGGAAAGTGGAGAACAGTCAATATTTCCAAAGAGGTGAAATTAGTTTTTACTAGACATCATTAAAATGTACTTAATAGATCAGAATGGAAAACACGAAATAAACCGTTACAATTTCCATTGATGACCACGTGGTGTCACCAATGCACTGAACTGCAAGTGTGAGTCACATCACTTACAGTACCTTGTACAAAATGGAACCCAGCTAAAGAGCAAGTGTAGAACAGAATAGCATTAATGCAGTTTTCCAGAGAGAACAGTACAGCAAGACTGAGGGTAATCAACCACACAGAACACCTTCATCCTCAAATAGGGACAGATGTCTCACCTTGAGTTTTTCATTCTGTGTTGTTACTTCCTCAAGATCCTGGCGTAGTTCCTCCAACTCACTGAGGCGATTCCCGGCAAGCTCTTTATTCTCTTCCAGCTCTGCATTCATCTCCTCAAACTGTTGGGGATAAACTGCTTGTAAATCCTATTGTTAATTAGCACCCTCAGTAGATACATTAAGTCACTGTTTATACAGTAAGAGAAATTACATACTTCAACTAGCATTACCAAGTGAGACAGTCTACTTCTATCATGTCCATTTCATAAGTAGGAAACCTATACACAGACAAAATGGTTTGCCCAGAGTCACACAGATTTGTGGCAGAGGAGGTATCTAAATTTTGTTCCAATCTATGGCCCTATGCATAAAGGTCTCCTTGACCTTATTCTTCCCTGTGGCTACAACCATTCCAGTGTCATTACCTTGCGGGCATTAATGGTGATAGTGCCACCATAGAGGCTGCTCCCAGCTCCATACACCTTGTACCCTTTGGAATTTACCTGTAAAAAAAGGTAACAGATTTCATCAATACTTAATTATACGCCAAGACTGCTGCATGTTCAAGACCAAAGAAGGTACACTACAGATTCTCAGATCTCACAGCAAAGTACCATTAGATGATGTCACATATCTCAAAACTACATCAATTCCTCTGGTTTCCCAGCAAAAAAGATGGTGCTTACTCGTTCCAGAATATCTGCTAAGTGCCGGTTGAGCCTCTGCTCCCTCTTGCGTATCTTGTCAATATCCCACTGAAGGTCATCAATCATAGTCTCCAGAACAGACACCCGAGATTCTGCTGTCTCCACTCTCTCTTGCAGCTTGGAGAACTGCAATCAAGAGTGTTTCAGCCAGCATATTGAACAGAATCAACATTTTCTGAGACTGCTCAGTATAAATCTTATTTGATTAATACCCTGGATTCATGTGCTTTACTCCCATCTTTTGCTGTGTCAACAGACCACTCATTGAACTGTCCTGAATTTTACAGTCTAAATCCCAGCTCAGTAATGAAAATAAGACAAAACTGAAATCTGGCTGAGTACAGAGGCAGCCACTTCAGCTTCTTCAAAGGCTTTTCACTCCTTATCTACTTTACAGACCACTGAAATGCTTGGCGACCTAACACTAGGCAAGGCCAGCATTAACAGAGTTTTCAGAGGAACTGAAACCCCTGAAACAAATACTGCAAATTAGATGAATCCCTTAATAAGAGGAATCAATTTGTAATTAGTGTCATTACACTTTCATACATGATGCAAAAAAGTAAAGAATCTGAAATGTCAGGGAAGTCACATCAAGTGTCTCAAATGTTTACAAAGCCACCTTAGCATCACCTTACCACTTCCTCTGCTCTGTTTCCTCTTAAAATTACATTTGAATCACTCGTTTAGTTATACCTTTTCATTCAGTGATATAACAAGCAAATCCATCTGAATCACACAAAAAATCTACATAGTTCTCTACAACAACCCTTTCCATAACATTCAATCCACATTGTTCCTGTCCCTCTGCAAGGCAATAACTTGCTTTCCAAACTACAGCAACTGCAAATCATTCTAAGCAGGACCCCAAAGCAGATTTCTTTCTCTCTCCTCTTTATACCTCCTGAGACATGATTCGGTGCTTCTCCTGAAGAACATCAGCCAGCTCCTGCAGCCGTCCATTTTCATGTGAGAGGTAAGTATTAAGCTCCAGAACTGCTTCTTCCATCAATGAAATATCTGAAAAGTGCATAAGAAAAGGAAATGAATGGAAATCAAGGAAGACTGCCTTTAATTCTTCAAGTTTAATTCAGCAAAGGAAGAAAAAAGAACACAGCAAAGGGAATTTCTGGTTTTCACTTCTGCTTACTGTATTTCTCCAGCAGGTGGTTCCCAAGGGTCTCATCTCCAGCCATACAGAGCTTTGACTTGCATTCACTAAGCAAAAGGCTCTGTAGTTTAACATATTACGCATTTCTGATTGTCAGTTACCATCCCCTAATGTCAGAAATCATTCCAATTGTGTCAGTATCAGCAACACAGAACATGCCCTTGTAACCCAGTGACACCCTAATGCAGATCAAACTCATGCGCAAACCTGCTACAAAAGGTGGCTTGAGCTAACATACCAAATGGCAATTACAGCAACTGAATACCGGCTCATGATGCACAGTGCCAATGCTTGCCACACAATGCCAAGTTTAAACTTAAACTACAGCCAACTAAAGACAGTAATTCTTTGCTACACTAATGCTAGACTTGTCAGAGCTCCTTGATCAGGGCACACAGAACACTTAACAGAAGACAAACCAAGCATAAGTTGATATTCTATCTAAATTTTCATCGAAAAGATTAAAATTCTAACCTTAAACTAACAAAAGTTTTTCAGAAAGTCGTCTGATTGTAAATTGAATCTTCATTAAATTTCAGAAGCTAGTCATTTGGCTTTCTTCTGCAGAACCATGCTTTGTGTTCAGAACTGAAAGCTACATTGGGCACACCAAGCCAGTAGATGGCTACTATTTTGCTCGAAACTCAGTGGCAACTGAGAGGCTGGTTATTCCTACACCTTTTACTAGACTGCAAGTGAGAAAGAGCCCAACATCAGTTTGCAATACTGATTTCACTTCTCCACATGTAGGCATGAAGCCTTTTACACAATGGCTGAGGACAGCTGGGTGATAAGGTTCAATTATAATCTGTAACTTCCCAAATGCATGAACACACCCCTTGTAGAAACAAGCCTTTCTTCAGCCCAACACATTGGACCAAGTTCTCAGCATTCAAATTTAGAGGCAGTTATAATATACTTTAAGTGTACAGTACTAGTCTTTATTAGAGGTTTTGGTTATCAAGAGTTTGGAAAGCTAAACCCATTTATTTTGGAAAATAAATGGGCACAAGGAAGACTACACCTTAATGCTTCCAATGCAGAATCTTGTCTGAGCTGGGGACAGATGAGGAATCTTGAGTATCAGACAGCGATCAACCACCGTGGTCATACCTCCGCTATTCAGCTTATGGGATAGCACATCCACTTTCTCCTGCAGTTTGTCATACATTGTCACAATCTGGGCAACAGCACGGCGGGAGGACTCTACACGCTCCTGCAGCTGAGATTCTATCTCCTCACTAGTGCTGCTGGCTAGAGTGGCTAGGAAGGAGAATGCTGGCTCCAGTCCTTCACCTGGGAACAGCAAGAGGTGCAAAAAAGTGAATTTTCTCTGGCAGACAACATATCACCATTCTTCACAATCAGAGAGCCTTTGTCACCCTTTAGAAAGGGACATCAACATTGTCCACAGCTGAAATGCATCTTCTCCACCATCCCCAGCCAGGTGTCTCACCTCGTTCCCTCTCATCTTTGCGCTCCTGATTACTGTCCGAGTCTGGTTCAGGTTCTGGTACCACAAGCGCTTTTCTTTCCGATAAAAGATCTCCAAGACCTTGGTCCAGGTCAAAGCGTTTCAGGATGATGCGGATATTTTCATCAAACTGAATCATGCATCGGGCAAGACCAGACAAGGCAAAGAATGGATGTAAATAATAGGAGAGCAGTGGAACAGAAGAAGATAAAAGAGCTAAGTGTCTATAAAACAACAAAGTGTGTTACTAACCTGATTCCAGTATCGATTGATAATCAGCAGAGAGGCATCATCAGTGGCCTGCCGACGCTCCAGCTTCTCAATGTGCTCCCGTAGCTCATCTTCAATAGCTTGCCGCTGGTCCAGCATCTCTGCTAGTTTACGGTTCTTGGTCTGTAGGGTCCGGATGTCCATCTCCTCCTGTGCAGGGGCACAAGTCAGGGCACATTGCACACAAGCCAGATCACTGGGCTCACACAGAAGGCCAGACAAAAAAAAAAGCAAGAGGTTGAGCGGGGGTGTGCAAGAAAGACATACCGTTGAAGAAACACCACCAAGCTTAATAGTCTCCACTGTGGTCCCTGAATCTTCAACCCCTGCCTTCTTTTCTGGAGGTGCAGAAGGGCCAGGCTCTCCAGCAGTCCGTTTATTGCCAATTCCAGACATGGTGGCTGAAGCATATAGACTCTCACCTTTTCTAAGTTCTTCCTGAACATTAAAGAACACCATTAAAAAAAACCAGCAAACACACACCTACACAATCAACTCAATTTAGAGTTTTTAACATACTGATCCATCATGGTAACAATAGGTCAAACACAGTAGAGACCATATACCTCAAAAGGGTTTGGAAAATACTGGTCAAACACGAAGTTTTAAAAAGACACCACTAGGATTAGCACTGCAAACAACACATTCATGGGATGCTGAAATGGAAGAACTGTAACTTATTAGGCTCTTTGGAAAAAAATCTTCAGGAAGGTTCAGTCTGCTTTTTTCATCTCTCTGTATTAACAAAAATTACCTATGTTAGACTTTAATGGGCAACTGAGACTGGGTATATGCAGCAGCAGTTCACTTCATACCAACCAAACCGTTCTTTTTATATCAACATTCAGAGTGACTTAAAGCCAAGGGCAGCAACACCCTGAAGATGTGCCCTGTTAAGAGCTTACATAGAGATCTTACAAATGCTACAGAACTGAGCAGCAATTCCAAGCCAAAGTTTGTGAAGACCCATTTGAAGAGTTTTCCTGTGTATCAGGAGAGCCACAGACATGTTTGCATTGACTTGGGGATAAATAATCTTCAATCTGAGAAGCTCTGAACTACCAGTTACAGAATCACAGAACAGTTGAGGCTAGAAAAAATGTCTGGAGATCATCTGCTCAGTGCCCCTGATTAAAGCAGGGTCAACCACCTTGCCCAGTCAGCTTTTGAGTCTCTCCAGAGATAGAAACACACCAGTATCCCTGGGCAACATATCCCAGTACTTGATGACCTTCAGCATTAAAACAGATTTTTGTGTTTAAACAGTATTTCTTGCTGTTTCCTAAATTATTATTTAGCAAAATAACAAGTATCTTCTTAAAGGGTTTCCAAAACAAATACAGCAAGCAATTAATGGAAAATGAAACCAATTAGATCTTCATTAGGTGTAAGCACCATTCTTCTCACATATTCACTGATGCTGTGCCAACTCAATATACAGATCTCTTTCTACTTCTAAACTAAACGATACCCACAAGTAAATGAAACATGGATGATACCAGTTAGATTTGTATTGTTCCGTTTAAATCTACAATAGCATTTACAGTTAAAGTAAGGGTTACAAACTGAACCTGCCAGTTCTTAGGTATTTGCTTTAATTGACCAGATTAAACTGGTACACTGCTTTGCCAAATCTTCCAATTTAACAAGCATTTTAGCTTGGCATTGCCCTTCACCATATGTAAAATAATACAAAAATAATAGAAACATTTAGTGCTTCTAAATGAGTTACTGCAACAGCACATACAGCGTTCCTGTAAACTGTCTTTTAATGTAAATATTAAATACATCTCTAAACTAAATAAAAACAACTTCCACTTAGCCATTTTCCTCCTTTTAGCAATGGAATTCAGTAGGCACTGATTTTAGCTAGAATGACTAGGCTGTTGGCGGGGGGGATGGGATGGACACACGGTGGCTGTCACTAAAAACATCTGCTCCCTGGCAGTCCAGCAGGACAACACCGACTACTGCCTTTTGCATTTTTTTGTCCACAGCTATTTCTTTCATTGCCTCCCAACACCATCCCTCACTGCTCTAGCTCCCCTCTCCCCATTACTCGCTTCCTCACATACCGTACTCCAGCACCTGACCTACAAAGTTTTCATGATCACAGACCTTCTCCTTCCTTTAGGAACTCTGCCTAACCCTCAGTCCTAGGCTATTCTATTCACGTTCTTCATTCCCCAAACAGATCACACTAACAAAGACTGACCTGTCCTCCCTTACCGCCGACCCAGCTTCATCTTAATCCCTCTCTCATGGTTAAAATCCTCTTACACCGAGACCAAAATACACCTTCACCTGGCACTGCCCACGAGTCATCTACTCTGATCACCTTCAACCACCTAAATAAGGAAAGCAAACTCCCCCAAGCCCAGTATTTAGCCATTCATGTATAGCCCACGCCTACTGACCGCGTTCCAGCTCTTTCACACACTCGTGGCACCTCTAGCCCAGGAAGCTTTCAAAGCCCACCATTCAGCTTCCCACACATAAAAGCCACTCTCCACACCTCCATTTTTTGTTCGTGTAATCCACAGACCCTTGCGGCTCTGCAAAAACCTGTTGTGGCTATTCATTCAGAACCCAGAGGCCTCCCCCAGCGGCACTGCATCAAGCTCCACATCGCCCACCAGAGACTCCTCTCCATGCAGAGCGCGAAACCCCCCCCCCAAGCACGCCTCAGGGACCCGCTTCGCCTCTGCCCACACACACTCACTGACGTGCCGTAACGCCCGCCCCCGCCTCCCGCGCCCAGCGGGGATCCGCACGTTCCTGGCACTGACCCCACGCACAGCCGGGGCCCTCCCACACCGCTGCACACCTCCTGTCCCCACAGGCGGGCACCCCTCCTCAGCACCCCCGGGCACGCCAGCACTGCCCCGCCGGCACCGACAGCCCAGCGCCCGGCACCGACAGCCCTGCGCGCGCCGCCGCCTCGCGCCCAGCTCGGGGCAGCCCCGCAGCTGTCGCCGCTCCCCGCGGCACCCCTGACCCATCCCTTCCTCCACAGCCGTACAGTGTCTCCGCCCCCGCCCCCGCGATCCCCCCGCGATCGCCCCGCACCCTCACCTCGCGGCGCGGCCTTCCCCAAGCACCGGTCCCTGCGCGGCGGCCCCACAGACCCTCACCGGCGCCCCACAACCAGCTTTCGCCTTGGCCGGGGCCGCCGCCGCCGCCGCCGCCGCCGCGCTCCGGGACACCGGAAACTGCAACCGCCAGCGGCCGAGGCGGCACCGCCTTTTCCGGCGGCCATTTCGCCCTCAGCCTGTACGGGCGCTCCCCAGCCGCCCGGCCGCCGTTGCCATGGTGCCCTGGAGGGTTTGTCCCAGCGCCTTCAGCCGCACGGAGGGGGGGCTACCGGCGGCCGCGGGGGAAGATGCCGCCTCGCCACGGGCCGCACAGGGCCGCGGGTTGGGTGTCCCGCCGGGGCTTGCCGGCGGGCGAGGGGTCTCAGCTAATGGCCGCGGCGGCCGTCCTGTCCCTCGCAAGGGGGGACCACACCGGCAGCCGCCGGCCCGTGATCCCGCGGCGTGCTCTGTGGGTATAAACACGGCCTGTGCAAACTTCTGTAACGTACGTAACACATCCGTAAAATGTGCAGAAACACATAAACCGTGCAGACCCTGCTCCACCTGAGACTGAGGTAATATTTTAGATAATGCACGTTTAAAGGAACAGTTTAATAGTTTAATATTTTACGTTTAATACCTTCATCTCAGCCCATCTTTATAGAAAAACGTCAAAACATTTTCAAACGCCACCGGACTGGCAGGGTTCCCGCTTTACCCATCGCTTTACAGTCGGTTTGTACCCCCCGAGGCAGCTGCGAGACCTGCGCGGGTGCTGGGCTTCCACCCCTCCCCCCCCCCGGCAGAGCTGCCTCTGCTGGGAAATGCCAAAAAAGCTACAATCCCCACGTTGCAAATCACAATATAACGGCCTGCCATGCCTAGGAGCAACAGACCAGCCCGGTAATACAGCTCCAAAGGCTTCCGGGTGATTTAACACCTGAGTTCCTGAAGGGAAAAGCAAAGCTTCCGCGGCGCCGTCCCACCCCGCCTCCCCCCACCGCCCCGCAGCTGCTGGGACGAGCTAGGCAAACCGCGCTGCAGGTTTGTGAGCAAGGTGGGGGAAGCTGATCAGCTTGGTTGATGTCTGTATCCACATAGCACTGATGATCTCGGGTGGTTGATGGAATTGAATGTGTTCTCGGCGCTTTGACCTTCAGACGGTTGGAGCGAGTGAGTGGTTCAGGGTTAATTCAGGTTACACGCAGGTCGTGTGTCTTGCCGAGCGCCTCGTTAAGCACCGGCAAATCCTTTTGTTTAAGAAAAAGGGGTTTCACAAAGGAAGCGGCTCCGCAAGATCCGTGAGCTCACAGGATGCCATCACAAGCAATGAGCTCAGCAAAAACAGGGGAAAGGTCACTCCGGCAGGAGGGGATCGCGACCACCGACCCATTGACTCCTCAAGAAATCCCCCGGAACCAAAAGAAGTTGAGACAGAGCATACAGACTAATTAACATGAGAAAAGAGAGAATTATTTGACAGATGGGAAACTGAGTACCGTCATGAAGGACTTGGGTAACATGTAACCAATGAGGGCTGATGTCTTTGCATGCTAAACCGTACAGTGTAAAGTTTTGACAGTCGGAGAGTGAGGCATTTGTGGGTTACTACCTTGCTTCCTACTTTGCACAAACTATAATACAGAAACAAGGAATACGTCGAACATGGGGTGTGAGTTGGCGCTGAGCCATGGGACAACAGAGCTGCGGCATAACATAAACTTAAGGTAACAGACCTAGAAAGGTGGAGTACCTTGGGGGATTTTTTTGAAAAGTTGCATCCAAACGTTTCCTAGTTAAATAAGTAAATAGATAAATATTTGCTAATCCATTTTCTGCCTACAGCGTCTCCTTGTACCTTAGCGGACTAAGAAATGGCATTTGATTCTCAGTGCAGCCAGCCCCTGACCAAAACGTTTCAAAGAAAGAGCTTTTTTGTTCAATTCAATGTACTTAAAATCAGGAATTCAGGTCAGCGTAGCTTTCAGTCCTTGTGGTTTTACTGCCTTTGCTTTATACTTGGTTTTTCTCTCCTCTACGTATTTTTCTCTCAGATGTTAATCCCATGCAGACTAGCTTTACATCATCACAGCAAAACTGTAGCTGAAGTGGGGACAGTCATAACCTTTTATTTAATTTCGTCTCTGTGCCTTTTATCTCTATGCAGCTTGGCATTTCCTCCAGGAAAGGAAAACCCATTTCCTGCAAAGAACCCTTCTACTCTTCCACATACTTCATATGTACTTTCTCTTCCGTATCTGACTTAATTACCATGCTTTAGATAAGCGTTCAAACTGATCTTTGCGCTGCTCTTTTATATACTGCATACCACACAGTGTTTGGGCCTGCCCTAAAATTGGGTTTAAAAGGGAAAATGAGATTGTAGTGCTAAAGAAGAAAAGGCTGCGCTTCAGCATTGCAGGAGCGGGCTGGAAACTAGGACCATGCGTGGCAATCAGTTAGCTGAGGGGAATGTGCTCGGGCTTGTCTAGACAACAATTAACATACAGAGTATAGGGGAGTGGGGGACGGATGGCGCCAAGGATGGCGCCAAGGAAAGGCAACACCTTGCTGTTAATTGATGGTAATTAACCACCAATCAGGGATTGCCTAGTATGCAATGCTTAGCTTCAAGAACCAATCTGTTTAAAATGCGCAGCTTCTGAAAGTGTATATAAACTGGTGCTTCTGTACAATAAATTGACATTTGCTTGCATCAAGCTACGTCCCGTCTCTTCATTCGCCGCCGCACAGTATAGCTGTGTAGCTTTCCCCACAGTCTGCAAACTCAAGACATAAAGATTGCCCTCCTCCTCTCCACTGCTGATCACTCTGATTTTATGTAACTCCTGACAGCCCGTTTCCTCGGGGCACTAAGACTTTCTCCCCTCCAGCAGAAGGAACTACCGCCCCCCTTGCTGATGTTAACAGATTAACTATTATGTCCTTGTGAGTTGTTATGCGCTGACAATACAGCAGATGTGGGGAAAAAATACAAGAATAAATCTGAGTGCTAAGGAGAGAGAGGGAATATTAATATTTGAGATGCTTTTGTGAAGAAACTGGGAGAGCCGGCCAATCTAATGTCAGTGACGAGCAACTGCGGGGGATGTCCTGCAGCAATTTGCGGTTATTTAGAGTCTACCAGGAATGTGACAACTAGGGCCGCTTTTTCTTGAAACTGGCATGTTCAGCCACAGTCCTTCACTTGCAATTCATGTAAGAGAGTTGAGCATGTATTTCATTCAGTACTACAGCTGGTTAAGAATTTGTATGACTGAAGCAGAGTTTCTTGGAAAAGAAGAAATGTTCATGCACTTGTTTTAGCATGAACAGAAGGGAGACTGATTTGAAGAGAAACATTAAAGACAGAGAGGAAATGAGTAAATTATGTTTTGTCTGTAAGGAACAGCCTGCACAGGAAATATTTAACCTCATAGTGTTAGTGTGCTAAGGCTGTGACCACAAAAGGACACTGACTGATTATCCTTCTGTAAACAAGACTTGCACAGCCTTGTGACCAGTGTACTGAGCACCACCCATTACCAGTTACTCCCTATTCCAAATCAAAAGCACCTACAAAACCTCAAGTTCTAAGAGTAGTGGCATATACCAAAGGTTGTTATGAAAGCTGAACCCGTTGGCTTGAAATGCTCTTCAGTAAGGCAGGATGTTGAGACAGTGTCGTAAACTGTTCTCACATTACCCAGATGTATCCGGACAGGCAGCAGATATGTGGTTATATTTGGAAGTTGGGCACACCCAGCATGGTACCTAAAATGATCTTCACCAAACAGAGCTTTCAAGAGGAAAGGCCGTAAGGGAGATGGTGTGATAGCTGATCTATCTAAAGCCTGTTAGTGAAACTCGCTGAGATTGTGGCTAATAGAAGGCTCTGCCTTGCAGAGCAGAGAGAAATCCTCTCTTTTGCCAGAAAGGTTATGTGCCCTGGAGTCTGCTGAGGAAATACCAGAACACAGATTTATCCCAAAGATGCGAACAGAAGAGCTTTGGCCAGTTAGCTCCTGATGCTGTCAGTGCCAGATAGAGAAGGGGACTGCAAGTTGCATACACTAGGAAAGAGGTTGGACAAATGGCTCTGAGGACTGAGCCTCACAAGAAGCAGCTAGCTAAGATAATAAGCTAGGAAAATGCCATCATCAGGCAACCACTGTGAATGGCCACAGCAAAATCTTATGCACAACACTCACAGCGGACTAACTACCCTAATGGAGCTAACCAGACCCCAAATTAAATGCAGCAAAGCCCTTGCCATAAATGAATCTATGGGGAAAGTGTATTTTTGTGTCAGCACACAAGTGAGCTTTTCATTTGCTAAGTTGTGAACTGGAATCACAGCAGTTGCTTCATGATGACCCAGTGCGAGTTACCATAGAAAAGGGCATATGAAACATAACCCTCGGTGTATCCTGTGGTAGCTTGCATATATGCTTAGAGCCTACTAGGTCAGATCATGTAGTTGACAGGAAAGGTAGGGAAAGTCTTAAAAAAGGAGAGAGAGAAAAAAAAAAAAAAAAAGGGAAGATGCATGTTAGTAGAACATACTTCCAAATAAAATTCCCAGATCCTGTCATATGTGCAGGTCTTTGGCTTCAAAGCAAATGTAGCTCTTTCCTTAGAAAAACAACTACAGTAAATAAATAGGATGAAGGGCTTAGACTGAACTTCCTAACCCCCTTAATTTCCTGATACAGTGGCTACAGACTCCAAGATGATTCTATCTTATTCTGCTATTTTGATCATTGGTAATTTGAAGCAAAACCAGAAACATTAATGTCTTTAAGACATCCCTTTCTTATTGGCTGATTTGTGTAAGACGCACTTCCGTGTTGCCAAAGTGTGACAAGCAATAGGAAAATTAATTTTTAATTCTGACCAGCTTTGAAGCACAAAGCTTCAGTCCTTGCACAAAATTTGGTTGATTAAGGTTTGTTATAGTATCCCATCCTTTTGGCATGACTTTGTCTTTACCATATTGTGGCTAAGGATGTGCTGCAAAAATAGGATAATCTTTGTATTTCTCTCACAAACGTTGTTTGTGATGTTGTTTCTGTGGGCATGAGGTGGAATGAAAAGGTGATGCTGCAGTGTGCTATGCTAGGTGCACATTTATTAGGGACACCAGTGGAACTGTATTTAATAACATCAGGGAACTGTACCTAATATCAGCCCAATGCAGTGTATACATCAGATGACACAGAAATGTATCACTCTACAGCATCCTTGATATATCCAACAATTGCTGTTTATATTATTTAAGGTGGTATAATTTTCTTGACAGAAAGCTGCCTAAAGACAATGAACACACCTAAAACTGTAGCCAAAGCATTTGGACTAGTGGGTTCTTGCTCTACGGTAAAAATAAATTGTACTACTTTTAACTAAAATTGGTTAAGTTCATCCTACAGCATACTAGAATACTTACTACACACACCTGGGAAGGGAGATACAAATTATATATTGCCCAGTTGTAGGATGAAATTTCATTGTCATCTGACCAGAACTGACTTGAATAGAAATGTTTAGGTGGATTTTATATTCTGCACAGAAATGCTCACTTACTTTGTTTTGTCATGTTGCTTCCCTAGTTGTCTTCCTTTTGTAGAGAAACACTTGATGCTGTAAGCTAAATGGAGAATGTAAGTGTGAACGCAAACGATGATTACATGAATTTTATTAACGGAAATGAGTCTGTAAATGCCTTACCTACTTCCCCTTCCTGTTTGGTAACTTTAGAAACAGCTCCCCCACACCCCCCCCCCCCCCACACACACACCCACCCCCCCCGCACCCCCCGCTTGCTTTTCCCAAATATAAGCTTTGCATGTGATATAACTATCTAGTTGCAACAGTAGCCTTTGCACAGCTCAGTAAGTCCTAGATAAGATCTTCTGTAGTAAGCCGAAGACTTTTCGCGCACACCACTCACACTGGAAACACCTGAAGAACCAGACAGCCAGGAGATTTACAAAAAGGTAAATACTGGAAGCAGCTCAATTGGAAGTCAAGACCGTAGGGAAGATAAGTGTGCTGTCACTCTCTTGCTCACTCTTAACACCCAGAACATCATGGCAGAAGATCTAAAGAAAGAAGGAATGAAAAACTCCAGTCAGTGAGTAATCCAGACTGAGAAGTCTCAACAGGGATTACTAGCTATTGCCGTGCTGCCCCACTGGCCGGTTGCAATAATGATTATGAGAAATAAAAAGCCCAGAAAATGGAGCAGGAGCTTGAGTGTTTTCTGTTTTTGTTGACGGGCAGCATACCTGCTTAACTTGCTCTCTGTGTGTGAAGAGTTCCTATATGCAAATGATTCTGGCAACAGTGCTATGAAGAGTTCCCTGAAAATGAGCCTATGTCTGCTATCCATACCAGTAGATGTGCTTAAATTTTAAAGAGCTACTCTTCAGAAATTGCTTTGTGTCTTGGTAAGCTCTATACTGTTGCACTATGAGACTAGAAAAGGAAAACAAGATTTATCAGAAAATATTGATTACTCAGCAGTGAAAATCACGTAATTTACAAACTTTACTCGAGATAAATCACTCTCATCTTTATACTAGCCAATGTAGCTCTAGTAATTATAGCTGGTTATGCTTTTAGGCCATGGACTAGGCATGGACTTTTATGTCCTTCTTGAAGTAAGGCCAATGCCCAAGGCCCCCTAGTTGGCCTCCCAGGACTTGTCTAAACTGAAACATTCAAAATCATTAATTTGAATGAATTAAAAATATGAACTAAAAGTGAACCATTTTCATCTCTGTGTTGCATCCTGTACAGACACTACTATGTAGAATGAAAAAAGGTTAACCTTTATTTTGCTGCTCTCACTTCCAAAGACCATTCAGCTAAACCGACTTAAAACCTCTTAAATTTTAAGGATTGCTGTCCCTTAGAGATTTGAAGCAGGTTTAAAATAGACATTTTTTGATACAAGTTTACTGGGAGTCTTTGTACAATGAAAACTTTCCAGCTAGAAAGGCCATTTCTCTCATGCCAGCAGCTGACCTTTAATTCCAGAAGTACACACCTAAAATATGCAGTGAAAGAAAGCAGAGAAATTACTAATGATCTGTGCTTCTCACACAGACGCAGAATTTGTTAGTGAAACTGGCCCAGCAACCATACAAAATAACTTTACTCCATTCTGCAAGGGAAAATTAAAAGCTTTCCAACAGTCCCAGGACTGCTGCCTGACCCTCAATTTGGAAATCTTGCATTTTGCCTCTTCACCCTATTCTATTTTTTTAGCACCTGCAAAAGGTACACTGTACCAGACTGTTCTTCTACGTTGCAACACAGAGCAAGGAATGGAGAGCCAATGTATTTTTAACAGATAGTTTGGATAGCTGCTTGACTTTGTCCCTTTACGAAATGCTTGGCCTGCAAGTCAGTGTTGGAGCAGGACTGGGAGGAAGCTAGATCACCACAGCATATACAACTGAACTGGTAGGGATACATCCATTTTTCTGAGTTTTTCTGAGTGTGATCCTTCTGAAATTCAGCCATCATTTAACACATCACCATGTTAACTCAAACTGTTGGGTTTTTTTTTTTGGTTTTGTTTTTTTTTTCTGTGAACAGCCCTACATAATGATTTGATCAGAGAAGCAAAGGAAGCATAGAAAGGCTTTGCACGTGTGCCCGTGCGCAGTACTCTCTAAAAAGAACTGGACTACTCTAAGTGTGTTTCTGTCATTTTCAGTTGTGTGCAGCTTAGCTAGAAGACACCACAGAACAGTATTTAATAATGTATCTGCAAAATAGAGGTTTTCACCTCCATCATTAACTGGATTGCTTGTGGCTGCACAGTTTGGTCGAGCACCTATATGCCTAAATAAAAGCCATGGCTGGGTGCATTGTACCTTCTCTGGTGCCACTACTAGGTCATATTGTTCCAGTGAAACTAGTGTCTTGGATTCCATTGCCGATAACACTTGAGATGTTGGAGCAGCCAAAAGGATATCATCCATATAATGATAACAGTACCCTGCTGAATATTTTTCCCTAATTGGGCTCAAAGCCTGAGCAACAAACCATTGACAAATGGTGGGTGAATTTTTCATTCCTTGCAGAAGCACTTTCCAGTGATACCTTTGTGTTGGTTCAGCATGATTAATTGATGGAACTGTAAAAGCAAAGTTTTCCATATCATCCACATCTAATGGGATTGTAAAAAGACAATCCTTTAGGTCCATCACGACAATTTCCCATAGCATGGGGATCATTGTAGGTGAGGGCAATCCTGGTTGTAGTGCTCCCATTGTTGCCATCACCTCACTGATCCGGTGCAAATCATGCAGTAATTGGCATTTTCCTTTTCTTAATTACAAACGCTGGGGTGTTCCATGGGCTATGAGATGGTTCATATGACCTGCAGCTAATTGTTCTGCTACCAAATTTCACAGGGCTACAAGTTTTTCATGATCGAGGGGCCACTGATCCACCCAGACCGGCTTTTCCGTTAACCATTTCAAAGCCATATAGGGTCTTTTCACACCCTGCAGCACAGTGACCCCTACTGAAAATCCATAGTTATCTGAACCCCCCACTGTGACCGTCTCTTCCCCATAAATTTAGAGGGGCCACAGCCACATAAGGTCAAACAGTAGCCTTTTGTCCTTCTGGGATGGTGATGAGTACTGGTTTCACTGCTATGAGACCGTTGGCGATTCCTCCCAGGCCTGCAACTCCTTGGGTGGTGGAGACTACAGGCCAAGAGGAAGGCTAGTCTCACTGAGAAATAATAATGACATGTGCACTTGTATCCAATAGTCTAATTACCTTCAGCAACGCTGGTGATGGCTGATCTGTAGACAGTGCACACAGCATTTGTGCCCAACTGTCAGACAGTGTTTGCATCCAAAACACTTGCGGTTGTCCAGTGGATCCAAACCCTCCAGTGCCCCGGGTGACCTTTCAGTCCTAGGAACACAACTCATGAAAGGTACAAGTTGAGCAATATGAGTGCCTTTCTCTGTCATAACAGGTGGAGTGGGTGTTGAGACCATAGCATAGATTTGTCCCTCACAGTGAGCATCAATGACTCCTGCATGTACCATAAATCCTTGTACAGTAGCACTTGACTGTCCAATTAATAATGCACTTAGTCCTTTCCCAATAGGTCCCCAAGCATCCAAGGGGACTTTATGTACCCTGTGCATTGTTATGTGCATATTATATGCATGTTGGCAGCAGATACATCCATGCCAGCTGATCCCCTGGTTTTCCCAGATAACCGGTCATAAAGGCACGTGTTTGAGGATAGCCGAGAAATGGATTGTTTGCTGATGTGGCAGGCACTTGTGTCTGCGCACGCTCCCTCCTGCTTTTCTTTCTGTTTCCCTGTGGCAAGGGCTGACCATTTAAGTGAAATTTAGACCGACGCTGCTTTGCAAAATGACTGGTTTTTCCCACATTTATGACATGTAACCACTGCTGCTCCTGCCGCTACAGCCGTGACACCCTTTTTACTTTTATTAGAACATGCTACTTTAATGTGCCCACACTGGCCGCAACTAAAGCATTTCTGGTCTTTTGTTTTCAAAGCAGCCATGGCCGTGTCCAGGGCCACCATTTTATGCTCTACAGATCCCACTCTGGCACAAGCCTGTATCATCGTGTCCAGGGTGGAGTCCCCTGGCAACGCCTCAATAATTTTTTGGCAATTGGCATTTGCATTGTCTCTCGCAAACTGAGTTACTAACATAGTTCTTAAATTCCCGTCAAATACTTGTCTTTCCACTGCAGCTTGCAACTTTTTGAAACTGCAGAAACGGTTCTCTAGCTCCCTGTCGAATCGTGGTATTTTTGGCTTTAGGCTCAGCTAATTCAGCTGCCCATATTAGTGCTTCAATACCCACAGCCTTAACCTGTACTAAAATCAACAGATGCCACTGTGCCTGATGTTGTGGATTAGAAAATGTTCTGTTCCTGTTAGCATATCCGAACCTTTACCAAAGTGCACATCATCTTGCGGAAACTGTAAATTTTTAAGTGCTTGGGCATCAGCCTTCTGCAACCACATCATTTTAAAAAAGCACATTGCTCTGGTTAAAACATTATCTGCATTAACATAGCAATATCATAAGGTGTCATTTCTTCCATAGTTAATAGTCTAATTAATTGCATAGTCGCTGGAGAATTTGGACCATATTGTGCCACACATTTTTGCAAATCTTGGATTACCTTCCATGAATACATTTTGTTCTCGTCCATTATCCCTTGCACTGGGTCCCCCCTCACAATGGGAAATGCCATTGCCATAGAAGGATCAGCAGTGGGCTCTGACATTGGGGTGTCTGTCGCCTCAGATAAATCCCAATTCTCTTCCTGCGGAGCCCCCGCTTTTACCTTCTGCCAAAAAGATAGAGGATTATATGGACAAACAGTAATATGTGCAGGAGGCAAATCCCATGACTGCAACATCTTTCTACAAGAGGGACCCCCAAGAGGTTTCTCCAAGTGTTGTTCCACTTTCCGGCCATGCTCATTCTTTTTCTCCCCACCCCTATTCATCAGATTATCCCAACCATCAGGTCCTTCATCTAGGAGTGGGGGATACTTAATTTTTCCTTCATCTGAGGGAGGAGATGGTGGAGCCAATGGCTCAGCTGGAGCTCAGTTATTGATGTCAACTGAGAGCACTGGTTCCAGCTCACTTAACAGCTCTGCAGGTGTTTTATAAGTTCTATCACGAGCTTCCAAAGAGCGTTTTGTGTACATCTCATCATAGAGTCCTTCCAAAGCTTCACCGTCCTTTGTGGCTCATGGGTTTTAGGGTGTACTCTGGAATCAACAATCTTTTCTCCTTTTGACATTACATTCCCCGTTGTCTCCTTAGTGTCCATAATTTGTACATTCCCCTGAGTCTGTTCCTCTGAAGGAAGTGGCACGGGGAGCACAAAACTTTGCGTGGTATTAGAAGCAGAGGCAGCGCTCTCTGCCTGATCTCACTGTGCTTTGAAGTCCTTCAGAGTTTCATACAGCAGTTGCCATGTCGTTAAAAGTGCTGCAGCTCTTTGCCCCCCAGTGTGGCACAGTCAAACAATTTATCGCCTAACTCTTTCCAAACAGAAACACTAAAAGAAGTTACGGTATTTGCCCCATATCCTTGTTCTTTACTTCATAGGAGCATTTTTTGCAGTAACTCCTCCAACTTAACTCCTCATTTTTGCAAAATCATTCTGCACATAGCAATGATCGTAGTCTCTTCCTTACTAAATGAAGTACCCATGTTCCCAGTAGCTCACCTTGTCCAGGTGTCCCTTCCAAAGCCGGCTCCGGCAGCTCTGCCCACCGCTCCGCTGTGCAGGGCTCCATCCCCACGGTCCACCCGCCGCCCGTGCAGTGCCATTGCTGTGATCACGTCTGGGTCACCAGGTGACACTGCCAAGACGGACACGCCACACAAGGAATTGTGCACAAAAGCCAAAAGACCAAAAGGTTGTTTGTTGTTCTCACAAGCCTTTTTATATCTTTCTTAAGAATGTGTATCCATACATGATTGGTTCACTCAAAGACCACTAGTTCATGACTGGATGACCTTTTCTTTGCTATATCTTTGATACACTTCTTCTACTTGTGCATCTAGCAGTTCCTTAATCTTGTTAACTCGGCTCTTCCCAGGACATTCCGGACTCCTCATGGATACACGGGTATCTGCTGAAGGTTAATGTTAAGCTTGCATTCCGATCCCTTGGACCAGCCGAGGTTTCCCACAGATAATCGGTACATGTAGCTCAAAATTAATCCTCACACCCTTGCTTTTTTGTGAAAGCATGAAGCAGTAAGACTGCTGGGTGGGAGGGAAGCTAAGGAATCGGGAGGAGGCAAGGAATGTCAGACAGGAGCTAAGGATATTTTGACAGTAATGAAAAAGGCACAAATGACAACTTTGCAGAAACCAGGCTTCTCAATTCAGCAGCCCCTAGGACCATGAATTTCTGCTCTGCGGCTTTCCATATTGTGTAAGCGTCTAAACATCACCTGCCTAGCTTGTCCTGCTTCTAACACTCATGTTCATGAAAAGCAGGAGCTGTGCCTGATCTTGAGCGAAGCAAAAGAAAACGTTACCTCCATTCCCTTGCACAATGCTCAGTGCTGTGGGAGCTGTGTACAGTGGATGGCAGAGGGGAAGGCTGCTTTGGCAGCAGGAAATACTCGGATCTGAATGGCTGACCTGAACCTCCCCTACTTAGATATGATTCTCACCACAGGGTTTTTTCTGATTATAAAGTATTGTACTGTTACTGTACAGGCTGAATAACTTCAGAAGTAACTATTTCTTCTGAGCATTTCAGGTTGCAGTTAGGTTACTGCATGAGTGGTGGTGTGCCCACATGTTCATCCCTGCTTTCTAGACCCCTCCCTGCTTGCTGACATAGTCATCTGGTGTGGAGAACCGAAAAGATGAAGTAAGCCAGCTAAGAAATAAACCATCATATGAAAACGTTTATTTTTCAGCCAGATCCATCTCCCTTATGCTGGCACACAGTGGAAGACAGCACTGTGATAAGAACGAGTAGTCAGGGATGACAGACTGTTTAAACTCTGCCATGGCCCCAAAATCACTTGTGACTTTTCTCAGTCTTTCAGGTTTAACAGAAGCTGTTCTAGAAGTAAGTGTTTAAGGAGGAAAGTCAAGTGTTCCCTGAAAGGCAGGCATGTAAGCTACATGGGAGCAGAGAAAACTATGCAGAAAGGCTGCTCACAAAATTAGTTACCTAAATATCAGTTCCTGAAGAAAAGGCCTTCTGGTCCATTCCTGTTAATTTATTACCACCAAATTGTTCTGCTGGCTGAAACCCCATCTGGAAGGCAATAATACTGGGTGCAATGTGACATGTGTTTCTGCTGATGTCTCAATAGTCACTCTCCCACGCACATGCTGACAGAGAAGCGGAAAAAAACCCAGTTTGTTTCTCACAAATTCTGCAACTCTGATCCTGAGAAGAACATGCTAATGGACCTCCCAAGAATCTATAATCTCTTTCCCACCTTGGATCCTCTTATATACCCTTTTGCCTTTGTTCTATTCCAGGATCTATTGTGTTTCCAGTGCATCAGTGTTTGCAGCCATGAGAGCATTTAAGTAGAAGGTCAATTATGAATCACTGTCATTAAAAACTGGTAGAAAAAGAAGTGGTCAGCAAAGAGGGATTTTGGAAAGGAAGTCACCTGAGAAACTTCTACTGTCTTGTTATTTTCAAGAGTAAGTAACATGCATCTAGCTAAGCCTGTGGACTTTCCAGCATGCCTCTTCTTCTGCTAGGAGAGCAAGTCACTCAAGGAACCCAAATGTAGTGCTTGACTATGTTATCGTTATGAGCATTACCGTTCCTCTGGGGTTTTCTCCCCTTTATCCATGTTGTCTTTGCAATAAGCCTCAGCTGAGGGATAGCTTTTGCCAGTTGTAAGAAGTAAGGACCACAGACATGCATAACCGAGTTCCTTTGTTCATAATGCTTATTAGAGGGAATAATATAAATTTGTATGTTAAAACTAAAAACATGTATCATGCTACAAGCTTCTGTTTATAGGACTGAGCTCTAGCAAAATTCTAGCTGTGCAGAACAGAACATGGTGGTTTACTGAAACAGCGTAAGGGATTTTTTTCTTTTTTAATTGTTTTTTCCCCCCCCAATTTTTCCTAAAAGAGAGGTCAGAGCCTGAAAATAATTTACCTGAAATACATACACTTTTTCTAGAGCTGCATGCTGAGAACTAAGTAGTTCTTACAATGAAAGACACAGGACTTCCTCTGAAGCATGTTTCAGATAACTGTAGTTAGAAACAATTTATATAATGAAGTATTATTGTATCAGGGCCAAAAAGTACATGTGCGGAAGAACATGGAAATGGAAGACAAGAGAAAAGGAGGAGGGGAAATGAACACAGGTCAGAGGTACTCTTGGGTCAGTTTGATGATATTTTTGGACCCTGAACAGGCTGATACATATTTTGGTGTAGCTGATGAACCTCCCCACTTCAATGATTACATCTGTAATGAATTAATTACAGATTAACACAGTGAAAGCTTAGCATTTTTACATAGCATGGGTGACATGCACGTTAAACATTCTGCCGGCCACTCCGAAGCACTGACTTTCCCCTTGAGTATGTAGGGAGCAATCTTTTTCTCCATGCAGTAAGGCGTCTTGATTTGGACAGCTGATGAACAGCTGAAACAGAGCGCAGAGCTGCAGCCCAGAAACTGCACCGGCTACCGACAAGGGAGGGATGGGAGCCACGCAGAAAGAGCAAGACGGGGCAGTGCCGCAAAGGCGTGGCCATGGGAGCTGATAAATACACCTGACACATGCGTGGAGTACACTTTGAAATCCTGGCTCGGTAAAGGCTTTGGGAGCTTTGTGCAGCTGTAGAGGACCACCGGGCTCTGCAGCACAGCCCTGGCTGGCGTTTCACCACTCCTGATGAAAATTCGGGAACCACAGAGCTGGAATAAGGGGCTCCGGCTGCACTGCGGACTCTGCCCCGGGATGGGAGTCCTTCTGGAGCGCGAACAATTCTCCTGCTTCCTAACTTGTTTTCACAGACCTCACCCCTCTCTGGTTCTCGGTTTCCCACTCCTGACAGCTCCCCTTCCCCTCCTTCCGAGCATCTCCGTGCCGGCGTAGTCACATGTTTAGGCTTTTATGCCTTTAATCCCACCCTCACTGCCCGAGAGGGAGGAGAAAAATTTGCTGGAGAGAAGTGAGCAATAGGCAGAGCGGCAAGGTAAAGCAGAAAGCGGAGCTGCATGGAGCACCCCCGGCCCCAGCCGCCGGCGGCCGTGGGGACCCGCGGTGCCGCCGGCGCTGCCCGGCTGCGGGGCGCTCCGGGGTGCCGAGGGGGCGGGAAATCCGCGCGTGGCGGGGCTGTCCCGGGCGGGCTGTGCGCCCTTCCCTGCGGGGGGGGAGGCACCCTGCCCCGGCGCCGGCGGGAGGGGCGCTGGTGGCGTTTCTGCCTCGCCCGCCGTGCGGGGCGGTGGGCGAGGGGAGGCACCGGGGCACTGGCGGCGAGGAAGGGCATGTGTTCCGGGAGCCAGCGGGGCTTGGCGGCCGTGGCTGAGGCACCCGAGCGAGGAGGGAAGCGGAAAGCCTGCAGGGAACAGGAAAGTGTTCTGTGTGCCTGCTTTGAGGATGTGACCGTACATGGTGACAAGCAGAAAAGACGGTGGCCAGAGCCTGGCTGGGCCGAAGGGAACGGCCCCTCCGTTAGGGGAGGTGAGTGGAACTCTTAAGGAAAACAAAAAGAAACCCCAGCCAGCTCCTGCTTTGTGCTTGATGCCACCCAGAGGAGTCCCTGGCCAGAATTTCTGTGGTCAGAACTCTGAGAGCTGGACACGCTGAAATAACACCAGTGTGTCGGCTGCTCTGCAAGGAGGGCAGGGGTCGAGGAGGATCAGCTTTGCATATCTAACGCCCTCTCCTCTCTGACCATCATCACTAAGGTAACTGCTGTTAATCCTGGTGCTTGAAGGGTCACCTTGTGCTACCTGGCAGCTCTCCCAAAGGGAGAGAGGAGCACAAAATCGTTGTCTGTGTAGGAAATTTGCAGCTGTGCTGATGGTGCAGCAAAATATGAAACTATACCGGCGTGCACTGCAGGTTCATGGGCTGGCCTGTTCTCGTACAGGCACTGAGAAAATAATTTTATGTGCAACCAGTGGGCTGCCATAAAGGCACACCAGGTTCGGCAAGCATTTGCAAGCACAAACCCCAGGAGGAATACACTCCTGCACATGTGAAATCTGCTGCTTTCTTGTTCGTCCAACAAGGGCAATACTAATTATATAACAGACTATTTTCAGCTACAGTATTTATCCCATTTTCTTCCCTTGGGGCTCAAAGAGATCACCAGCATCCCCCAGAACCAGGACATCCCATTTACTGTGCCTTTCTATGCAGGATAAATAGTCCATTTCATATGTTGCAGGCAAGGGAGACTCTGTATTCCTCAGACACAAGTGGTGAATACAGAGAAAAAGTCAGTAGTACTGTTTAACATGAGTAGACAGTGTCTCTTAAAAGAGGTATGCTGTTCATCAATATGGCTAAACAACTTTTCTTTCGCGCAGCAGTTAGAGTCATGATATTCTGGTTATTGTCTGGTATAGGTCTCGATTTTTATTGTTACATAAACCTATCCCAACAGGAAGCTTACAGCCTTATCATCAAAGGCCTTTGGTCACAAAAATAGTATCTTACTTCCTTATTAATGTGTGTTATTCTTTGCAGTCAAAAATGAACAACAGTAAAGCTGCAACATTTTCTGTGTTAGCAGCCATCATGACACTTCTTCCCTTTTATTCCTCTATCCCGCCATTCATACACCCACACCCCCTGCTCTGTCGTCACAGGTGAAGTATTAAAAGAAGTCAGTCATCACTGTGGGGTTAACTAAAATATTTTATTAATTATTAAACGATTATCAAATGGTAATAATTATAAAGATTAAACAGTAATTGAATTATAATTAAGCAGTGATTTAACAATGAATTAACAATAATTGAAAATTAAGCTGGCATGAAATGGTAATTGAATGACAATCTAATTGATGATTTCAACAATGATTTAAATGATGATTAGATGACAGTCAAACAGCCTGCTACTTACTACACTTCTAAGACTTAAGCTATAGCTGGATATATAATTATCACTAGCATACAATATACTCTTAGGCCTAATATGAAATGTGCTTACCTCACTATAGATATCAGATGCTGGGTAAGCGGTCTCTCGGCCTTGAGGAGTAAACTTCAGAGGCATTCCTGCTCAAGGAGAGACCATCGCCATGAAGCCCACTGCCACACAAGAGAGCTCAGAGTGCTCCAGATTCCTGTAGTGTAAAGGATTGACTCGTAGTCAGCTCCCCTTTGGCGTGTGTGCAGGGGTGCAGCTGTAGCAGTTCTAGGTTGCTCTACTTCCAGCCCCGGCTAGCACAGTGCTGTTAGCTCCTCCTAAGGCATGGTCTAGACTCCTTAGCTCCTGAGAAGACAGTGGCCTTGCACAGTTTGCACAGCAGGGATGGTTTGTGGGTGATGCCTGGATCGAAGTGTTGCTTCACTAAGTTAGAAGGGGTGCACCTGGCACATTCCCAAACCACAGGCACTCGGGGACCTAATTTAATCTGCACATTGCTCTTTCACAGACTGTGAAATGGCTGGTTTCCTAGCAAGCCCCAAGGGTACAGTTGTGTATAGAAATTGAATAGAAGTGCTATGACAGAAGAACTATTCCACAATAGCTACGGTGGGATACTTCACTCCTCCTGCTCTGAAATAGCTCCTTCTGGACAGACTTCTCCAAGACCAAGATTTCGTCTTCCTCATCTGTTCAGATTGCTTTAATTTGAAAAGAGTTGCAATTACTTCAGCATACCACATTTAGTAGCTGTTTTTTGAATAGCTATTCTAAATAATTTACCTGTGTGGATTACCAGTATGGTTAAACTATAAAAAACCAGGCTGATATATTACCTATCTGGGAAAAACAGATTCCGTCCTATCTTTTGTATTTTCAAACTAAGCAACACTAAGGCAGAAATTGCATCTTTCCGTATTTGTGTACTGTGTCTTGCATGCAGGGGCCCTTGTCTTATTTTAGCAAAAGACTGTGACACAGGGAGCTAAAATACAGATTATCTGTAGCATCTCTGATGAGTCAGTGCACATTTAGCTCTGAGATTCCAAGAGCAGACAGCAAAAGGTAATAGCTGGTACCATTATTAGCAGCAGCTTTGTCTAATACAATTTTCATTTTTTTAACAAATAGGGATTTAATTTTTATACTAAAGCACAAGTGAGCTCAAACCAAAAGCCACATTTAAGACTCTGCAGATCTCTGTGTGAATACACAGCAGTTCTTACACAGATCGTTACCAAATTCTCTAACAATGTGCCCTTTTTTTAACCTCTGGCACAAAAGAAAATGTAAATTCAGACAGATACAGATTGCATAATTAATTTGAAAGCCATGTAGACCTTTGGCATCATCTTCAAATTACAGGTCCTCACAAAACTCCTTACCTTAAGTCTCTGTGTTGAGCTATTAATCTTGCAGAACTCTCTTCTGCAGGCTGCTTTCCACTTCCACTTCATGTGAATACTGACCTTACTGCTTGATAGCAACAGGACAGGGCATTTCTTTCCCATGACATTTCATAGCAGAGAGGCACCCAGGTCAGCAGGTGTTGAAAAATGGGATCCCTTCAGATTTATGTGCCAGAGGAAAATTAATACACAAGAGAAGCAACACAGAATTGGGGAAATAACTGTAATTGGTATACGTTCAGTTCATAGCCTGCTTCACTAGTGGCATAGTTTTACCCTCTTAGTTCAAGGGAAATGGGGGCAGGATCTTCCAGCTGCCACATCCGTGTACCTTGCCTCTTGCTTCCATAACTTTCGAACTATTCACTGGATTTCTGTGAACAACCTTTAAAAATTAACTACAATTAAATGAGAAAAGCAGGCCAGCCTATCAGTAAATTTACATTAAGGATGCAGTTCTGCGGTTCCTGGTTTTTCCTAAATGGACAGGGTTACTCCTTCTGTATACATGACATTTCACTTTTCTAATAGTGCTTAAATTCCATCTCCTTGAACAGAAATTTCTGTGTTCATTGACACGCTCTGAGGAGTGGCAGATCAAAACAAATGGCTGTGCCATTGATGTCTGCATCTTACACCATGTAAGCCCTTCAAAGGGCCAAGTCCAGACCCACTCCACTTCCCCCTCCACTTCTTTTATGCTTCAGGTTATCATTAATCTGTTGGACCATAACAGTGTTGTATGCCTTTAATACATAGACTATAAGAAACAAAAATTAAAGTTCTAAGAGAACTGAGAAATCAAATGCATACCACCAGCCCTGGTCTTTGCTGTAGCAGGTAGCACTTTAGGTGAAAGTTAAATGAAACAGCCTGGCTTATTGGACATTCATTGTCTAGAAACAACATAATGACAACTTCTTTAAGCAGTGCTTGAAGTAGAAGAGGTAAGATGTATTTGGTACCTGCTAGTAAAATACAAAGAAAGAACAACTACTGAGTTCTTGCCATAAAGACTCTGCTGAATGTTTTTAGAAACACAGCTTTTGCCAGGATGGTTTGTATTTTCTAGGGAGCCCAACTCCCAGTTTGGCATCAAAGTATAATGGTCAGATCTGTGACTGCTTGGCTTCTACTAGACACTGCAGTTTTCAAGGCAAGCCTGAACACATTTTAGAAGTATTATCTGGCACCCGACCTACTAAAAGCTGTCAGAAAACAAGGGGAATTGCAGATGAGAAAAGCTGGCCATCTGGTCCAGTAATAGGGATCAACTCATGGTAGGGAGGTAGGTTTTGAAGCTGAGGATATCTGTACACAACAGTCAGCTGTGTGCATGCATATATGAAACAGGAGGAGATCTATATGGGTCTTTATGACTTTGTGAAGCTTGCATCAGTTTCCTCAGATTCAAGCAGGACTGTTTGCTGGTGCACTAACAGTATCGCAGCCAAGACAAAGCTATTGTCTGTGCCAGAGATGCTTGGTCATGAGGTTGCGGCTTCTTTGCACAATGCTAGGTTGGGGTGTAGGAGTGTGTTTTGCACAAAGGTTTCAAGTTGGGATGCCACTATAGAATCAACACACAAGGCAAAACTGCAGATTGTGAACATCATTACTGGCTACCGTTATTATGGCTGAGGTGGGGACTCTTAACAGCTTGCCTTCCCATGACATTTTCCGAGAGCCTGCCTTTGTTTCATGCAGAGATGATGCTATGGCTTCTGACCACATGACTTAATCCAGCTGTTTTTATGTTGGGAAAGGAATGGCTTTTCCTGTTGACACTGCTAAGAAGTGTAGTTAGACAAAAAGGAATCATTTAATATTGAAATCATGAAAGAATAATTATGGCCTTTTTTCACAGAACAGCAGTTGAAGACAGATGCCCTCTCTTACATTAGCTCTCCAGAAGCCTCCTAAAATTTTGCAGCTTTGAAACATGTAGGAAGCTTTGTTCCAGGAGTGCCTACCTGTAGGAATACCTCTGTGGAGAGGAGTTTGGAGCAGACAGAAAGTGAACTTGCTCCTTTAAAGCACTAGCATAGCAGGCCATATTCTGAACCCTAATGAGGATGTTATTAATTTTTCTACTCTTCTTCAATGTGTGCAGAGGTAACTTTTTCCTGAACAGTATAATTCAGCCAAATAATTAGGGGACTAATGAATATGGGAACATAAGATTTGGAACCAGATACTTGTGGAAGGAATCTTTGTCATAAGGATCTAAGAAAAGAAACAAGGCAAATATATAGCTTTACATCACCATAGCTTGTAAACACATTTAAGCAATGGCTCAGTTCTACACGGAAGATACATAAAAGTGGCCTCCACAGCAAGTATTTATATGGTTGCAAAGTAGTTACTATTCGGAATTAATGCAGGTGTTTTTAAAGTATTATAAATTCTAATTCCGATTCTTGCTTTTCTTAAACTTCCTTGTTCTGTCAGAAGTGCCACTGAAAGAAGAACAAACAAGATTCCCCCCTCCCCCCAAAAAGGGGGAAAAAGTGAAAGTGACAGTACCAACAGCTTCTAAAACCAGAACAGCTTCTGTGAAGTCAGAACCATCCTAATGGGCAGAAAACAGCCTGACCAGAAACTCTGTAAAGATAAGATCAAACTTTATCTCTGTATAAGCAAGATATTTCTATCTCTATTTGGAACTCTTGGGTTCCCAGTGTTACACCCAAGAAGTGGGGAGAAGAGCAGCATCTCTTCTCTTTTTTGGATCCTTCAGCTTGTTTTTGGCATCAACTGGAGTATTCAACCCACTTCAGTATGCTCCTGAGCATTTTTTTTTGTCTATCTGGTTATTCCGCTACCCAAGGAAAATAGTCTTTTCCTCTGCAAATAAACTGATAATGGTGTGTCTGTCAGTCAATGTGAGTGCTAACAGCCCAGGCAGCAGAGGAAGATGTGGAAAGAGGCAAAAGTGCCTGTTTGGTGGTGGTTTTCCTTTAGCTGTTCTAAGTTGCAAAATCAGAGTAAGAGCTCTAAGATCTTGAGTTGTTCACTGACGAGGTAATGCCAGGGTGAGTCAGAAACGCATGTGGATGTGAGACTGACCTGCATGGCTGGCCTCCAGTCCGATGTGCTTTTTCAGATTTTGTGACTTTCTTGTATGAAGCCAGGCGATGCCTCCCCGAGCGGGTGGTGCTTGTCTGCACCACCTTACCTACCCTGCTGCGTGCTAGGAGCGGGGGCACCGGCAGGTGGGGTCCCAGCACAGATTTCCCCGCGGGCAGGGCCGGCTGAGGGCGGCCGGCAGCAGCGAGGTCACGGGCGTCCCCCCGCAGGGGCCTGCGAGGTACCCGCGCATGGTGCCTGTGAGCCTGACCTGGAACACGGGCTGCAGAAGAGCAAAACCCCCGGCAAGCATCCCTTTGATTGTCTCTTGAGGGTGCAGCCCCCACCGCTCAGCTGCTGCTGCGGAAGACATGACAGCCATTTCTCCCTTTTCACTAGAAGGCGGCATGAGGGCGGAGGCTTCTTGCTCGGCGGGGGTTATTAACGCTTCAGTGTATATCCCGAGAACTACAGAGCTCACCGCAGGCTCGTAGTGTTTGTAAGTCAGACCTTCAGCTGGCAGATGGAAAGTGAGTTTCTTTACTCACCGAGAACTGAACTACCTCATGGCTTTTCTTCATCTCCTTTTCCCACTGTGCCCTCGCTTTGGAGGCTGACTTAGCGACGGTGCCAACAATGCTACTCCATCAAGAGAAGGCTCAAAAGTATGTCATTGTGAGCTATAGAATATGATTCTGCATTGGTGTGTTCCCTTAATGTTTGTAACTGGCTAACAGAAAATAAGAGGGACAGCCCTGGTTTTTAAATGCATTTTAATGCCAGGTCTTTGCATCTGATGGATTTCAGGTCTTCATGTCCTGAATTGGCGTGGCGTGGATCTGGCAGCTGACATGCAGCTATCACCTTTAAAGCCCTTACAGAGTCCACTGATGCAACACAATGCAGTGTCTGTGAAACAGGATTGCACAATCAGAAGGAAAAAAAACCACCTATATGGGAATATGCTGCAGATTCTTATGCCTTGGTGTGTAAATGTGTTGTCTCTATTTAATTATATTAAATCTTTTGAAATCTTGTGGTTTTGTGAATCATAATATAGCACAACACTGATGTCACAGTCTATCCAGGGGTGGTTTGAGTAGTCCCAGAATTAGACCCTGCTCAGTGATGACCCTCTGAGTCATTTGTTATACGTGGTCCATTCTTCTAAGAGAAGAAAAGCCACGGCCCTGGTTTCTTTCCATCCACACATCATTGCTTAGGCTGCCTCAGACAGTGCAGATAAGAAAACAAGCATGACATTTTGGTCTGGGAGCACCATTTAATGATCAGAACTTGGTGAAGGCAGGTTAAAAATGGGAGAAACTCCACTGAATGGTGTACAGTCAGGCAGCTGGAGGAGCATGAATAACTCTGTTCATGAAGAGAGGGAATGGAAAATAAAAGGGGTAGTCAAACAGAAGATCAAAAAGGGAAATTACTGGCACAAGAGAATTCATCTGAACAGCCTTATTGCCCTGATTTTGTGTAAGCTTCTGACAGCCAAGCTGTTAGGTGTTCACAGCAGCCCAGAAAAGCAGAACAGAAAAGCCAAATATGGCAAAACCTAATTTTTGTGAAGGTGGATGTTTGCTTCAAGTGTGTGTATACAAAAAAAAAATATCCAGTTTTAAATTAAAGACAATTTTAAGTTACAAGCCTTTAAATTAATGGCTCGATTGCAACTTGTTAATGTTGCTGTGACTGTGTATTTCACAGGGTCTAGAGAGGAGGAGACATCTGAGAGAGACAGACACACACACAGTACACTTAGCATACACATGCCCTTAGTGAAGTAAATTGGTATCTTTGTTATCTTGCTTCACACTGTGGGGAGTAAAGTGGAAAAGCATGCATTTGGAAGTGTGTGAGGAACAGAAGGGAAGCATGTGTCATTCCACAGAGGTAAAAGTTTGTCTCAAATATGTGCTAGGCTAGGATATGAGAGGTCTGGCTTTGGTTCTTGGTTATGACCCAGGTCATACTATGTCACTGTGACCAGGTAGTGGTATGTAAGTTCTCTGCCTTTAACAGAAAGAGTTTTGACACATCCTGCATCCGTGTTGCCTGTTTGTTATGTATTCGAAGCATTAACAAATACAAAAAGTCCTGTCTGGCTAAGTCAGATCAGAGTTTCTACATGCTGAAAAGGCCTTAGGGGCACTTTGCTTGGAAAATTAGTTTGGCTCATATTTCCTTCACCTCACATGACAGTTCTGTGATATACAAGGGACTTCTCAGGAGCCTTTTACTTTGGCTTACTCAGTGATTAGCCCTTAGCTTTCCATTTTCTCAAATCATGGTCGTCCCACCCTGACAGTTCCTATTTGATTAATAATCTTTTTTTTTCCTGTCTAGGCTTGGACAAATTATGCAGGTTTGGCAGCAGCTGCCCCACTGATACCTTGCAATCCAGGGAGGATGCACTGGAAGTGAAGGAACAAGGGCATGAGTAGAGCAGGAGTGCCCTCCTTCTGCAGCAGCCATGTTACACCAAGCCTGGCAGCTCTGTGGACGGTGGTGCCGTTGGTCCAGTCCTTTTATCCATCTCTTCACACTGACTGTGGTGACATTTGGTGTGCTCGCACCTTTGATTTGCCACCGGCTCCTCCACTCTTACTTCTATTTGCGGCGCTGGCACCTGAACCCCATGAGCCAGGAGTTCCTGGAGCAGAACCAGCAGGAGGGCCAGGCTGCCCTCCATTACTTTGAGAAGCTGCAGATGCAAAATGCCTCTGAGGCATCTGGCAGTGACACCTTTCAGCCCTTGCTGCTGGTCACCATCATCACTGTGCAGAGGCAGAATGATTTCCACTATGTCTTGCAAGTGGCCTCCCGCTTCCACTACCTCCTCCAGAAATGTGGTGCGCGTTGCCAGAGCCACCGCCTCCTCCTCTGTAATGTGGAGTCAGACCCCAGCAGCCATCAGGATGTCAAGCTGCTTAGCAGCTTCTTTCCTCTGATCAGTCGGGACAAAACTGGGGAGAAGGCTGACCCCAGAGCGAACCAGTTTGAGAAGGAGAAGCAGGATTATGTCTTCTGCCTTGAGCAGTCACTGTTGGCATACAACCCAGAGTACATCCTTGTAGTGGAAGATGATGCTGTGCCAGAGGAGGAGATATTTGCTGTGTTGCAGCATCTCTTGTTGGCCCGGTTTTCCAAACCATACCTCAGAGATGCACTCTACTTCAAGCTTTACCATCCTGAGAGGCTTCAGCGCTACTTCAACCCTGAACCCATGAGAATCCTTGAGTGGCTAGGTCTGGGCATGTTTATGGGGCCTGTGCTGAGCTGGGTGTACTCCTGGGCAACTGGGCGCTCCAGCCTTAGTTGGCCCATTGTCTTGTTCTTTGCTTTGTACAGTATGGCTTTGTCAGAGCTAGTGGGACGGCATTACATGCTGGAGCTGCGCCGGCTGGCCCCCACACTGTATAATATCGTGCCGGTCACGGAGTGCTGCACGCCTGCCATGCTTTTCTCTGCTCCGTCTGCCCACCGTGCCTTAGGTTACCTGAGGGGTCTGCACTGCCGCCAGGGTTTTGCTAAGGATATTGCCCTTTACTCACTGCTGCATACGAAGGGGGAGAATGCCTATGTGGTGGAACCCAACCTGGTCCGGCATGTAGGAATGTATTCCAGCCTTCGGCTAAACAACAACCCAAAACTGCTGTGATCTGTACATGCCTTTCCAGACACAAAGCCCAGAGAACTTGCCACAGAGCAGAGTGTGTACATTCAGATGATGTGCTGCCTGCACGGGGCATCTTGCTTGTACCTCCAGGTGAACAAAGAATATCTTTAAAAAAAAAAAGTCTCATAAAAAATAAGCTTATGTACATGCAGACTATATTTAATATATACTTGGAACTAATCACCATCCACCATATGGGAGGGGAGTGGAGGATTCCGGCTGAGGGTATGGACTGTCTACCCTCCTTAATCATTCCTGGGGAAAAGCTCTCACACCAATATAAACAGCTGTACTGCCTACTGTCCTTTACATTGTTTACAGAAGTCCTTATCTTAGGGCAATAGGAATCAACACTGGGCAAAGTCAACATTTCAAATTCAAACTAGCAAGGAGGAAAAGCCCTTATTTTCCCATCCTTACAAAGGTCTGATCTCTGTTTCAAAGCTATGGTTTTGAGCAGACCCTTCAAAAGCAGCAGGGGTTTGTGTCAACTCTCCTACCTATTTTGCCTAGATCCATTTGTTACTGTCTCCCCCTACAGATCCTATCTGTGCCTCCACCCTTCCCACTCCATTTTCTTGGAACAGAGGCTCTTAAAAACAAAGCCTCTGCAGTTTTGAAGGTCACCTCTGAAGGTCGATACAGGAAAAGATTAATAGCCCTTGATGTTAAACAGCCAGGTCACACATGCATGTTTTCTTTGATACATTACAGACATTATAAACAACATAGGATGACTGCTGTGTTGGTTGGTATCATCACTAATTGTAGTGGATCCAGGTCATTAGAAGAGGCCTTATCAGTTACTGATTGGACTTAGACATTCAACATGAGTTTACCTTGACTTCTGTCAGCACAGAGGCAAAGGAAAGATTAGATCATGTGCTGCTGTTGTGCAGGATCCTCATTCCATTTTGGAGCTGCAGTTCACAGCTCAGCCTAAGTGGTTCGTTCACTGCTCTTGGCAGCAAGTAAAATACCCGTAAGAAACAAATCTAGCTGTTCATGAAAAACAAGCAGCAATAGCACAATACATCGTGGGGCCTCTCCGATACTGACCCATTAACTTAATGTGCTCTGGTTCTTAGACATTTGGGATAGGTTTTTTTACCACAGTTGTGGGCACAGTTAAATATAGAAACATGTAGGTGACAGAGATCTCCAAATCAAAACTGGCACTAAACTGTATGTCTAATGAGAAGCCCACCTAGACTGTAGTGGCCTTTGAATCAAATTCACTTGTATGTGGAGTTGATTGAACTATTTTTGAAACCATATTCCTAACATTTGAATGAACCCAGTACAATATTTTTGTCAAGTTTTGGTCAATGGGGGTTGTTTGGTTTTTTGTTTTTGGTAAAGCAAGAGCTCTACTTTGAATTTTCTTTCCCCCAGTCTCTCGCAGGTGATCTATGCCTTAAGCTCTTAACAAGTCTGGTTACAGATGTGAAAGACATAAAACTCCTGAGAGATGAAACCAAAGAAAGCTGCAAACCTCCAGCTGTCAGTGTGCCATGGGTATCACACAACACAAATGCATAATGCAAGTTAGCTGAGAAATGGCTTCACAACACAGAGTAGTGCTTTGCTTTCTTAGTAGTCAGTTGGGATACTTTTAAAAGACCTTTGAAAATCAGATGCAAGTGAAAATTATGTGTGGATTCCATGTCATTCCAAAGGCAAAGCACCTCTCCCGTCGGAGGACACAGGAAAAGTTGCACAACCAGGACCACAATTTATTCCCAGCTGCTGAAAACCCCAAAGATACTGGAGTGGTCACACAGTGGCAGGTGGCTTTTACCACTCTCAGGCTTTACTATAATATGGTTAGGATGGCAGGATTTGAGCATCATTGTATATTTATTCCACTAAGTGCCAGCTTGTTTATGCATCTTCAGCGGTGAATGTTTCAGCATGGTGTGCTTTCTTTTCACTCTTTTTCTGTCTTCGTACTATACAAATCCAGGGCAATGTCCTGTTCTTTTCATGAGGGTCCATTCATGCTCATTTTTGCAAAGAAAATCTCACAGCAAGGTACAGTAAATGGAACAGGGAAAGGAAAAAGGAGGAAGGAAGAGAAAGAAACCAACTAACTGTATCCAGTTAATAAATGTTTTGATGTGGGAAATGATTTATCCATTTGTCTCAAAGTTATTTTCCTTGTTTGCCCAGTAGTGCTTTATTTGTTGTCCTAGAAGCCCAGGGATGGTCAATAATTTCACTGAGCTTCATAGCTGAAAATTAACATGAATTTGAGGCATCCCTTCTAAACTAGAAGACAATTTTCAGAGTGTAAGAGACAAAACAATTTGACTTGGAAACCAAGCAGTATGCAGAGGGCTTAGAACTTGAACCTGCCAGTGAGTGTTTCAGACAAAACTATTCAGAATTAACTCCTTTATGCAAGAAGCAGATTAATGTATTTTTCAGGTTCTTCTGGAATAATTTCCTTAAGTGCCCCATTCCCCTTTAGAACAGAGGTGCTTTTACTGAGTCTGGTGGGGGCTTTCTCAGGTACTTGTTCAGTGCCCACCATGCCAATGTGGCATCTCAGGCAAGTGTTCGTTCTGCTGCCTCTGAACTTTCACAAGTTGATGGATTTTTGTTTCCATTTTCTATGCCACATATTCTATTAGAAATGACAAGTCAGAGGTGTGTACTTCGTCCTTGGAACAGAAAGTGAGGAGGTTACTGTGAATTCTTAATTCTTGTTGGATTTTGTTCCACAGTTGGGGCTAAAAATGGAGCTTCAATCACACAAGCCTTTTCCCTCTCTTCTCTACCAGGGGAGCGGAGCTGAGTTGCCATATCTCAGGCTACAGAAGTTCAGGGCCTAGCATCAATTCCTTGAAATGCAGCCTTAAGAGTTTGGTTTTATTCACATTAAAACAAACTTAGTGACTATTTAGAAACAAAACCACAAATTTTTGTGAGTGTTGGTTCATTACTAGTAGTTTGGAGACTACATTTCAATGCAGCAACTGCTGCTTGAACCAGAAGTTTCAGGGCCAGACAGCAGGACTGAAGGCATTATTGTCCAAGACAATTCAGGGGAAGTTACTCAATTAAACAAAAACTGCCTTTGTTTCCAAGGCATGTCCAACATAAGCATGATTCTGGCAGAAAGAACAGAAAGCATAAATTGATAGGTCTCTGAGATTAGAAGCCCAAGAGGATTTTCTAACTGCAGTAGGTATCAATGTCGGTGAGAAGGCATTGCATTTGAAGAGGGAAGGAAAAAGCCCTCCTCTAGTTGTGAGGAGCTAGACTGGGTATTTCAACAGCAATTTGGCTGGATGCAGGGTGAATTACTTTTTTTCTGAGGATATTTAACAAACTTTCTACCAAATAAACCACCTTTCTATTCAAACTGTTAGTCTCTTCTTTCTGCATGCCACTGTTCATTTCCCTGACTGGCAGATCTATCTCTTTTCTTGCTATATTTGACTAAGAGAAAGGTAGTTGTGTGTTCATGCATCTGCATGGATATAATGATGTGGCTCCTACAACACTTCAGGTTGAAAAGAACCTTTGAAGGTGTCTGGTCCAATTCCCCACTCAAACCACATCTTGCTAGGCCAGGTTGCTCAGGCCCTTCTGCAATCAAGTACTGAGGCATTTTAATAGGGACCTGAGATAAAATCAAGCTCTAAATGCTGGAATTTAACCTTAGTATACTCTTGTATTGAAAGACTACATGTTTCACCAAAAAAAAAAGTAATTTTCTGTGGTACGCAGTTGTAGTTACAGAAGCACTGGCAGTTTCTCTCCCAAAGTTAAGAGGGTTTTTGTGTATTTCCACACCAGCTTTATAGATGTATCTGAATTCAGCAGATGGTAGGGCCCAACATGTGGTTCTGAGTAATCTTCACTAAAACATGCATCTGCCAAAAATGCACATGGAATTAGGTACTTCATAGTCTGTGCTTCTTCACTGCATGTGTCTCTGTTGCTAGAGTAACTTCATTTCCACAAACTGTCCTGACAGCTCATGGTTTGAAATAATGCACCCAATCAGCCAGTTTATTCATGTACCTAAAGACTAAGAGCAGTATCTGTGTCCATTTCCAAGACTTTGTTCTGCATAGCAAGCTATGAATGCCGTATTACCAGCATTGTAATGACTGGTGATTTTTAAATGTTGGCAGAGAAAAGTGGTGTTATATTTTCTTGCTCTGTTAGTAAGCCTCTGGCCAGCTGTGTAGTCTTCAGTGCCAACTTTCTCTTTGAATTTCTGCCATATGGTGTCCAGTGTTTGGGCCAGTAGTGCAGAAACCACATCTACCATGGTCTTTTCAGCAAACTGGTCCACTTCAGACATGTGTTATAGTTTGCATTTTGCAAACTGTATGCCAATGTTAACATGCAGCACCTAAGTGTGCTTTTTTTTGGCTGTATGTGCTGCTTAGATAAACAGGTAATAAATAGTTAAGTGTCTCCCATTATAGCAGCCAGTTGTTTGCTTATTTGCTTTTTTAAAAACAAAATGTCAACAGAAGAGCTGAGAGACCAGTGTCATTACTGCATTTATCTTCATGTCCTCTTACAGCTGTTTTGTACGGCCCAGAAATGTTGCCACTGGCAGCCTGATTAAAAGTTGTATCCCTGTTTTCTATGCCCACTGTTGATGAAATTGCTATGAAAAAATTGGCGTTTGATAACAGTAATGTTATGTGCTTGCCTGTTTTTCACTCCAAGCCAATAGAGTTTGTTGCAATTCAACTTTCAAATGCAAAGAATGAAGAGCAAGCAAACCACCTCTGTTCAATCCCCTCACTGCTCTTTCTGGGCCTGAGTCTGCTCAGCCCAACACCCTCCATACCCTCCCTGATGTACATGTCTGCAGACACTGCTGTAAGGCCAGTAATACAAGTGATTTCTTTCAGTGGGGTTAAAGGCCAGGTTCTCTGCAATGGGAGTGAGGGCTGTAGGTGAATGAGGAAAACAAACCACTTAATAAACAATACCTCTGATTAGATAAGGATGAACAAGCTGGACTTTGAGACGGTTAAGCAAGGCTGCAGAGTACAGAAAACATGAAACATCAGCATGGTGTGGAGAGGTGAGGAGGAGGCAGACTCCATGCAGCTCAGGTCTGCTCTGATTAGACTTTAACCCCATCATGCAGGCAGTGATCTCTATGGGCACACAGAGCCAGGTGTTCCTCATGTATATGTGTGTTATACCCAGACATTCATCCAACTTCCAGTGTTTTTTTCCATTCCATTTCAAACCCTTTTACAGGCCTGACCACATACAGAAGTGTTGGTAAGATTAATAGTACTTCATCTACTGAAGTGCAGAAGGAAGCTTTAACTTTGTTGTTGTTCTCTTGGTCACCATGTAATCTCTGAAATGGCTCCATCCATTTCTTTCTTTTCTTTCTTTCTCAGATGTACTGCAGTTTGTATCTCTTCACATTTACTTATTTTCATTTAAAATGCTAGTTAATATGAGTAAAGGCAAAATCCATATTGGAATGATACTGCTAGATACACACAGAAAAAACCCAGTCATCACCCTGAAGAAACATAAGCAATTCTTCAATTTTTACCCACTGCCTTTAAACCAGGCTTGCCACTGATTTTAATGTACTTCAGCCACCAAGTCTTCACTTAGAACTTCAGTGCAGAACTGATTTTGAAAGCAAGGTTGGATATAACAAAGACAGCAATTAAATTAATTACTAGTATGAAAATTCAGTACTTGCATTGTCAAACCCTAGAAAGCAGAACCACAAATTAAGATGTAAGTAAGAACCCAAGCCACCTGTAAAGACAGTTTTTAGTGGTCTTTAAAATTTCTGAACGTATATTTCTGTCAAATTTTGTACAGTAATTTCAGGTGGAAAAGGCAACATCAGGAAAGTCTCCAAGCCATTCAAACACAACATTCACTTGTGCTGTGCCACCTTTGTAAGAGGAAATGCTAGACACTTGTGATTTAACATTATCCATCCCTTTTATACCTGACCACCATTTTCTGTTTTCATTTAAGCTCTCTTACTAGTTATACATCTTGTTTGTGGTGATGTTTCAAACACATATGTGAGTGAGCTATAAAGATTTTTTTCTTGCAAGACTGCTTATATCACCTTTCTCATTAATGGATAAAGTCATAATCCATGCAGAAAAACTTCAATCACCATATTTAGTTGGGTATTTAAGTAATCAATTCTTACACATCCAAAACTCTGAAAAAAACAGTAATCCTTTCTCCATTAAAAGATTTATTTTCTTCACTAGAAAAGTGGATCAGCAGTCTGCAATAGTCTGTAAAATTATTTTTAAGAATACCAGTAACTAAGAGTACTTGTTCTTATATTTCAGCTGCCCTCTCTTCCTTTTCTCCCTGTCCCTATCCACAGCTTGGGACCTTTTCAGTATGTCCCCCTTCCCCCTTCTTATGCCAGAGGTAGAGGGGGATGAGGAAACCTAGGGAGGCAGAGAAGAGCTGGTGCTTCCTCAGGAACTGAGCTACCACACAGAACCCTGCCTGCCTGGCCAGCCCTACAAACTGCAGAAGACAAACCCCACATACCAGTAAGATGGATGGCAACATGAATAACAGTGGATGGCTACAAAGGGGCATCTGTTTCATGCCACTACTGAGCCACTTTGTCAGAAAGTTGTTAGCTGCAACCCTTTAAAATTCATCTGCATGTTCTCTGCCTCTCTTTGCCTCCTGTTTTCCTGAAGGCCACAAATCTGATTCCTGCCCTGTGTCATTATTCCTCTGAACACAACTTCCACCGGGGCTTTGGTGTTCCTCCTACTCCATGGCCATCAAGATGTTCCAGTTTGGTACAGTACACCTGTATTAAAGTCATGCTGTCCATGGCCACAAATTCAGCCTCTGTCAAAGCAGCGTCTAGAGGTAGCCACCTCTGCTAAGGGTGCTCGCACTAGCAGACAACCTCTTGCTAGCTACAGCCCTGTGGCTGCGTTATGTTACTCTGAAAAAGGTTTAAACAAAAAAAACCCCACCAATCCAAAATTAGTTGGGTGACTTGAAAGCTGAGAGAGTTGGCAATACTATGAGTTCAAACACTAACTTAATGAGACAGGTTTATAACTTGGATAATACACCAATTTTGCCATAGAATAATTAGTGCAGACAATGATGTGGTATTTTTATGGGGCAGGTTAGTTTCTTGGTTAAATGCAAGTACATTGCATTCCCCTCACAATGCAATCTTATTCCTCTATTTAAAGACACACGATACCACTATAACCTAATTTTTAGAGGTATAAGTATCCTCAAATAATGTAGCTATGATGATGGAAGTGTATACTCTTTTCCAGTGCCATTTTAGTATCAGTCTACCACTAAGTTCTGCACAGTATGGTCAGGACCATGTGTGTGCATGTTAATAGTACTGAACCTTACAGTGATGTTATCTAGCATGACTGCTCATTCCATATTCTTCCCTAAACAGGCTCCCATTCCTAAATTAAGAGAAAAAGCTAATCATCATGTTCATTCACTTTCCCTCCTCAGTCCTCAGAATCTCTGCTAGGACCTGTAATCCTAGTGCTTGAAGCGCTGGATATTGGCTCAGAAGGACTAGAAAGGCATGTACTGGCCATTACCCACCTGGAAATATATAGATATACTTCTGAAAGAATTAAGAACTCAAGGTAGACAGCAGGAGATTATCTAAAGTGGTTTCTAAATGTCAGCCACTGTATTTTTCAAAAAAGCTCTAGCTTTTCTGTGAGATCCTGTCAGACCATATTACAGATGACACTGGGAAAGAAACACTTCCTCTAACTTTCGTATCTGTGACAGCTTCTAACCAAACCAGGAATGATGGGACTCAAACTCTAATTTTCTTTGTGGCCCTGACAAAGACCATCAGTATGACACCTTTTTTTCAAGAGGGTCTTGGATAACTTTCTTTCAATAAAAGTATTTTTAATCCATACTAGATGCCTCTGTGGTGGAGAAATGTTAATATACCATGGGGTTCATCTGCTAAGACGAGAGAAATGGAATATAAAGCAAACACTGTAAAGCAAGGAAGGCTTTATGTCCATATGTTATGTGCCACGGCATTCTTCAGCAAAAAGGTATGGCTCAGGAAGGAGAATATTAAAACAAAGCAACACAAGCACAAGGCCTACAGTTGGGCTCTATCCTCAGCTTTTTCAGAGGTTTCTCTGATGACTGTCACAGACTGCTACTGCTGGCAGCATGTAAACTGTTAAGATTTCCTGCAAGCACTGACCTTGGCATGCAGCTCTAGGAAAGACAGGCTCAAGGAAGAAGTACCCTAATGAAGACAGTGTTGCTCAGTGAGAGGAGAAATCAGATGTCTCACGGTGTAAATGTAAAGGCTAAAGGTGTTATTACATGAGCCAAAGACATGGGGAAACTACGTCATTCTTCATACAAACACTGGGTCTTTGTCGTAAAGACTTGCTAATGTCCAAGGTCAAAGAGCATGTTGCTGCTGAGGGGATGATGTTTGCCTAACAGTCCCTGTGCTGTACTTCCCTCCAGGAGTACTGACCTGCAGTATGGGGTGGGGGGGGTGGGGAATAAATCAGGTCTGTCTACCTGGATTTGGTGAATAGCTGTAGTGTGGTTTCATATAAAGTGGAATGCTGGTATGCTGTTTCTAGAACATTAGCATTTTTCAGAGAAAAAAATTGCTAAGCAGCAGAGAAGCCTGTGTGTCATTGTAATATGGGTAAATTTCAATGGGATTTTGGTGGAAAATTTGGCTTGCACTTGCGCAGCTCAGTGTGGGCACATGTCTTCTGATAACCGTCATTCTCACACATACACTGCATTAAAGAAAATTAGAACTTGCAGATTCATTAACCCTGATACCGTAGCATCGCATTTTGCCTTTCCATAGACTTAACTGGAGAAGGAATATATGTTTCTGTGCTAAATTTTCAAGGAGGAAAATCAGTGTAACACTTAGGAAGGCACTGAAATGACAATATTTGATGTCAATTAAGAATCTGGATCTGTTGCATTATTTCTGCATTTTGTTTTCTATTCTTCCTTCCTACACTGTGCAGTTTCCTAAGTATAAGCTTCCAGAAGATCTAACCCTAAACAGAAGGTTATGCCCAAGATCCCTGTAAACGATTTCCATGTTTCCTTCTGTAGGTTTTTTTCAGTCTGTTTTAGAAAGAGGAGGAACAATTTGAAATAACTGGAAAGTGCCTCAGTTTCACCATGTCATAAATGGCCTTATATATATATACAGGGGAGGGGAAGGGGGCAGACCCCCAGGAGCGAGACTGTGTCCTGTTGGCTGTGTGGTTGTGGTCTGAGAGCCAATGACCGACTTCAAACAATGATGGGAGGAGGGAGAATGGAGGAGTGGAGGCGGGGGGTGGGGGTGGGGGGACACACACCCCACCTATCAAGAATTTTATAAAAGTTAGTGCCCAGAAGGACTGGGTCTCTTTGCCTGCAACCACCACACCAGAAGCTTGTAGCAGCAGAGGTATTGTCCACAAACAAGTAAGTATAATAATTTAATTTCTAAACTGTAAAGGTAGTATGTATATCAGCACCCGAGACACAATGTGTTTATCTAAAGTGGGCTTGGGGAGTTGTTTTTGGTTTTGTTTTTATTTTTTTGTTCCAGGAACAGCTTGCAAGAACTAAGCACTCAGCCATTCTGCAGTGATCTTCCAATGTGACCCAATTTCTGCTAAATGTGGCTTTCTAACTTAGCTTAGTCACTCAGAACTCCTGGAGTAAGTGAATCCTTAGTCTGAGTAGACCAGTAACATGCCTTCATTGCTTTCTACTGCTTTGTTTTGCATGTGTTTCTTTATGCTTGTGGAGTACATAAATTGATGTTTTGTAAGGAGAAGAGAGAATGACTGGAGAACGCTGTTGGTCCTGACAAACTACAATGCTGACAGAAGTGTAATTACATGTGTTTGTTGTGCAGCTTCTTCTGAAGTATTAGCACAGTAGTATGGATAAGATTCCTCGGCAGGGGGATGTACGGTAGTCTGCAGTGCAGGAAACCAAAACCTGCTCTTGCATTAGGCTGTAACCTTTCAATTTGTGAACAGCCAGCTTCAGGAAATTGCTCAACAAATGCAAACCCTTGCTGTCTGTGATTCTCCATCACTTTCTCAATTGTCCCATGTGCCTGGCACCCAAAACTATTTAGTGCACCCAAAACTCTCACCACTGCTTCCCCCAGCCTCCCCTACTGGCATTACGAGACTTGAATTCTAGTGCAAGTTTGACAGCATTTTTTACCTTCTCTGAGAAGAGCCCAGCCCTGAGAGAGAAGCAGCTTCATCCTAATGACCAGACTTACTTCCAATAAACCAGTTTGTTGCTACCTCAGTCATCTCTAGCCATCAGGAGTGCTCCAGAAGTGCTCTGCGCTGACTGCAGAGGCTGGGTCCTTAAGTGCATAACCTCTTTTCATACTTGCTAGAGAGATGAAATGGGGGTACATTTGCTGAGGGCTTGAGTATAGCTCTGAGGCTAATAAAGAAATCAGGACAGGGAAATGCAGCTCTCACATACTCCCATCCACTTGAGATAGGATATTGAAGCAATCTCCCTAGACAGAGCATGAAGACAGAAAAAAACCATTGTTCCCACCTTCATAAGAGAGAGAAAAAACAGGCAACTTACCATCATATATGCCCCAAAGGACCTATCAAGATGGTGAAATTAGTATATCAATCAAAAAACATGTGCTTCTTTTTCTAGGTGACACAAGTCTGAATATCTCTTTTTGTCCCATAACCTTGACACTTTAAAACCCAGAAATGAAACATTTTGCTATACTTTCACTTGCACTGCAAAGATGGAGAAATATCCTTTTCTTTCCTCAGAGCATCTTCATATATACAGGAGGCACCACTTCCATTTAAACTCCCTAAAGCAAGTACAGAGAGTCACAGGGTAGTTCAGGCTGAAGGAGGCATCAGGAGGTCTGTAGTCTGACCTTCTGCTCAAAGCAGGGCTAGACACAAGGTCAGACCAGGCTGCTTATGGCTTTATTCAGTTTGGTCTTGACAGCCTCCAAGGATGGAGACACCACAGCCTCTCTGTCGACCTCCTCTACTGCTGGCTGTCCCAATAATGTAAAAATTTTCTTCATATCCAGACCACATCTCTCCAGTTTCAGCTTATGCTTGTTGTCTCTCACTCTCCTGTAATGTGCCACTGTGAAAAGCCTGGCTCAGCCTCTCCAACCACCACTCTGCAGGTATTGGGGGTTGCTGAGGTGTGCCCTCAAAGCCATCTCTGCTCAAGGCTGAACTAGACCCAGCTCTGCAGCCTTCTCCTCACAGAGCAAGTGCTTCAGCCCCTGATTTTCTTGGTGGCATCAGCTGAACTCATTCCAATTTGTCAATGCCTTTCCTGTACTGCTGGGGCTAACACTGGGTGCAGTACCCAGATGTGATGAGCAGAGGGAGATAATCCTTGTCCTTCCCTGGCTCTCTGGGCCAGACCCCTGCTCACACAGGATGCTGCTGGCCCTCGCTGCTGGCCCATGTTCAGCTCACTGCCTGACAGGGCCCTGGGCCTTCTCTGTTCCCCTGTCCTACTAGCCCTGGTGGGATCACTCCAGGGCTCTGCCCCACAGGCAGTGGGTGGGGGTTTGTTATGGCTGAACTTCATGGTGCTCCTGTTGGTCTCTTCCTGCCCCCCGTCCAGGCTCCTCTGGATGGCTGCCCAGCAATCAAGCGTATTAACTAGTCCTGCCAGCTTGGTGTCATCTGCAAGCTAGATAAGAATGTGCTCTGTCAGCAGGACAGGGGCAAACTTGCCGAGCTGTTCATACCTCTCAGTTTGCCCAATGTCCAAGTAAACAGACTTACATAGAAATAGCGTTTTAATGAGCTCCATGGAGAAGTGAGGCCAATAACTAGATTTATCCACTGTCATGAGAATGTAAGGTACATAACTGATTTATGTGTCTGTCTCTCCTAAGCATACAAGTGTAAATGAGGAGTAAATCCAGTCAGGTCAACACTGTGCCTACATGTCATGGGCTAAATTTTTGAATACTTTTCGCTCTCCATGTCAACTGCATTTATCTATTTATATAAGCAACTTTTGCTTCAAACCCTGCTCCTTGGAAGCAGAATCTCTTGTGTGCACAGTGCAATGGCATGCAAACGTGGTTTGCATTGCTGTCAGGGATGATGTTGAAGGGCAGTATTTAATAGTAATTGAACAGGAAAAGCTGCATGCATGGGGTACAAAAGAGTTTGGTCCTGCACCAATTTTATAAAAGAAGGCAATGAAGACACCCAAGAGAAAAACTTACAGATTCCAATCCAATCTTTTTCTGTCTGCAAACCAGGACTCAGGTGAGATTTTCTGTATTATTAGAAGATGCCAGTCACTTGAGGTGGTTGGGAAGAAGAGATGCCAGTGAAATAGTAATGTTTCTAAGATGACCTGAAGTGGAACGTAACAGTTTGTTCCTTCTGCTGTTCAGTTTGCCTCTGCCCTTTGGTTCTCACTATTAATATTAACAGGATGCAGTGCTTGTGCCGATACCCATGAAGATACTTTCCCTACAGGTCCTCCATTATGGTAGCTGAGAAAAACTTGAGTCTTCAGCGGTACAGTATTTACTTTTGCAGCTGCGCTGTCCCCTTCCCCCCTACCCCCATCTCCTGCTGGTCACAGGCTGGGGTCTGAACAAAGAACTTGTTTGTTTAAGGAGCTGCTGAAGCCTGGCAAACTCTCAAGGTAGTTGTAAAGCCGGGGGTTTTGTTAATTCTTTGCAGTTTTATTCTTTTGTTTCTCTCTTCCACTTTTAAAAAATGTTATGTAAGCAGTTACCACAAAGAGAATACATTGTATTCATACAATGTCAAATCAATGTGAAATCACTTGAGTTGGTGACACTATGACACTAGCTAACAGCCTAAAATGGTACCAAATAAAATTTTTGAAAAACCTTAGTGGTGCAACAACTCCTAGATACTGCTACTGAGAAAAGAGTTTCTGTGACCTTTTGCCTGCCTGGAAAAGTTGACAAATTAAACAGATAAAGTGCAATAATAAGGCAAATAGGCTTCGTTCTTGTGAGAATGAAATGAACTGCCCAGCTTTGGCAGCCTGGGCACGACTGTTTTTCCTCAGGACCTGGAAGGTGACATATCTGGCTCTTTAAGGGGGGACATTAATGTTTCTGTGGATGTGCTGGGAGCTCACTCTTTAAAAGGCAGCTGTATGAAGTGTTACTGACATGTAAGACTTCTCCACTCCCCTTTAAATGCTCAGAGCAGTACTTTACAGCAGAGACACCCTTTCTGAATTCTACAGAGAAGATCCTCAAGATTATGCTCCTTATGGAAGAATCACAGAAAAATAAAGTCCTAAACCAAGGGTACTTGAACATTCTGGACCTTAGAGCTATCATTAACTTTACAACTGCTTTTGCACTCATTTCTTCAGCATTTCAGTTAGAAACACTGTGCATTTTGTTCATCCTTGTAGCTCAGCAGGGTAGCTGGGAACATAATTTTGGGATGCCTTTTGGCAGATCTCCACCTACTCCTTCACACTTAATGAGATACTTGCATAGAAACCGCAACTAGCCAGCTGTCTTCCAATTCATCATTGTAGAACTACACTGTATTGTTTCAGTCTCTTGAGAGTACTCACTTGGATCAGCATTATCACCTGAAAACTTGTATTTCCATATATTGGCAATTTGCTTTGCAGGCTGGTTTTGAGTGATAACTGTCTTTTTTGATCTTTATGCAAACACTGAAAACAAGTAAGAATCAACAGATGTCAGTCTCATTGCTTATGGCATTGCTGGGGAGAAAGTATACCCATAATAAAGAAACTAGAGTGACTGATGATCTTGTAATTCAGCTAGCTGGATTAAAAATTATCTGGATACACCGACTCCTGCTGTAACATACCTCCAAACTGCAACTCTGAAATCCCATTACTGATTTAGCAGTTCATTAGTTTTGACCTTGGACAAGATCATATTCTTGCCAGATCACAATTTTCCAGTCTTTTCCACAGAGCCCGTGAACTACTGGAGTGTTTCCTCATAGTTTTGCATAGCAACTTATTTAACAGTGCTCTGGTTTTGACTGAAGTGCTTATAACACAAACCCTTACTAAAATAATCATAATAACAAGGTAGTTTCTTATTCTAAGAGACCTATTAGACTCAGAAAGAAGGTGAGGGATGAGGAGGGTTACAGGTGAATTTAATTAGCAATAAACAGCATAAACCATAGCTCTTCCTGTTCTTTTGATCTGAACAGGATAAGAGCTGAGAGTGATGGAGTTGTGGTCAGTCACCACAGTAGAAGGATGCTTCCCAGAGCTCTAGCCACAGCCTGGCATGCATACAAAAAGAGGAGTTCAGAAAAGCCTGCTTTTGCAGGACTGCAGCTAGGCATTTTAGTCCCTGAAAAGGAAGGAACCCTCCCCCATTTGATACAGTCTTCATCACACACTCTTTCAAATTCCCTTTAAATGTAGAATGACTTAACATTGATAAGCTGCATAGAATGCATTCCAGTCTCAAACAACCTACAAAAAGGTAAAGCAGACACCTGGACACTGCATCCAGCTGGTCTGCGCTGGTAGACAATGCCATTTGAATCTTGCACAATACCATTACCAATACAAAAGTACCTTCAACTATAAATCAGACATGGATTTATAGCTGTCCCAGTACTGTGATGGCACTGTTACCAGAAAAGTTTAGCACCGTTTGGCATGGTGCACAGAGCTCTATTACCCTATCACAAGTCGCAGCCAGACCCTGAATTTATTCTCCACTATGCTCTTCTGCAGGGAGGGCAAGACAAGGATTCCCTGGCAACATAATGTCTGCATGCAGGGAAAAGGGATGGAGAACTTGGCTGTGTACATGCTTATATGGAGAGACATATTTGCTGGCCATCTCTGGCACATGGTGAAATGGGAAATGTTCTCATTTCTCTTTAAGGCTGAGCTTGCGAATAGAAAATGCGGACGCTGCTCAGAGGCCTGCCCCTTTGGAGGAAAGCTTGATATTGGAGATCTTTTGTGTTGTTTTTAATGATTCATCTCATGGATTTACCACCTACTGATAAAAACACGGGTATCACTTTAGCTGTCACATATGATCAACAGAGGGAAAAGAGTCTTTATGTCTTATGCATACAGGCTTATATACACAGGGAAGTAACCTGGAATATTCAGATAATCTGAGAAACTGTAATTTAATGCCACATAATCAAAACTTTAATAAGAACAAGCATTTTGTCATAACAAGACAGAATGTGGATTTCAGGTGCTGCATATCTGCAGCTGGTAAACCTCTGCCAGAGCTGAAAAGATAGAAATAGGTGGTGAATCCTTCTAAAACCTCCAGGTCTTATAGAGTAAGCAATGTGGTACAGTTCTGAAAGCAGACATGGGAAGGAGAGAATTACAAAGTGAGGCAGGAGCGTGGGGATGGAAAGTCGACTAGACAAAGTACCAAATACTGCCAACACAGGCCAGGGAATGGAAGAGGGGCAATATTAGGAAATGTGTAAAGGCAATGAGGTAATTGGCATTCTTCTGACTGGGACCAAGAAGTCTGAAGAGCCAGCAGTTAGCACACTTGTTAGCTTAGTGCATGTTTTTATGACAGATTGACCTTCCTTTAGCCTCTCAGAAAATCCATGTAAAATGCAGTCTTTCCCACTTTGGTTCTGGAAGGATATGCTAGGATGTTGCTCCTGCATTCCTCTCTTCTAGTTTTGCCGCACACACCAAGCCAAGAAGAACTTGAATGGATTTCTGGGCATACGGCTATGATAACATGGACCAGACAAGCACTGAGAGCCCTCCAACAGAAATACCCGAGTGTTATCTCTGCCTTATAGTTTGTGTATATAGTCTCCCCCAACTTTTAACAGTAATACTCTTCCACAGGTAAGTCAACATGACCCACCAATTCCCAGCGCTGTCTCCAGAGCAGAAGAAAGCTCTTTCAGACATCGCTCAGCGGATTGTGGCTTCAGGAAAGGGGATCTTAGCTGCAGATGAATCTGTGGGTGAGTTCTGGATATCGATCAATTAGCAGTACCCAAGACTTTTTCCTCTTAATTTTGCTTCATCTTTGAAATTAGTGGAGTAAATTAAAAACAATTGAAAAATGTTGTCTGAGCAGGAACAACTCAGCCAGGCAGGACTGTGACCAATAGTAATGAAAGCTGACAAACTATGGGTTGAGAAGGGGGAGATCGAAACTCAAGGCCCAGTTCATTACTACATACTGGGACCAGGAGGCTAGCCAAGGCTAACACCTCTTCGTCTGACCTTTGTCCACCTTGCTAGGTACCATGGGGAACAGGCTGCAGAGGATCAATGTGGAAAACACAGAGGAGAATCGCCGGGCTTTTCGAGAGATTCTCTTCTCTTCAGATGCTTCCATCAACCAGAGCATTGGGGGAGTGATCCTCTTCCATGAGACTCTCTATCAGAAAGACAGCAGTGGAAAGCCATTTCCAGCTCTTATCAAAGAAAAAGGCATTGTGGTGGGGATAAAGGTACCTGTAAATGTGTGGCTGGCAGCATAATCCAAACTCCGCTTCCAGTGAAAATTTTATACAGGGCTGCACTCTCTCCTGTTAAAAACTTTTCTTTCTTTGTTGTGATTGGTTTTAAAATCCCTAGACGATCTCTACCACCATTATCTGCGTTGCTTTTTTACAACAAACCAGGGGCACATTTGCACTTGAGGCAGGAACTTTTCATCTACCAGCTCCCATCTACTCACCATTCACTGCAATTAAATTCCTCCATGCAGCAACCTAAATCCAGTCCTTTCTGCATGTGATGGATCTCTTGAGCCATTCCTTGCAGCCATCTATACATTGCCCCTTCCTCTTACCCAACCACTCCTTTTCTTCCCCTTTGCTCCAACATTTCCCTCCTTTTCATCCTTAGTATGTTCAGCCCCATGCTTTACTCACAGTCAGCCAGCAAAGACAGACTAACCATGGGTAAGAAGATAAGGATGAGACCAATTTCCATCTCTCTGTAACCCTTCATTTTTTTGTGGTCTCCACAGCTGGATAAAGGTACAGCACCCCTAGCAGGAACAAATGGAGAAACCACCATCCAAGGTAAGGAGAGCTCTAAGGAGCCTAAGCTATGACTGCCGCAGTTAAAGCCATGGGGTGACTCACCTGAATCACAGCCTTGTCTGGTGGCATGGTACTTTTCAGAGTTGTGTGTCCTGAAGAACTGCTCTCAGTGAAGCACTGTTCTTTCACCTGCAGGGCTGGATGGACTGGCTGAGCGCTGTGCCCAGTACAAAAAAGATGGTGCTGACTTTGGCAAGTGGCGTGCAGTGCTGAAGATCAGCAGCACAACACCCTCTCAACTTGCCATCCAAGAGAATGCCAACACATTGGCACGCTACGCCAGCATCTGCCAGCAGGTATCTACCCTCCAGTAACCCTTCCTGACATGCTGCTGCCCCTTCTCACTGTTCGCTGTGATAACATCCTAGGTAACTTGAAAGGCGGATCTCTGCCAAGGTTTTGGGAAAGGTGAGGAAGAAGGGCAGCACAGCATGAAGAAATACCACCAAAGTAGGGGCAGATAAGAACAGTTGTTCTTCCATAGCCCTAAACACTTCCTGTTTTTTCTTTTCTTAGCATGGCTTGGTGCCCATTGTGGAGCCAGAAATCTTGCCTGATGGAGACCATGATCTCCAGCGCTGTCAGTATGTCACAGAAAAGGTAAGAGATTCCTGCCCTTCTCTTCTCCTTCACAAATCAGTAACCAATTTTACACTGTTTGTGCTCACAGATCTTAAAAGAGTTTTGACCAAAAAGGTACTTCATAACTGCATCACAAAAATGAGTTGCTCACAGTCAAATAATGAGTTAATAGCAAATGCAAGAGTAGAATCCGTGCTTTTGGATTTCCATTCAAACAAGCATTCTCAATCTGAGAAAGATGTATTGGGAGCAAAACACTTCATTCTCTTTCAGTACCTCAGTTTGCCGGGAAAAATCCAATAAATATGAAGAATGGTATCCTGGTCATCTCAAAAGAAATGGTGTCTTCAGAACTGCAACCCCTGTGATAAAATTCATGGGAAAGCAAAATTCATTTGATCTTCTCAGACTCACAAGGAATTAGCTGCCTTTCCACAGCAGGTTGAGGTGAAGATTTGAGCAGAGGTCTGTATTCAGTCCTCCTGTTTTCAGGTTCTGGCTGCTGTCTACAAGGCCTTGAATGATCATCATGTGTACCTGGAAGGGACACTGCTGAAACCCAACATGGTGACGCCTGGACATTCCTGCCCCAAGAAGTACACCCCTCAGGATGTAGCCATAGCAACTGTCACTACTCTTCTCCGGACCGTTCCTGCTGCCGTTCCTGGTGATTCTTGATTCATTTCTATGTATCCATTCACACTGTCACACTTGCTGGACTTGCTCCTGCGTATGATGTGCTTGCTCATCAAGTCAGGGATTGCAGTGGCTGGAGCACTCCATTTCTAAGACTTCAAACCTCTTTTTTTGCAGGAATCTGCTTCTTGTCTGGAGGCCAGAGTGAAGAAGAGGCTTCTGTCAACTTGAACGCCATGAATCAGTCTCCTCTGCCTAAGCCTTGGAAACTGACCTTTTCATATGGGAGAGCCCTGCAAGCCTCTGCCCTGGCAGCATGGGTGGGCAAAAGCGAGAACAAGAAGGCTGCACAAGAGGCCTTCCGCAAGCGGGCGCAGGTATAAGGCCTTCCCCCAGCACAGAGAGGAGCTCCACACTATGAAGGGAGACATGTTGTCACCTTCCTAAGGCTCCTCTTGTTCCTGCCCCTCCTGGTACTTCATGTTCAGCGGGGTTGTCATTCTGTTATTTTTGCCTTGGTTGATTACTCCTGCTGTCTTTCTACATCTGTTTTTCTCACTCCAAGCTAACTGGTTTCCCCTCCTTTTTCTTCCTTTTTCAGATTAACGGTTTGGCTTGCAGAGGACAGTATGTTGTGTCTGGGAAGACTGACACAGCTGCCACGCAGTCACTTTTCACGGCCAGCTACACCTACTGAAAGTGCAGGAACTTTCCTTTGTCCTGTCCCTCTTCACAAGGTGGAAGATACTCAGAAATGAAAGAAAACCAAAGAAATCTAATTTCCCTTACACTAAACAAAACTGGAGATAAACTGGATTAGTTTCCTCTCCACCCTTTGCTCCTACCATTTATTAAGGGGATATTCATGTTTCTTCTTCTTCACATTTCAAGGAAGGGGAATTCCTTCCATACAACAGCTGCCAATGAATCATGAACATAGTCTCCCTCTGGTTTAAACTCGGTCCCCAAAATAGTAGGCAGATTAAGTAGTTCCCTAGCAATTCAAATTCAAATGCATACCCTTACCCATTACCACATTTTGTAGTCAAAATCGTGAACTAGAGAATCTGACTGTGTCTTCAATCATGGGAATAAAACAGTAATTGAAAACTAATCTCTTATCTCACAATTCTTTTTTATAGATAAACTTTACAGTCCCTTTCATGCGAGTGGTTTTCAGTAGCCTATGCAAAGATTAAGTCACAAAGCTTTACTGCTGGTGAACTTGGAAAACCCTGAGGAGATCAAAGGGAAATAATCCAATAGTGATACAGCTGGAGAGGTTAATCCTGTTGACTGAAGTCTGGCAGACACTGAGAAAACCTGAGAGATGTATATGGCCAGCAGTGCACAGGACTTGGGCCACAGATAAGTCACACTACCTTCAGAAGCTTCTCGTGTCTCTGGAGAATCATGTTTGGTGTGACGAGTCTGCTATGGGCCGAGTTAGGGTTGCACAGGCTCAGTTAGTTCTGTGCAAAGACTACTTTTCCAAAGCACTTTTACAGTGGCATTCCCTACAATAATTAACATAAAACATGCAGGGAGGCATCTTGGCCTACCATGTTGACATAGCTTGAATAATTAAGCTGATGCTGAAGGTCTAAAGTTTGATCTTTGGTGTTGCGACGGAGGGAAGACACAGTCACTCAATATGAGTGATCAGCAGACTTCGTTTATTGTCCCTTACAGTCACCTTTTATGCCTTGCTATAATTAGCTCATACATATTACAAAAGTTAAGCTCATTATTGGTTAGTTGCCTAAATACCAAGCCCGCCCCTAGTTTCTCTTCTGTAGTTATCTGTTCCCACCTGCAACATTCTTTTCCCACCAAAATCTTCCTGTTATTGTGTAACAAGAACAGCCAAAGACAGTTATTTTTGCTTTACTTCAAATAAGCTGAGAGCAATGTGCATTTTTGTCCAGCCAGCTGGACTATGTCTATGTGACCCTTTTCAGCTAGCCAGTTATCCACAATTCCCCCGTTTTTATTTTGGGCGACATAGGCTTGGTTGACCATTTTCAATAACAGCGTTTTAACACAGGAAAATACACAGCCAACTTATAAAATGTCAGTTCAGAAGTATAATTCCTGAAATACTTGAAAAATAAAGTTAGCTTGAAGCTTTAATTTAGATGCTCTTTCTGTTCCAGTGATATAAAAAGTTTAAAAAATTCAAAGGTAATTTTAAAGTTCTGAACATGGACTAATGCAAGCTCAAAACCCCAAAAGAAACCAAACTGATGTTTGACTAGGAATATTTGCAAATATTTTAGTGGAAAATCCCTGACCATTAACAATTTTCTGTCCAAATAACTGCCCTTATGCAACCAACCAGTCCATACATTTTCTGAAGAATACCTCATTGATATCAAAGAATTAACAAAGGGGAAAAATTAGTTCTAAGCTATATACATTCATAAGTGTTTTTTTCAATAGTTACATACAGATTTACACACTAAGCCATAATGGCTTGTAGGTCATACACACAAGAAGAGTACGTTGCTTATCTGTCTGAATGTCTATGCTAAATTTGACAACTATGCCACAAGCCAAGCCTACATGGGTGCTGTATGTTATGCACGTTCCTTAACAAACAGAAGTATAATAGACAAATTCCCAAGATCTAGTCTCCCCAACCTAATTATATTATTTTGTAGCCAATTAAGGAAAATAACACAAATGTGCATATCTACATGTGCACACCCTTTTAGTTCAGAACCAATCTGTGATAAAAGGCCTTAGCCTTATGGCATCATCGAATCTTAACGAGTACGGTAATTAAAAATGCAGTCTTACTGTAAGTGCGATTTATGCTGACATTCCCTCAAATGCTACACGTGAGTATTTCTCACTCAACTGTCTCAAGTTAAAATAGTAATATTTGTTAATATGTATTAAAAAATCATTAATTCTCTACAATAGCAGTTGACTTCCATAACACTGTGTAAGCAAAAGAGGCTTAAGATGGGCTTTCTGAATACTAACAATTTATTATAGACTGTCTAAACTCAGGTCTTGAAAGATTTCACTCTGCCAGACGTAGAAACACTGTTGCACTCCAGTTGTGATATCCCTTTTCCCAAGTTGTCACATGCACATCTCGCTCAAGCAACATTATTGTTAAAGTTTCTCTCTGCTACATAAAAGCATATTGCACTTGTAGATATAAAAGACAGCACCCTTACTTAGATTATTATCTTATTACCTCATAACTCTTAGTATACCTTGTATCTCTGATTTCATCACTTCAAAAATTCACCAGAAGCAGATAAAACCACAGCCTCAGACTAAACTACACCTTAACTGCTGATTCAAATAAAGGCATTCTCTTCAGATATGCCTAATGCTTACAAATAATTTTGGCTGGTTTTGATCAAAAAACTATTATTACAATAATGATCAAAAATAATAATCCCGTTTGCAAAATGCCTTTAAGCCAGCCTCCTAGTCCCAACCAATTTCCACATTCAGAATACAGCATAAATACAGAATACAGAATAAATTATCTCCATCAAGGCAAAAAGGCTTCTCTTTAAGCACAGAGATGTTTGCTAGGTCAAGGCAGAAACCCATTTCTTGTAGGGGACATCTGAAGCACTTTTTTTGGTGGGGTTGTAATCAATTCCGTATTTTTCCTTGAGAAGCTTAAGCTGTTCCTCTTGTTTCAGGAGTGTCTCCAACTCTGATTTGTCGAATAGGTCCGTATTTCCCAAAAATATCATACATTTCCTCCGCTGTGATTTTATACGGCAGGTTCCGAATATAAAGGGTCAGATTGATCCCTTGGGACAGCCGGATGTTAGCTCGCTTGGCCGCTTGCATCGCCATGGCGCCGATCGGAGGTGGGGGGGGGATGGTGCCGCCTTGGAGAGAAGCCGCGGCCGGGAAGGGGCCTGCCGGGCCGCGCCGCCGCTCGCCGCTGCCGCGGGGGTCCCGGATGCTATCCCATACGCTAATAACCCGGGTAATGCCTTTTTACAATCTATGTCCTGAACGCTCCGCTTTTCTAAAAAGCATATGAGCGAATCGTACGTCGCTTGTCCCTCCATACCTTCGTCAGCGCTGTTGCAGCCTTTGCGAGACTTCGGCGACGCGTGGCCGGCGGGACCCTCTGCAGGTGCTCCCGGGCGCGGGGACTGTGCCCTTCCGCCTCCTGCGCTGCTTTCAGCACCGGTACCCGAATCTCCGTCGAGCCGTGGCTCGCAGGTTCAGCCCTCTCTAGGGTCCCTGTTCGGGCGCCATTTGTCGCGACGGAGGGAAGACACAGTCACTCAATATGAGTGATCAGCAGACTTCGTTTATTGTCCCTTACAGTCACCTTTTATGCCTTGCTATAATTAGCTCATACATATTACAAAAGTTAAGCTCATTATTGGTTAGTTGCCTAAATACCAAGCCTGCCCCTAGTTTCTCTTCTGTAGTTATCTGTTCCCACCTGCAACGTTCTTTTCCCACCGAAATCTTCCTGTTATTGTGCAACAAGGACAGCCAAAGACAGTGTATTTTGCTTTACTTCAGATAAGCTGAGAGCGATGTGCATTTTTGTCCAGCCAGCTGGACTATGTCTATGTGACCCTTTTCAGCTAGTCAGTTATCCACACTTTGGTACGTTGCTGTGTACCTGTCAGACATGTAAGCTTTGTTAGCTAAAGCACAATTAACAAGTTATGAAAAAAAGGCAGAAATAGCAGAAATACCAGACCTAAGGTTATACAAAAGTACTTGCATGGCAACACGTTACAGTAATCAACTAGTGACACCTTGGAGCAGCCCACCAACCAGCAAACACAAAGGAACCCAGAAGATAACCTCCTGTCCCTCTTCAGGGCCACCCTGTGCTGCAGGCTTCTCTTCCCAGCCACAGGCATCCCCCATTCCTGCCAGCAAAAAGGGAAACAGGCAAAATCACTGCCCTGTAAGCACCTCATGTTCTTTGTGTTAGCGACCACTCTTTCACAGCAGCAATAAATACCCAAACTCCACACAGATCCAACAACTGCATAATTAATGCATGTATATAGTCCGTCCTGACCATGAATGAAAAGCTACTTGCCAGAAAACACTACAGAGGGCTATAGCGGTGTTAGAAACAACATCCATTTTCTGGTTCAGTCATGGTCCTGTAAATCTCCATGAACCTGAGTTCAAGTAAACCTCTGTTCCTGATGAGAAGCATCATACTGATCTGATCTATGTGAACCGCTTCTCTTAAAACTGGGAGTGGAAAAAATGATCCCCCAAACCAGCAAACGAAACCACTCTCCCACTTTATGAAACTAAAGCTGTGGCTTTGCTAAATAATTCCTGCTCCTTTGCTGGACATCTGCCACAGACGCTGTCCCTGGTGTAGCTGGCGGCTGTGCTCTGGCTCCTGGTATTTCTCTTTGCAGAGGTGTTTGCGACCGGAGCAAGCGGAAGTCTGCTGAGTGCATTGCCATGAATCAAAACCAGGCTGTGTACAGATGAAGCGTTATTTCTTGCCTTTAAAAATGAACATCCTTCCAAAAAACAGGAAAGGCGATATCCCCATGTAATTGCGTGCCTGGGGCAGAAGTGCGGCCTACAGAACAAACTGCGGGAGCACGGCTGGCTGACCGCACCGCCAGCCGCCACACCCTGAACGCAGGATCAATCCCTCCAGGGGCAGCTGCCAACGCTCTCCCGACTGGCAGAACCACGCAGCGATCGCTGCAATCGCGGCGGGCGACAACGTGCGTCCCCGCCCCCCCTGCGCCGGCCCCACACGCTGTTACACACGCCCCTTCCCGCCCCCACGCGCCCGCGCGGCGCCTCCCTCCGCGGTCGGCCCTGGACTGCCGCCGCCGCCTCGGACCGGGAGCGGGGGCGGGGGAGGGGCCGGCGCCTCTCCGCCGCGGGGCGGGGCCTCAGCTCCCGTGAGGCAGCGCGGGCCGGGCCGAAGCCCCGCCCTCTCCGCCGGCTGCCGGGACGAGGCTGCGCGTGCCCTCGCCATGGCGGGCGTAGCCGTGCTGCGGGTGGCGGGCCGGCGGCTGGGCCTCGGCGCCCCGGCGCGCAGGGCGTTTTGGGGCGGCGTGAGGTAACGGCGTGGGAAGCGGGGGGCACGGCCCGGCTGCCGCCTTGTGTTCTGGGGGGTGTGGGTTCCGGAGGCGGGCAGGCACTGGCGGCATTCGGCCCTCCTGCCCGCTGCCTGCCCGTACCGGGCCTGCGACCCGCCGCGGGGTGGGCGGGTGGCCCCCGCAGGGGCCGGTGCATTCAGGAGGGTGGTTGAGCCTTCAGCCCTGCTGTTCTCGCGGCTCGGTTTTCGTGCAGCTGAGCGCGTTAGGTCGGAGGCCTCGGGGCGTCGGCGGGGGCCTCATCGCGTCCCCGCCGAGGGCGCTGCAGGCGGCCCGCCGTGGGGTGCGGTGTTAGGGTTTCTAGTACCCATACATGCTTTGGTAAGGGAACTTGCTAGGTGTGGAAAAAGGTTTCAGGGCAGGACTACGATGTGAATGAAGAGAAGTAGTTTCTGTGTAGCATTTTAGGTGAAACCATGCACGTGGTGTTGTGTAGATTATGGCATGGGACCAAGGCAGATAATTGGAGTAGACTTAATTTCTGCTTAAAAGTAACGATCGTAATTTTTTTGTGTTTGTGGGCACTAATTTTCTCTGTAGTAGTGGTTAATTTTTGTTACCCTTTTTATCTCAACCGATTAGAAAATGGAGCAGTAACTGGGAAAACGATTAAAATTTTGTTTACACTTAGATGAGTAACATAAGCAGGGCAGGTGATTGCTCTGTAGAGACAGCAGCATTTAGGGGAAAACCCAAATGTCTAGCCTGTGCGCTTTTTTTCTTGCATGCATAACAAACCTGCTGTGCCCACAGGATGTGTAAACTGTCTGTAAGCTAGGCTGAATCCAGTATTAAAAAACTATGAATAGAAATGTGCTTTGGTTTAGTGTTAAGTAGCCCAGAGACTGAAAATACTTCTGTCTGATGTCAATAGGAAGCAGGAACAAGAAGTGGAAGCAGACAAAATAATTCATCAAGAGAAAAGTGAACCCAGCCTGATCTGTCCCCCACCACGCAGCAGAAATTATATTCCTCCAGGGGATATAGAGAGTTGCCTGGAGTCTTATGTCAAGGAGATTTTTGGACCCTCACTTCCTGATAATTGGCAGCAGACACCTCTCAAAGAAAACAGGTTAAAGTATCACCTTCTGGCTCAGCTGGCAGCAGAACTCGGTCATGCTGTCCCGAATTCACAGCTCCACCTCATGCGCAGTGCTGAAGATGTCTTGAATTTTTATAGCACTCCTGTGAAGGATGTGTCCAAGTTTGATGAACTGTGCGCTGCAGAGCTGCCCCCAAACCTGAAGATTATCTGGCAGCAGTGAGTTGCACCATGCAGCATCAGTTTGCGTTGTTTGTATTCCCAACGCAAGACTGCAGAGCAGAAGCAGAGCCCTTTCGTTGTAGTAGCAGCTGAATATATGAATATCCCTAATAAAAATGCGTGTATTTGTCCTCGAGTTTCATTGTTTCTGTTCTATATGGAAAAAAGAGCAGGTTATCCTTGTGAAACAGTGATGCAGTGTAGTGCATGCTTTCTGGCCTTTGCTTTGCTTCCCAACAGTGAGTCCAGTGGGGACAACTGGGGGGACCAGCTCCACATTTTCTTACCTGCACCTCATAAAACCTCAGCTTTGATTTTGAACTGTGTAATGGGCTTTTGCATGTGCAGTTTGGCTATGTCAGGAGCCCTGTTCAACTCAGCCACCAAGACTAGCAGGGACAGCAGACTCTTGGGGAAGGAGAGGCGAAGTAAGCCGTAATTTCTGAATTTTTTTTTCTTTTTTCCTTGAGATTAAAAAGAAGATCCTGTCAGCAATAAGGTTTTTAAAAGCCATCAGAGGTGCAATCATAAAGTAACCACTTATTCTACTCAAAAGTGTTACATAAAGATAATGCCAAGGGGTATTCTGAAATCTCTTAACTCGCTAATGGTGACCTCTCCAACAGCCCTATAAAACCAGCTGCTATTGAGGCAGATTGTAGAATTCTTCCATATCTGTCAAAGGACGCCATTTTAATAAGTTCTGTTGCTACTTCTAAAAGCTTTTACTTCATTTCTCTTATACATCAGCTGTATGTTAGTTTTTCTGTACCTGTGGAAGAACCTGTAATAGCTGTAAGTTTTTCTTCCCCTGGTAAGTGACAATGTGGTTTGCTTTTAATTTGAAGAGGCAAGCAGTGAGGTCAGAAGGGCCAGAAAAATGCAACAGTCTGAGAAATGGGTGGCACTCTGTGAATGTTTTCTACAAAACAGGTTGTTTACTGTGAGGTTAGATTCTGTATGTATTGTATTTCTGGGAATGACCCAAAAATATCCAGGTTATACCACTTGCTCTCCTACCTATTGCTCCCCTGTTTTTTTAGCATACAAATACTTGAAGCATACATAAGAATGGCTGCTTTTGTGTGTTACAGTGCTCAGTTCCTTTATTCAACAAACTTTTCAAGTGCTTTCTTACAGCTCTGAGGAAATTTAGGAAACCTGTTCTTTTATCCTTTTGATTCCTGGGGAATTGCAGGATGTGTGTAAATGTGCTACTACATGTTCCATTGCAGAGTGAATCTGAGGGAACGGGATGTTTTACTGGTCACTGCAAAGCTGGCGGTTCACAAATCCCTTCTACTAGTCACTGTGCAAGGCTGGCTGTTCACAAGTCCCTTCCCTGTAGCTTATGGAAAAGCACTGTGATAAAACAGCTAAATATGTCTAGTCTGCTTCAGAGGCTGTTTGGGAGCAATGAACTGGAAATATTTTTTTCATGAAACTACATCTTTCCATGAAAGGAAAGATACTTATGCCTTCTTGTTTCCTCTTAATCAATACTCACTATACAGAAAACCACTTTCAGTGGTAGCTGCATTTTCTGCTTATCCCCCCTCTTCTGTGTCTCTCCCAATATGTAACGTCAATAGCTCATGTGAAGACTGAAAAATAGGAAATAGGCAAGAAAAGAACATGACAACAGCCTCCTCTTGTGTTTTGTTGTGTCAGAGTCAAATGGCCACTTCCCTAATCTCAGATACATTACTCCCCCTGAGGTGCAAACCTCATGCTTCCAGCGGCACACCTGTGCAAGAAGCTGAAGTAAAGGGAAGTAGATCAGACATGGGCACTTGAGATGCAAAACTTTTGTTTGTAACAAGCTGAAAAAGCAGAAGTCTGAAATGAGAACAAAACCTTGTATAGAACACCTGGGCCATGGAAGGGCTAAGATTTCTAGGTGCTCTTTTTTATCCTTGGGCTTTCAAAAGTACCTAAGTACTAGTACCTAGAGTATAAATAAATAAATGCCCCACCCATGCTTTTGCAGGCGGGCTATCTTCATTTGTTTTTGACAGAACCAGTAGAGAAGATCAAAAGAAAGTGCAAAGAAACCAGGTTAGGAGGGTATTTCTTAACAGAGAGACTGGATACCAGGCTGGGTGGATGGCTGTCTCCATGAATAAGAGAAAGCTGCAGCTGAGGGAGGCTGTCCTATGCCACCAGGTCCCCCAGCCTGTGGGGGTGTCGGCAAAGTCTGCCCATTCAGGTCTGAGGGAGGATGAATGTTTTATTTATAGTGCTGACCTCTGGCTTCAATGAGATGTGCCAGCTTTCCCTCCACATGGTTAGTTGATTAAGATGGGGCAGGTGGTTTTCCAGATCCCAAGAGTCATGTTCCAGAGCCTTCACACAGCCAAGGGGCACAATTTATACACCTGGAGGGACCAGAACAACAGCTCTGAGGGGGTACCCACTTCCTTGTCAGATGGGAGATAGCAGAGGGGTGGAACCAGGCCACAGCCATCCACCTGGGTGACCCCCTCAAGCAGGGGCGTCAGACACTGCTGCCAGTCAAATTATGTACAACAGGTTCATACCTGAAGTGTGTGAAACTGTGCACAGCCCAAGGGCCATACATCCATCTTAAGGCAGGATCCAATTGCAGCATGTTTATTTTATGCAGTTCATCATAGTGCTAGACTACAGAAGCCACGCTTAGCTGCCTAAGCTCACCATACACAGCATATAGAAAACGATGTGGCTCAGAACAGAAATGAAAAAAAAATAAAAATAAAAATATCCAAAGGCTACCTAAAGACTGATTTTTCACAGGGTCACAGATTCTAGGAGGTGGACACACATTGATCCAGAAGGGAAAGATACCTGGGAAAAGTAAATATGCTGTTAGGTTTAGACTTCATGTGCAGTGGATTATCTGTCACCTGGACAAGGCTGAGGGTACTATAAATCTAAAAGGGTAGCAAACACACAGAGCTAGCCAAGAGGAAATGCAGTGAATGTTGTATAATAGGGCTAGCTTCATTATCTAGTCGTCATCCAGAACTTGGGTAATTGCAAACAAGCACGCACACCCCTGTGGATCTGCATCTACCTGCAGACCTCTCCTGGGTGTAGGCACAGCCTACGATATCAGCCTATCATATCATATCATATCATATGGTACATACCATATCAGAGAAGAGAGCAGGGCTCACTTGCTTATTTGAAAGTGGAGAGAGGTGCCTCGCACCATTTTGCACTATAACTAGAAGGACAAAGCGGTCTTTCAGCAAGTGGAAAATCAAGATTCAAATCCCTCTTCAACCTGGAGGATGGGGAAGAGATTCAAAACCACATCTTCCACCTTCAGAAAGACTGCTCCCATGCCATCATGCTAGAGGATAAGCAGAGGGGGACAGCATCACTACCAATTCTGTGGAAGCTACTGATCAAGAATGCAAGATTCATGCTGTGGTAAGAGCACACCTGGGAAGAACACAACCCCAGGGACGACAGCGGCAAAAACCAGGCTACAGAATATAAAGTTTTTATCTTGGAATTCAGCCCTCTGCTAACCCTTTGCAGTATGAGTGGACTTAAGTGCTGCTGACTGGGTGTATTGACTGGAGTATTCATTGCTGAAAAGCTTTCCTAAAATGTCATTATTCTCCTAACACAACAGAACAGGGACCAGTTCCACAGCCAATTTTATTCAGCAGAAATTTTCCCAGTGGAATTTGCATCAAAGTTGTAGTGAGGGACTCAGAACACTATTGATGGTTCCTCATGGTCACAGAAAGCCTGCATGACCCATGTCTGGTCCTTGTATTCCTAAGGCTGAAGCAGACATCAGTAGAGACAAAAGAAAATACCAACCTACAAGAAACACTGCAAGACCAAACACAGACACCCCGAATTTTCTTTGGGTCACAGGCAAATGACAGACACCAGGCTACACATTTTGGTTTTTTGATTATTTTTTTTGCATCTGTTTTGGAAAAAATATACAAAAAAAGCCAAGAAGAACCAACATGGAAATGTGAGGTAAACATTCCAGTAAAAGTACAGACAGAGGCTCCATTCTTTAAAGGAGACACACAGCAGTTATCACCATGCTAGAAGAATGAGATGCAGGAAAATCCTAGAAACAGTGAAAAATCATGTAATGAAGCCTTTGCCCTAGTTCTAGCCATTGTAAATGGGTTCTTTTTCGTTTTTCCCTCCCATCCCCACCCCCGCTTAATTGTCTTTTTATTCCTTAAACAAAGTTGTTAAATTGTAAAATAGCAGTTTTGATACAAATTCTGTACGGCAGAATTTAAAAAAAATGCAGACTTCTACTACAGACTGTGTCAGGTTTTTTTGTTTGGTTTTTTTTTTGTTGTTGTTGTTGTTGTTGTTTTTTCTTTTTTGACTTGCCAAAACCCCTTAGTGACAACTACACTGTCAGGGCAGAACTGGCTTCTTGGTTATGCCAATCTGAATGCCAAGTAATGCCACTCCACTCAAGAAGTGGTGTCACTTTTCCTTTGCACTAGTGTTACTAGTTACCCCACAAATCTATGATGAAGTCATGAAACACTTAAAGCGCAGCCTCAGCTCCACAGTGGTGGCTATATATCCCCATAGTCAATTCCTGAAGCCAGGTTTCACTGGGAGCTTTAGCTGGGCCTTGGGGAGGGATGGAGATCTAGGGAGATGATATAGTCAGCTCACATGCTATCAGCTACTACTATAAATTTTCATGTCCAGTCTGTCTATGTTGCAGACTGAGCATGTTGTTTTAGTTATTCTTCAATAACTGGCACAACCACCCACACCAGAACAATCGGCTTTGATTCAATAAGATGCTTAAGGACATCCTTCATGTCTGCCAAGTAGTCTGGAAACTGGATGGCTAACTGAAGTCTATAATGCTAAGGAATGCTTAAGTAGCTTACTGAATCAAGGACAGATGTTTATTACTTGTTGATAGTATCATTCAGGTTAGATCCTGATCACCATTATTTTCATCTGAATTAAATATATGCAATTACTTCGTATCTGTGCTGAGCTTACTCAGATCAGAATCGGACCCAGTGGTAGAAGCACTTCTTATGGTAAGAAAAGGTAAAAGTGAATTTTTTTCAAGATATATAAAATCAAAAATGAAAAAAAAATGTGTACAAATATCACATAACAACATCAACAATTCCATAGATGTAATTCCTCAGTGCACACTTTAAACAAGAAAAGGTTTTTTTGTTCTTTTTCCATTTTGCTTTTAAATTCTGGCATAATAATATTAAAGCTGACAAAAAATCAGGGCAAGCTACATCACTTTCTCATACAAAAAAAGTACAAAACATTAGCCTCTAACTAGACATAACATAATACTGGTCATCACAGTTAGACATTTAGTAACTGTGTGTCTTGGAGTATTGTACTGGAAGGTAATAAAAAATAGCTTCAGTTGGCATCTTCCATCTCAGGTTACTTCAGTCATAGAGGCAGAGTGATTCTGCAAAGAGGAGAAGGCAAACACATGAACATTTGTATACATTTTGGCATTTTTACATACCCTAGTCTGTAAAATGAAAAAAACCCACCCACCCTTCACTAATAAAATCTGTTGCCCAACTAATGTAGGGCTTTAAAACTAAGAGATCACAGTAAATGTGACTGCCATCTGTTCTGAGCTCGTGGTGGGAAGCACTGAACTCAAGCCCTGCTTCTGGGCTGTGAACACTCACTAAACAGGCTTGAAAAACCAGGTGTGACTTTTTCAATGGAGACTTTCAAACTGGACTAGATCCTGCCTGGAGGGACATGTCAGTACAGGCTCAAGCACTTCATACAGTCACATAAGTAATACAGTGGGTCTGTCCTCAGTCATGGAGAGCTAAAAGACCATGGTTTGGCTTCATGTGATGTGAGCATGTGGATCCTACACAGTTTGATACTAGGTAACATACAAGGCTTAAAACCATACACAGTGGGGTCATTATGCCAAAACACATGCAGCCACATGTGTATAAAGCCACAATGTTTGGGACTTCAGTGGCGGTACAGAGTAGTCCTTGGATCATGCTTCATCTGTAGCGTTTGTGTGGATGCAAGGCAAAACAAGAGTGGGGAGAGATGCAGAAATCTGCACAGAGAAGGATTATGTACCTCCTACATCCAAAGAAACAGTAATGAGCAGCCACTCCCAAGGACTTGTTTGTAATGGAGTAGGATCACTTTTTTCCCAATCTGCTCCTGCATACTAGATGTATGGTCATTTAGAGACTGACACCCTTAATCAGAGAAAATGATCTTGTTGATTATAGTGGACATCAACAGTTAAGGCTTAGTCCCTACCTGCACTTTGCAGTCCAGAAACTGCAAAGATCTGACTAGACAATTTTTTTTCTCACAGCTTATGAACATTTTCACCTGTTCAGTCCTTTTGTCATACACAATACAATCTGGGTATGTAAGCAGCACTTAGTTTCTGGACTGCAAGTCCACCAAGAGACCAGTTAATGCACACAGTTCTGCAGATTTAGTTGAAAGTCTCCCAGAAAATCTTTGCCTCATCAAAATTGCCTTTTCAATTAAGCAAAGTATTTCCAAGTGTTAGAAACAGTGTATTTTCCATTTTTAATTCCTATTTTCAGTTTAGTTGTCAAAGTGTTTAACAAAAGTCAGTATTGATCTTGCCACACACCGTGTAGACAGGAACGACAGGCTATTTAATAAAAGAAGTACAATTTCAGGAACAAATAAATTACACAAAGGTATTTCAGATAATTGATAAACTACAGTTCCTCTTTGTTCCCAGAAATTCTTGGCAGGTGGCATTTGCTTGCCTGTTTTGAAAGGACTGGGTATGATTCAGTTAGGCCAACACAAGCCATTTGAACTTAGTAGTTTAACAGAAACACCATCAATAATGATGCTCCTGTTAGCCTATCCTCTTGTAAATTTGAAAGAACGCTATTAACTTCCCTTCTGATGACTGAGAGGTAGAAAACAGTATGTGATTTCTTCTTATAGAAGCTACGGAACAGCAATAAGGATAAAAAGCTAATCTCTGTAATATTCTTCTGGACAGCATAGTTTATCCTCAGGATTATGAATGTTAGAGTAAATCCTTAAGATATCCCAAAAGCATTCCAAAGTGTAAATAGAATTATCTTTTCTCTCAGTTTTCTAGTCTTCTAAGCGGAAATTTGTTATCACATACAATATGCAGCAGCATGTGAAATCCTACTGCTTTAGCTGTAGATGTGCACAGGGGCAGAATATCTACAGTATTTTGTAGTTTAAGGGATAAATGCCTTAAAACAAACTCTCCTCTGATGTAAACTCACTCTGTTCAATTGGCTTAATGTTAGGAATAAACCCAGCTCCCTGTGTAGTTATGTATACAACTAGTTTTTACTCTGCCATAACAGAAAATGTGGTTGGTGATAGTCTGGGTGAGAGGATTTACAGTACCTGCGCACTCAGTGTCTCCAGAGGACTTTCCACTCTTGGAAAAGCCATTAATGGCATTCCTCGTGGGTCTTCAGGCTTCGGTTTAGAAGGAGCTCCATGAGTTCCTTTAAAGTTATGGACAACACATATCCCCTGTGTAATGCAGGGAAAAAGAAAGAAAGAAAAAAAAATATAGGTGAGGTCAGCATGTTATGTCTCCAGGAGAAACTCGGGAATTACTATCAGGGGTCTCACAACCGCCAGTTTAACCTGGGTTTTGATTCAAGGCACCACCTATCTCAGCCTCAGGTTACAGTGTGTTTACTGACATAGTTGGGCATGGTGGACTACTTTGCTAAATGGGTTCTTCTGGCCTGTAAGCTGAGGTGATGAATCATTCTCGGCCTTTTCACATTGTATACAAGGAGAGACTCCAATGCCTGCTTTATGATCACAGAACCATGGACTACCTTGATGACGCATTTTATTGGCCAAATACTCCCTTCAGACGATGTCTTTTCCAAAAGTGAAAACAGCTAGCTCACTGGATGGCTGAATCTGCCTCATATTTGGATGACATCGAGCTCATTTAGCACCATTCCTGCACACCTCCAGCAAAACTTCAGTGGTGTTTATCCCACAAGCCCTTCCCTTGCGCATGACCAGGCTTACTGCACTCACATGGTGATGCTAGTATGAGCAAACACACATGGCACTTTTGGGCTTGGGAACACAGTGGAAAAAAGATGCAGGAACTGACATCTGCTGTCAAGAGTGATTCCTGCAGCCAGCTCCTTGCTGGCTCTTCCTCTCTGCTGCTCTTTACACCTGATCAAGGAGCAGACTGCAGCCTGGGTGAGTCTTGTGCTGGCAGCAGAAATCTCACAGCACCCCTCCCCTCCAAGCTCTGGGGAGACCCCTTCCACCTGCAGGGCCAAAATGTTGCTGGGAGCTGGCTGTCACTGCTAGAAACAGGTACTGGGAGCACACAGATTATCCAGATATACATGGTGATTGTGTCTTATATTGCATGGGCTAGATTTAAACTGCCTTTCCCAGTGAGAATCAGACAAATTTCTTACATTAAAGCAGAGGAGGTTCAGGTTAGAGGTTGCAGACATCTTTTTATTTAAAGGGAACACAGGAATAAATGATATGTGAAGGTCTATTGTTTCTTTTTTTTAATAACAGAATAGAAATAAAATCAGTGACATGACAATCTAGATTTAAGGCATCTTTGAAACCTAATCCCTGCTGATTATTGAGCTAAAGTGGCTGGTGCTATGCAGTGGACAGTTTTGAAGCACATTTTAATTAAATGGAAGCAGGTGCATTTCTTGGTAATAGCAAGAATCACCTTGACTGCTTGCTGTGTGGGTAAAGCCTCAACAAGAGATCTCTCACTGAACAGAACACTTAAACCACTCAGCCAACAAGGGAGCAAGTAACATCCAAAGTCCAGAGAGTTCCTATTCCTAGATTCGGTGGGAATACCTCTGATACATTTTAATACATTTGGTCTTCCTGTGAGATGGTGAACAACTTCAGCTCAACTCCAAATGCTGCAAAGGGAGGCAGTTTTGTCTCCCAATGAGTTTGTCCTGGCTTTGCTTGCACTGTTTTTATGGTCTGAAACAAAATGGGGAACCATGACCACTGCTCAGAGCCCCAGACAACACCTTATGTCCTACATTTTTGCCAGATACCAGGCAGTCATGTCAAACATGCGCCTTTTGACATTAGTTGACATCTTAAAGCATTTTCCAGGACAGGTCAAGTAAGAACACGTACAATAACTAAAATAATCTTGAAATATAAACAATGCACAAATGTCATCATATTAGGCTTATTAGTTAGTATCAACCTGATTTCGTATCAGAATTTTCTCTGATGACACTGTTAATTAGATGGGGCTAGAATTACTTCTTAGCAACTGGATCAACCCAGCTGCAATAGGCCACAAGAGAACAGTAATTTTTATATTCATTTTTTTTTTCAGCTGAGGTATTTTCAAAAGGAATTAAAAAGGACTGATGGACTTACCAGAAACAAAGCTACAGCACTGCCCAAGATAAAGCCTGCAATCACGTCTGAACAGTGGTTTCGATACTCAGAAACTCGATTTAGCCCAGTGAGGAATGCAGCACATAGGGTACCCAGACACAGCACAGGTTTGGCTAGCCTGCTACTCTTTGTTTTAATTGTGCTTGTGATGTACATCTGAAAAAAAAGAGCAAGCCAAAAATGAAAAGGGGCTCTGCCAGTAATCTTTTTCCACCCAGCCAAATCCTAAATCAGCAAGGATGTGACAAAACCCATGACTCATTAAAAAACACATTAGGAAAGGGAGGAAGAAGTTTAAGGTAATTCAGAGAACACTTTTAAAAGAACAAAACAGATGCTGTTAAATGATGTTTCAGGATGTCAAATATCCCATCAACAGCATTTACATACTGGACTTTTTCTGAGCTTATTTGTATGTATAGGCTCAGTTTTACTGACTTCTTAACTTGTGCAAATACTCGCTCATATGCTAGCGAACAGGCAGTCTGAATGTACATGACTAAACGTTTGCAAAAGGAGTCAAGAATTTACATTTATACTCCTGCAGAAACTGTAATGTGCACATGATGGAGTACCTAGCATCCATACAAACTACTAGCTGCTCCAGCTTCCTAAGTGGTGGTAAGTTTAAGAAAGAGAGACTATTAAAGGAAACCATTCCAAATATTTTCTCTGCAAGATTAAATGAGACACAGAATATGAGAGAGATTTCTTTCAAAACAAAGTTGATTCTGAAAATGTAATTCCAGAGCATGAAGTTTCACTGTGCTTTTAATATTTTTTAATGAACCCCACATGTTTTTGGCAGTTTGTATTTTATTTTTAATGCATTTTGACAGAGAGAGTAAAACCATGTGGGTCACAATTAGCAGTCAGTCATTAATTCCAGAGCCACAAAATGACAAAGATCAAGCAAACCAAGCCTGATGGAAAAACAATTCAATAAAATTCTTTCCAGCAAGGAAGTATGGATATCTACATGATTTCCAAAGCTTTGGTAAGCACAGCAGGTAAGTCAAACACATTTGCCAGAAATCTCCAGATGACACACTGCCTCCCATACATCAGAGTCAGGAAGATACATTTGAAAAATTCACTTGATTCTGATTACCAATCAGCTAGTAAATTAACTTGATTCACACACCATAGATCTGATCCAGTGAAAGTATAAACACCTGTTCTGCTGGGAAATAGAAAGATTACAAACCATGGAAGCATCTCTTCCAGTGTTTATTATCAACAGATGCCATTTTATTTGTAAAGAAAAAAAGTATGTTCTCGTGTTGTAAAAACAGTCAAATCGCCAAAGCTGAAAACATTTTCATTCTTGGCCCTTTTTCAGTTGTCAGAAATGGAAATATGGTTGTTAAGACTTCTGGGCAAAAGACGCTGTAGAAGATCCTTATTGTTTGAATCACATCTGCAATAAACACCACAACTGGGATCTCTGATTCTGCTGTCTGAAGGTCACAAACCTCATCTTGCCCTAGGATGACATCATTTCTGGGGAAGGGCACTGCTGAGCACTTTGCCATGGGCAGTACTGAAATCAGAGTGGGACTCTGCAGGACTGTGGAGAACCAAGAGTTGTTCTCCTTCGTTGCTGCTGTAGCAGCTCAGGACACCGTGCTGGCTCACACTGCCAGTCTCTGGCCAAAACTGCAATGGCTTGGCTGAAGCTGCCTCATGATTTTACTGTGCCTGCGCTAAAGGAAGTCTGCGGAGGCTTGGCTTCATGCTTCCAATTGCAACTATCAGCACAGCTTGCTTCGCACTCCCTGATCTATTTGGCAACCACAGGCAATTATTTTACTGTATTTTAATGCCTGTCCCTTTCTTCATGAGCAAGGTATATAGAGGTCACTATGGTCTGGCACATAATTTTGGGATCAAGAAACATAAAATGCATCCATTCTCCAGGTCACCCTGTTCACTGCTTTTCATATATTCCTTTATTCTGCTGTATTGTGTGTAGTTTTTACTGTTTTTTTTTTTTTTAAACACTTTTTACTTTCCCCCTGTCCATATTTCTTTTCCCTTCCCCCTGACTGAGCCATCAAATGTCCCCACAGCTGGCTGGTGTTAAGAGTGTTAGCTCTAAACCCGTTACAATACACAACTCTAGAAGGCATGCAGCAACTGCCTCTTGGAAGGGCAAGGGACAGGCCAGAGAAACTGACCAGGGGAAGGGAAATTTGACTGCATCCAGACCTGTACCTAGGCAAAATTACACTTTTACCTGCCAAGGAACTGCAGTACTAGATTTCTAACAGCCGAATTTGCCAGATCTCTGCCTGGTGAAATTAACTCTTCTGCCCTTAGATGTGCTGCTGACCACATCATTTAAAGGTGAATTCAATTTATGAACTGGAACATCATGGCGTGTGATAGCACTGTGGATGGGATTAAGTTACTCAAGAGGTTCCTGCTTGCTTTGTTTTTCAAACCAAATAACCTAGCTGCTGCACATGCCTTGAAATGACAGCTAGCAACTGAGCACTAGATGGCATTCCTGCCCCAGTCTTTGTGACTGACTCCACCTGACTATCACCAACACTCAACCTTAAGGAAAAAATATCATTGCCACTGTATGAATAATTACGCTCCATCTTTTCACCCTATGCATTTCGTTTAGCAGAAGACAATTCAAAAAACAGTAGGGAGCTGGATCGCTCTCCTGTTCCCTGCCAAAGTGCTACTGCTGTTTACAGCATCCAAAGGAAAAGCATCACCTCTTAAAAGAAAGAATGCAGTCCTGCTACGACAGCTGCAAACCCTAGCTATAGAGAAGAACTCACACATACTTGTTTTCTTACAGGTAAAACTTTTGTGGTGTCTTTCAGATGCCTACCAGAGCAATGTAAAAACTTCAAAGAGAACTCCTTTCTGGCACCTTCCCCGGTGGAGCTGTGCATGGGCTGTGTTTGGAACATTTTGAGAGGAAGCTGGATCTTTGGCCACCCACATGGGAGAGTCCTCCTTATTACAGATGGGAAGTACCTAATGTATTTGAAGTTTCATGTGCCTTGACAGGAAAACATAAACTTGTAGCAAAGAGAACATTTTTAGCAATGAGGGTAATTACCCATGCAAACAGATTGCTAAGGGAAAACTGTTAAACTCTCATGAGGAGGGTTTAAAACAAGACAAACTGTTTGCCCAGAAGGTATGCTCCAGTTCATCCATAAATCACATGCTCAGCTCAGAAATAACTGGGAGAGCTTCTCCATTCTGGTCAGACTTCCCCATCACTGCAGTTTGATCTTTACTGTCCTGATCCCTAAAGCCAAGATATTGTTTAAGATTCTCGCAGTGTGTTTACCCTTTCACTTATAGCATGTTTTCAAAGCTTTATGTAAAACACAGGAAATTTTAAAATTTTCCACAATGCTATTTATAGAGCAAATTTAATTACAAAACTCTAAATGTCAAAACCAGTTATTTGATGGGTAGGAGAGGAAGGAAGGAATGAACATAAAAAGATGTGAAGAAACCAGAGTAAGTCATATTAAAAAATAAACTACATATGATTTAACTACATAAATTATCTATTCCGCTCCTTTGCAGCCCTCTTATCAGTACGTTCAAGCAGTGTATTTAGCAATGTGCAATGTGTGATAGCAGCTCTCATCCTGAGCGTAATTTCTCTTATATCTTTTTCAGACAGACAAAAGCATAGACAGTCAAGGAGGCTTTTTTGTTTGCACATTTAAAATATACATACATACACACATTTATATATATCTCTATATATGCAAATATATGCATATAGTTAGAATGTATATTACATCTGTGATGAGAAAGGCAGAGTGAAAGAAGTCTGCCTTGTCCTTTTAGCAGAAAGTGGGGAGATTTGTGACAGTTTATTTTCCTTGGAAAGTTCACAATTTCATAGCAATACTGGAAAATTCTGTGTCCTGCAAGCTTTACAGACAAACTTTCCTTCGCCATAGAGGTTTCTACAGCAGAGCCTTTGATAACAAAGTGTATTGTAGAACGTGATACAGTCTGCTAGATGCTCAGTGCAGCTGCTCAAATTGCCAGGGCCTTAAATTTCACTGATTAGTCTGGTGTGTGTTAATGCAGAAATGGAAGAAATTGTTGGTGGGGTTACAATTAACTGGGTTGCAGAAGGGATTTGCTGTAGTGTTCTCTGCTATTCAGAACTTCCTAAATGCTCTAAGTTTCATGTTCAGGTACCTTGTATCACTCTAATCTAGTCAAGAAGCAACTTACCCAGGCATAAACCACACACCCAGTGTGGTGGGGTAGAGGGTCCTAGCCAGATGGAAGTGACAGAAAGCATTACTTGTGGATGCTGCTAGGCAACAGCTTAGCTCAAGAATCTTAAAACCCCTACTAAATAGACAATGTAAGTGACTAGCTGCATCTTTCAACCATAGACACCCTGTTGTGACTGTAAACTAGTTCTCCTTGCTTTCACTTCAGAGGCAAACAGAAGAGGTCCTCCAGTTGTGCTGGTGAAACACTTCTAATTTTCCATGTTCTAGTTGAGCACTACCATCTGTTAGATACCTTTGTCATTGACTCTGACCCTTCTCAGAAGAGCATGAAGTAAGTGTTGTTTAAAGATGATGTAACTGGGATATCCATATGCAACATATGATTTTATCATCTGTTTTTTGGGTTTTGCCAGATATGTCAATGAATTAAGGGGCATTTCTAGCCTACCATTTTCCCTTGGGAAAGCTACATAGAAACATGTGTTTCTAACTATACAGCCGTGTGTACTATGTACAGTGACTACCATGGCATCCTGTGATACTTCTGAGAGACTACCAAAACTTCATTAGATGCCATTCTAATTTTTGTGTAAGTATGGAAGCCAGGGCTGTCAGCTGTTTTCTCTTTCCCCTACTTTAGGCGTACAAGATTCACCATTGCCTGCAGAGATCACAAAAGCAACGCTTTGGGTTCTCCTCAGCTGCTTTGGTAGGTGAAAAGAAAAAGCCTAGCTGACTATATATAAACCCTGGATTATAGAAAAAACCCAACCAAAGCACAAAGCCAAGCCAATCACACACTGCGGGCATACTATCAATAGCAGACTAATGAACAAACCACCACAGAGACATCTGCAGGGGATATTTGAGGTTCGGTGATCAGAGGAACTTGCCAGATCTCAGCAGACATTTATACAATGACAGACAGTGTCAGTGCTGATTCTATTCTCCTGCCTCCTCACATTCAACCTGTACTATTGTTCTTGTTCCATGGCTCAAATCTTCAGCTTTATGCAAAATACAGCTATTACTAACCAAATACCCTGTTTTATGTTCAGAAGCCCACGTTATCATGCATTTTAGAATCAGCAAGACACTTCTCAAAAAATTGTGCACAGCACAGTTACTAAGCAAAGCTAGACCTGAACACTGCATTTGCTGTGTAATGCTCAAGTTATTCCCAACTGACAGGCAGGGAAAAGCTAAGTGACACCACCTTGAGTGCTAGAGGGTGCCTTCAGGCAGAGAACTGGTCTAAAATGGGACTGTAGGCTGAAATGCCTTAAGGGCAGACTTTTATGGCCTTGCAGCTCAGAAATTACTCCATGTCCTGGCTCTACCTGGTATCTTGCTATGTGGAGAGGAGTGCAGGCTTATTGCAGGTACTCTTGAAAGACTAGGGCTCAGTAACACCTAGCTACTGGGGATTTAAGCTCAGGAAAGAAAAGCATTATTCCTCTTCAGTTGTAGAAATCAGCCTGTTTGTAGAAGACTTGCCTTCCCAGGAAACAAAGGAGGTTGAGCAGGGAAAATCCATGAAAGGATGTAAACTAGCTTAGGGCAGAACCAGGACCAAGCCTAACCCTGGAGCTTCCACCTAAGAGTTTATCATGATGAAAACAGCTGCTACAACAATGTTGAGTTTATTGGGATCTGTATTTCACACATGGTTGCTTACTGTTCAGAAGTAATGCACCCAAAATGTTATGGGCCTTTCAAACACTTCCCAACAAATCCTGATCAAAGCAGTCAGCAATTTAGTATCTCTGTCATTATTCACGCAACATTCACTGCAAACAGATGGATATTTAAACAACACTGGGTGGCCTCTTCATTTTACAGTAAAAATCTGGTGGTTTATTCATCTGCTACCAAGATCAGGGTAAAATATTCAGTAAATACCCTGTAATTAATAAATCTAAGGCTCTTCTCAATTCCTGATGACCTACAGACAGACTCTGCCACTCATTTGAGTCAAAATACTGTGGGAGAAAAGACCTAGTCAAGCTGTTTTAAGATCAACCATGTTAAGTCCACCACAGTTAAACTACAGGTTAAACCACCACAGTTTTCTACTATTTCTTGGATCAGTTTTCAAACATTAAGGAAACTTTAGCCAGAGAACACAAATGAGCAGCTGATCCGTTTCACTAGACTTTTTAAGACAGACAGTTTCTTTTCTGACGCTATAGCAGTGTCACCTTGTCAAAAGGTCAATTGGGGACCATTTCTCTGTGATAACAGCAAATTCTGGCACTTTTATTACAATCTTCTTTGCATAAGGAATTCCGGTCCTAAACAAGGGAAGCAAAATCCAGTCCAGTTCAGCCTCCCATTGAAATGGCACCATTTACATTTTAAACATTCAACAACCCATGGCATGTGAACAAAAGAAATACTAGTGATACAGGAGCCATTTAAGCATCAACTTCACTTTAATGTTCATGATACAGGGGCAGGGAGAAGAGGTTGAATGCACACTCCAAGGCCTCTGAGAAAATCAGCAGCAAAGACAGGAGTAGGACCTCATGCCTTCATGTCATACACTGCCTCAAAAGCAATGAACATTTGATTTAGTTACACTAGGACTGGTAAAACAGAGAGAAGGGGATTTTCCCCTACAGGAAAAGAAGAAATCCCTCCACAGAACAACCCTCTTTTTCTTCAAAAAACCACTGTAAGAAAAATGGCCCCATCTAGATGCGCAATCAGAAACCTCTCATACAAGTTAGCTTTCATCACTGGCACTCACCGTGGCATATAAAGCTGAGTAGATGCTCAAAGCAGCATGTTTGGATGGAAAGGATCTCCTCGCCTTTTCAATCACCTCCACATCTCCAGTGCAAATGTTGCCATTGTTTATGAACTGGTGGTGGGCCCGACAGTCATTTCCAGTGTAGTTGGGCTTACATACGGTCAGAAAGTAGGGAGCCAAGTTCCCAGTCACAACCTGGCCAGCATTTACAAATATGTCAGTGGCAAAAAGTCCGAACGCAAACACTCCTGTGAGGAAAGGTTAGAAATAATGATTATTCAAACAGGTTTACAAAAAAAATCTTGGTACCTGAAAGGAAGAGACATAATGAGAGGTAAGAGACCAGACCCTGCAGTCATTACCGAGAAAAAGCCCCTGCTGACTCCAGCAGAGTCCTGCATCAAAGGCATGACACATGCTTAACTCTGACAGGTGCTTAACTCTATGACTCCAGAAGGAATCACAAGCAGGCTGAATATGATCATCTAGCGCCTAAGTACTTTTGTGATTCAAGCTCTGAACAGAACTATAGGTATCACTGAAAATGATGCACTTAATTTGTGCCTGTAAAGTTTCCACTGTGACAAAGCCTCACAGCCTGCAGTCAAATGTCATGCATGAGCTGTTAAAAACATGTATTTTTACCACATCTGGGCCCAAAACCGGTAATACAACACCTCTGAACCTGAAAAAGCAGTGTAGGGCTGAGACACAATACTGTACTTACCTAATATAACTATCTAGTGTCAAGTATCTTTTGCATTGACTATTAACCATCCTGATGTTGAAACATTAAGATCCTCATCTAGCAATATCTGGTAGGTCCTTTTGGAAACATTCTCATGCTTTATTTTGGAGGACACTTCCACACAGTTGCAGTCAGCTCTTGTCACTGGGAGCACATACCCACAAATGCTACGGCAGGAAGCATTCACTTCAACGCAGGAACATTTCCAGGATTGTGGACCATCAATACTGGAGTAGTCACATCCTCCACTGACTCCCTATGAGCGTTACCAATACCTGCTACAGCTGCTATCAACATGTATAAGGATTTTTTACTTGCATGTACTGCCTACATACCAAAGGAACAGAACAGCAGGTTTGCAGACAAGACAAACCCAAGCATTCCAAAAGACAAAATCAGCTCCCCTTTTCCCGTTCCTATCACCAAGCTGGATTAAAGTGTCACAAAAATTTAGAATAAATGAATGTTTACTTTTGGTCGGGGAATGTTGAGGGTCATATTTTTGCTTTCTCCCTCCTGTAGCTCTGTAAGCAAAACTCATTTAAATTATAAATTAGCTGAGTTGACTGTGTGTTTAAATATGACTAAGAGCTGGAGCTCCAGGGAAAACACCTCAGTAGAGTGTGATAAAATCTTAAGAGCTGGCACCACCATGGTTATAATAACTTCACTGCTTATCTTGTACTGAGTTCAAAAAAAGAAGACTGCTGTAGTCTGAGAAACAAAAAATATCAGGGAGTCAGTAACATAATGCAGCAGAAAATGCTTTACATCAAACTAATGAGAATCAAGGATTGTTCTGCAGATATTGTTACCCACCTTGCAGCTAATAGAAAGCAGAAGGGCTAGAGTTGACAGTTAGGTCCTACTAAACATTCAGGTCCTCTCTACACACAGGACAATTGTACAGACAGTAACATTAAAAAAACCCTGTAACTAAAAATGGATTCATTGTATGAGTGTGAAGTGGGGCTTGCCAGTGCTGCTTGCTCACAAAGATGGTGTGCTGTGACTGATACAGCTGTGCTGTAGCACAAGTTCCTCACTGGGGTACAGATGGGAAGAGCCATCTCCTTGGGTAGCAGCCCAGAGCAGCTGCAGGAGTGCTGAGCAGTTTGTCCTCACCACAGCTCCCCACGGTTAGGAAGGAGTGTTAACACAGTGAAGATGATTTTGGGGACTGAGTTTATTACTATTCTTTATATGAGTTTATTATCATTCATGATTAATGAAGTGATGTGTGATCATGGATTTAAAAAGCCAGTGGCGGTCAAAGAAGAAGGTAGCATCCCTCTGGTTCTAGACAGCAGGACTGGCCCCTGTCTTTTTACTGGCATGACAGTCTTCCTCCCATTTATCCTGCTAAGTGTCTGTGCTTGAAAGGGAAATGGAGAGTGCACTGACACTGGTCTTTTATTTCCTTTATCCCTCTGCTAATATTTTAAATCCATGGTTTTCCACAGCCAGCAGGAGCTCCTCACCTACATTAGCCAATGCACAAGCAAGTTCAAATGAAAAAGCCAGCAGGTATCTATTCAGCCTGGTGAAACAGCAAGTTATGCCAGAGATAAATCTTGTTTTATATATGGCTCTTTGGCCAAATTCTTAAGATTTTTTTTGGCACAGCTTGCTTTAAATGTCATCTTTTTGATGTGCTGTGCAAATCACAGGGAATACAGTAAGGATTATTATCCAGTCCTTTACAATACTTAGAGGAAATCTAAGAGGCAGGCAGTCTGGCCCATGGTCTTTATCCTAACAGGTAAATACAAGCCAAAACCTGAGGTGTTTCAGAAAAAGCTCATGGGCTTCACAAAGTTATTTCACTCTCTAGGCAGTGCACAGGTACAAAGGTGGTCCAGTGTTTTTCTCCAAAGGAAGGAAGTTTCAACACCCGCATTTTCTCAATAATTGGTAGCACTAAAAGTGCTGGGCCAGAAGCCAGAATCAACTGCTGAGGGCTGTAGCACTCTGCAGAACAGCAGAGCAAGCCAGGACTGAAACATTTATTATACTCTGACTGTGATGCATATTGATCAGTGTAATTCCCTTCTTGCAGTTCAGCCAAACTGTGCCTTATGAAAATCATAGCTATGTGCAGCATTGAATTTGGCTAGCAGGAATTTAACACTTGCAGAATGATCACACATCATGTAGTTTCTGGAGACTTTGATACAGGATTGGCTGTAATTGGTGTAAAGGTTGTAACACCAGTGAGCCTCGGTAGTGGCAAAGAGTCCCCTGATTGTTTTTGTACCTCAGGAATCCATCTGTTCAACGGATGTCATACAGCTGAAGCCCATGATACAATGCCACAGAGGGAGAATTGGAGAACATATGCCTTTTCCAGACTTTGATGCTCAGGTGTAATGGGAGATGATGTTGTCCTGCTAAGGAGCAAGTGCTTTATCTCACTGTGCTTGCTTTGGCCTAGAAAACCTGGGAGTGAACTTTAGTCCGAAACTTGGCATATGCCAAGAAAAGTTGTAAACGGTGCAAGCCATATGGGAAGAAGACCTATAGCCTCTACAGTTGGCTACTAGCAGAAAGGATGGACAAACATTAATCTCATTTACATAAAGCCACTCTTTCCCTCATCCACACATGTCACATAGTTTTGCTGCACACAGAGGCCTTAAAGAAGGAGGGAAAGCTATTTCTGGAAAGGCTTCCTGACTTTTTGTCACAGTCCTGGCTCACAGCTGTGTTTGTGTGTGTCAGGAGCAGACAGAAAGTAGGGGCTAGAAGGCAAACCAGTAAGCAGAATGTTACTGGGAGAGAGATTAATTTAGTCTAGAGATAGAGGGTAGGCTATACTTCCTGCTACTCTTTTTAGCTGCCCCAGAGTCCACGAAGCAGCACCTGAGGATCAGATTTGAACATATATTTATGTCTGGTAAGAAAGACCTTAGACAAACTAAATGTGCAAACCAAAAAAAAAGAACAAACAAGGTAAGTCCTGTTCAAAAATACTGAGGACAGACAACACAAACCTTGAATCTTTCCAGCTCCATCTTACCTGAACTAACACTTGTCTTGCAGAAGAACCTAAATCTTCAACAGCTTCAATTTTGAATGCTTCAGTTTTCATTTCCCCACTTACATCTCCATCTGACTTACTGCCAAAAAGTCCTGCAAGCATGAATCCATAATTTCTGGGCTCTCACTCACATGCTACTCTAATGGCCTTTCTCCTACCAAGCTCCATGTGTGGCTGTTCACCAGTGTTGCCACCTCCAGCTCTGCCTGTTGCTTTTGCTAACAGAGACATGTGCTTTGAAGAAGAATCCAGCTCTCCTCATCACTGCAACCTCATTACAACCCTGTTTTCTCCCTGTAACTTGTGCTCAACCTCTCTCTCCTTCCACCATGAACCTAACATCAGTGACTGCAGCTGCTTGTTGACTCCATAGAAACTATCACTATTACAGACATTTTAAATGCCACTGATTTGAAACAAAACAATGACAACAACAAGAAAAAAAATCAACAAAACTCCCTGGGAGTTATAGAAGAACAGCTGAACAGACATCAGGAAGACACAAGTGAGGTGCCAGTGGGTGGAAATCAGAATGAGGATGTAGGCGGCTTTATTAAAGAAAAAACATTAAACACTTAAGTGACAAAGGAAACAATGCATTGAAGGGCTCATGAGACATCAGAAGCTATGCCCTTTGGTAACATATCATCATGTCTTCTACCAAGTACATTTATGTAGGCACTCCTCTCCTGGTACAAGAATTATTTACTTTAAAAAAAGAAATATCTAAATATCTATAACAAAAACTACGAAGGAATTTGAAAAACAGGATGCTAATCAACCCTTACAAACAGTTAACAAGACAAGGCCTTGGGAGAAGGAATAGACACCATAAATATATCAGGCTGGGACATAAGATAAGTTCAAGGAGAACCAAAGGGTTAATGAGATCAAATGGAACATTAATTGAACTATGTGTGAACTATCCTAATTCCCATACTAACCCCCCTACCCTCGAGCTAAGAAAGACCCCTACTAACAAAGGCCCCTCTTCACAGAACATGAAGAAAGAATGCTGTACCTTTAAATGGAGCTGAGTCTCATAAAAGCCAATGAGAATTAAGTGTGACTAAATGTAATGGTAAACTACTGTTCAAAGTGTGCAAAATGTTCTACCATGTATTAAGAGGTGTGCTAGCTTTGTGGATTTAACCACTGAGCACCCAGCTCTGCACAGACGTGCAATAAACAAGCATCTCAGCTCTGTGTGGATCACCTTTTGCACAGCCTGTAAAGAACCCAGGTCTGGGATAGCACTCTCTCCCAGTGCCCAGCCAACTACCTAAATTTGTCACACTCAACCTAATTTACTTGGAAAACATTTATACTACACATGCTAACTCTCGTTCCCCTAACCCCTTCCCCCCCCTAAGTTTTTTGAAGAAGATTAGACTTTCAATGGAGGGAGTCCCTGTAAGGACCCATGGCTCTATCGAAATGCTGATCCTCAGCCCATCTCTGAAGGTTTCACTCTAATGGGCCTGTGCATCCAGCTAGTTAATAATAGAACACGCATTGTTTCACAGTGAACTTCTCATCCAAGGCGAACAGAAGGATAAGGTCAGGCAAACTATGTCCTGCAGCTGCCTAGGGAATTGACATCAGAGCTCTGGGGTATATCTATCCTATTACCATAAACTCCACGTGTGTATAAATCTTGTAAACCTTTATTTGCTGAACTAAAGCCTTAATTTGCTGAAATAAAGCCCTAATTTCATTATTTAGCTGCCCACTGTGAGGTGTCACCATGCTTTAAATTAAGCTGTCAGCAGAAGCTGATCTGTGCCATTTGTTAACTGCAAATTATGCAGGTCCAAAGTAAAAGCCACTGGTAACAAATTCATGAAGCACGTTGCATTTCTAAATATCTAACTGGAGAGAGGCTACTTGTATGTTATCAGGGCTTTGCAGGTATACAAGTTAATCACATGGATATAAACCTAATATAATGAAACGCAACACAATACACACTCTAGTCACCCTACCAAACTGAGCCAGGGAGGTCTGAGCCGGTATCATACCATGATCCCGGTGGTATGACAGCAGCTGTATATAAACAGACTAAATCCTTGACTGAAACTATTCACTAAATAATGCTAAAATAATGTATAACCTCTATTTGCAATACAAATGATGAAGTAGAACGTGGAAGCAAATGCAAGATGACAAGACGTTAACAAAGTACTGAACAGGCAGATTACCACAAGACATGGTGACTAACAATATGAAAGGCTGTGTGTACTCAAGTTGGGAGAAAGGGAGAAGAGGCAGAGGCCAAAGAAACAAACACTCCTACCCTCTGGTTTCTCAAAGCTCCAGCACATGAATGGTGAATTTTGGCAGCAGAAACCCGTAATACAACTGCTGGGGCGAGTGGGGAGAGGAGGGAGGAGGGATGATGTGACTGAAGACTAGCAGTGCAGCACCAATATTTTAGACAGAAAAAACTGCTCCAAAGCAATTGCACACCACTCACTTGACCTGGAAATCTTAAAAATAAATGTCTGTGGAAGCAGCTATAAAAGATAAAGAGGAAGATGGAACAAATTGCAATATATATCAAAGTCTGATGTTTCCAAGGTAAGCCAGCTTTTTCACTGATAAAATTGATTTTCTAAATACAGGGAACATAGTAGATTTCACCAATCTAGGCTGAGTGAAGGACTTGATGTACACTAAAGCAAGCTGAGAGGCAGCCCTTCACCACAAAAGCGGATGTCTACCAACACGCAGAATTGATGCCTGGGCCAGGAAGCCAGAAGAAATTTTGGTTCTGCTTCCTGTGGACAAAGAACCAGCGAGGTACTTAAGACAAAGCTCAATATTCAAGGTCCTCACTAAACTCAGGAAGGGAGAATATTAAAAACAAGACAGCTGCTGAGGACTTGAAGAAGACAAGGAGAGAGTAAGTAGAAGGAGCACAGTAGGCAAGATAAGAAAAATCAAAGAAAAGAAACATGGACCTTTGCCAGTATGGCAGAAGAGTTGCAGGTGTTTGGTTTTGCTTAATTCTTTGTTCCACTATCAAAGTGCAAAAAAGTTCTTCATTCTGTATACATGAAGAAAAAGCAAGACGGGAAAAGGCTCAGTTCTATCAACCAAATCCAAAAGATCTCATGAAGATAGTATGACAAGGGTGCTTATCTCACACATCACCAGAAGAGAGTCTGGAGTTTCCTTTTCTGCTTCTCCTTCCTTACAAAAATTTAAGTAACTGTTCAGGGAAATATCTATAACTTTCTGCTTGTTTTGTGGAAAGCACATTTAGGCTGCTATTCTTAAAACCCCATCTCTTCCCAGCAACCCTACTTACAGACTCAGAGAGGGAGAAAAAGCCTCTTTGCCTTGCTAAAATTTGGGAATAGCAACTCTCAAAAGCTCTCCATGATGTGCCTTGCAGGGCAGGAAGTAGCGCTCATTTTTCCTAACAAATAAGCACCCAGTCAAATGGAAGGATTTTTTTCATCCTTTTGAGTAATACCAGCTGTAATGACTTACAAGGCAATATTCCAAGGAGTTCAATTACTACTTTTTGCAGGTACTCACTTGCAACTTACTTCTTGCTTAACACATCTGGGCCAAAAGAAATGATCAGATGTGGATATTCCAATTAATTGGTATCAAGATTAAATTGGCAGCCAACTGCTTGCTAGGGTATCTTGGAAGACAACCTACTTCATCAGCTCTGTAACTGACAGCCCTCAAGTTCAGCAGGAGAACATGCATGCAGGGAAATCCATGTAGGGGCAAGCAGAAGGCTTCAGAAGAAAACAAGCAAACAGTCAGTGTAGTTTAAGATGAGATGAACACTTCCAGCCATTTCTAATAACGTTAACTTCATTTTTCTCAGGAAAACAGATAGAGCTGCAAAGCCAAGATTGATTTTAGCAGGGTTCATACTTTACTACTATGAGAGTCCATTGTGCCATTGTTATCACACTTCTCTTCCACCAGAAGAGAAACAATAGGATGAATGCTTTAAGAATAAAGGCAGCTATGAGAAAACACAGAGCAAGGGCTTAGCCTCAATGGTCTAAGCTTTTTTAGTGCTGACCCCACAGGCAAGAGTATTTGATTAGGATTGTGCTGGAACAGTCTAACAGCCCTAAGTGGCCCAGTGGACACCAGCACTCTGCTTCTCTCTTAATGGCAGTTTATTATCCATCAATATATCCTAGAGGTTATATGAAGTTCAAAGGTATTTTACTTTCAGCTGCATTCCCATGTTTTGTTTTCAGCAGCAGCACACAAGAAAGGCCTGAGTAATGAACCACGGCTGGTTTGTCTCCAGCCCAGTGTGGCAGAAGGTAAAAAGCACTTTCACTTCCTAACTTCCATGCATAAAGCTGGAGGCACAGAGACAGAAGAAGAAAGAAAACCATGGCTCTTCCTCCTTTCCAGCACACATATGCTGATGATGAAAACCTTAACACAGGATAAGACTTCCAACTCCATCCTATGAGCAAATATCCCTGCCTGCAGCCAGGGATGTGCTCCGTAGAAGCAATACAACCCCTTGCCACAGTCACAGCAGACATTTTTCTTCCATATAAAGTGCAAAAATTCAGCAGTGACAGGGAAGAAGTGATCCAGTATTTTCAGCTTTTTTTCCCATTGCTTCTTATAAGTCCTTTAATTTGACTGTGAATACACACCCAGCTCTCGGTAAGATGCAAGGATGCTTTACCTCTAACAGTATACAGGGACAGAGGTGTCATAATGCTCTATGGGCAAAGCTCCTCTTGGTCACTGGGGAGCCATATTTATCACTGGCCCATGTCAGCAGTAAGACAAGCCATCCCATCCCATGCATGAACTTGGGACTTCTCATGAATAAGAAGGAGGGAAGCTAGAGCCCCTTGCACATGCAGTTCAGAGCTGCCTTCCCCTTACTTTGCTGCTACAAAGAATGAGCTGCTACAAGTAAATGAGCAACCAGCACTCATCTCTAAACACCCAGGAGTGTGCTCTGGGCAGCGTTAAATGGCTGTGAATTGGTAAGCTTTCAAAGGACAACCAGATTGTCAGTGCCACAGTGGAAACACAAACTGCAATGCTGTTTTTCTTCCTGCTCCAAAAGAAGCATGGGATGGTCCCCTCGGTAAGGTCTTCTAAGCATTTTTTCTACTAATCAACATTGTGAAAAATGCATACCAGTTTGCAAGCACCATATAAAGCAACATCCAAATTGTTTAGTGACAGAACGTCTTCATTCATTTCTCAGCAATTAAGTCCACGAAAGCTCTAACAAAAACCAAACACAATAAAAGTAAGAATGTTATTCTGAATGGGCTCTAGGCTTTTTTACACTATGCTCAGCTGAACATTGTGTGGCAGAGCTATGGGTGTTAAAATTAGAGCTGAAAAGAAAAATACCAAAGGGATGGGCTGGTGAGGATCAATTTGTAAGTTAAATGGGCAGCTTACACAGACTAGCAATGATGGAATTATTCATATAAGGATTTGATTGGCATAACCTTTTTTCAAGGGTCCAGAAGATGTATTAAGCTCAGCAGAATCGAATATAAACCAGCTCCAGACAGCGCGATATGGCACATTTTGCATACCTTGCAAATCCCAAGGGGGACTATCCCTCTAAGGTGGAAGATGCCTGCAAAGATTTCACAGCTCACTTAATTTTGTGGAGTAAATTATTAGGATGTTTTGTTCTGTTTTGGTACAGACAGGGACTAAGCTTGCAGTGCTCAGGATGCTTACCTATGAAACGTATTATTCTTCGAAGGAGTGGGTTCAGGTAACAGCACTCTCCAGTCAAAATAGTTTTCTCTTGAATAATTAGGCTTTCTCGGGTTGACTTTATGAAATACATGGATATCTCACCAATAAAAATCTGCCAGGAAAGGGAAAGAAAAGGAAGGTTAAAAACGACATGAGCAAACATCAAAACATGGGTGGGTGACTGGTTCCAGCCCACAAACTACTACACAGCAGCACGCCTTTGGGACACTGCACTTCCACAGTGAGGCTACACTTACTCAGCTGAGATGAACTGACATAGACCCAGCTCCCAGCCAAGAAAAGGAGCTGTTATTCTTGCACTCAGTGGCAAGACACAGCAAATATTAGGCCTTCTTATACTAAATCCTGGGATACAGATGGCGAAGAGAGCTTAATGAACACTGTGGATCGCAGAAGCTCCCATTTTTACTGTGATTGGCAGAGCATTTGTCGTGTCCTGTTAACAGCTTACTGACTATGTAGACTTCAGGGATGGAAGGCTTCTAGACATCTGGGGAAGTGGAAAGCAATGCTGAGACTTCCACCCCAACATTTTACCAGCAAGCCTCAGCAATATTGGATGCTCCTGGCAGCCTCCACAGCTTCTCAAACTTGTATTCACCTGAGTCTGCCAGATAGGTTATAGAGCTCCTGCCAACTTTGAGAAGAAATTTAGACAAAGGACATCCCGTAATGGAAATCAGGCTGAAGTCAAAAACTTTTGGGGAGGTCAAGGAAAATTCTGGACAAATACATCATATTTGTACTAATGAAGAAAAAACTGCCAGGGTATGGCTGGAGCACACCCAGTCACCCATACTGTTACATTGCTAGCATGGTCCCTGCCGTAACCTGGCCTGGTGACAACAGTCTCTCAGAAAATGCCTGGGACAAGTCCCAGGAGGAAAGCTGCATGCAGCCACTGCTATTTACACAGGAGTTTAGCCATTTGGCTGCAGACTGCATATGCCAGCTAGTATGACAGCCAGAGGATGACTTCTGGCCTGTTTTATTTACTGAATGGCCTGTTTCATTTATTTAAACATCAAAGATGAAGTCTCCAGGGATCCATTGCTTTTGATCTTAGCTATACTTAGGTATTACTTTTTTTTTTTCGTGACCAGAATATTCATACTTTCTATAAAAGTGACAACTGCTTCCCATAGGAGTAGGATCAGTATTTCCTAAGCCCTCTGAAGTAATTTAAGCCTGTCACGCAGAGGTCTATCTGCCCTAGCTAAAGCTGGATAGCATTTCTTCACAGGCTTTAGAGGCAGCGACGGTCCACTCACAGACGGCACTTTTGAAAATCACCCAACCTATCATGTTTTGCCACCAGGCTTTAGGAGGGGAAACTGGGAGCTTTTTTAGAAAGACAGAGTTTGTAATGAAAGCCTTTAGAGAAAAAATGTCAGCCTGAAGTGGATGAAATGAGCTTTTAAAAGGGAAGCACTCAAAAGAATTAATTTAATACATTATTATAAGACACAAAAAAGGAAGCCACAGTGCTAGGGAATGGTCAGAAAAATGCATAAAAAAAATATGCATGCGCACACACATACCCATAGACACTCAGAGTTAGTATAAATATCAAGGAACTAGTCTTAAGTTAGCTTTGGCTGCTGGAATGGTATGTTGTTTCAAGGGCAACAAGTCATCCTTATCTAAGCCACATGAGCATCCTTATCGATTATTGACATTCAAGCATAGTACGCTCAACCTTGAGTTGTAAAATATATGTCGATAATGGCATCTGGGAGTGGGAGCTGACGCATGGGAGCTGCGCTGAAATATTGCCTTTATCCCATTTCACTCCATCTGCTCTTAACAAAATTGGCAAGCAGTTCGATAAGCCTAGCTCACTAACTGCGGGGTTGGGCATTAAGAAAAAGACCATGGGCACTAAAGCAGTTTAAAAGTGACACTCTTTCAAACCGTTTATTATTTGAATTACAATAATGTTCAGAAGTTCAAATTAATGCTTTGGCTCTCTGTCTGGCTGGCGCTGTATGTACACATTGAGAGACAATTCACACCCTGAGGAAATTCTATGCTGTGAAGACATGGGTCAGTGGCATTTAAAAAACCCAGCCTTTTCAAATAAGAGATACACTAAGGTATGAAACTTCTTAACAGTCCTCCTTTAAAAACAGACCTATTTTTAAAGTTCCATTGCATCAGAAGTTAGCTGAATATTTTCTGACTTCAATTCCCATCTTTATTTCTATATATTTGGCTGTCTGGCATACTCCTAGCAACTGCCATGTGGATAGATTATTCCACTTAGATTTAGGAGTAAATTTTGCCAGGCTATAAATCTGTTCAGTTCCATTCCACTGACTAAAGCAGAGTTATCTTAGACTTCCTACAGCACAACAGATCAAAATGTGACTTTTTACGGGAACAGTACCTTTGGTGTAATACCAAAGAGTTTAGGTGTATAGTAATAGCATATTTATGAGGTGATTCAACATAACTGCACTATTCTTTTGGTGCCATCGCTGGCATTGAATTTAATTGCTCAAATCTGAGGATTTTGTTTTCTTGTAGGTTTCATGTGGGCTCTAGAAACCGAGCCTTGCTGTCCTGTAAAAGTTCAGCGAGGGCCTGGGCACCTAGCTCTGATAGCTAAGCCAGCTGTGCAAAATTGAATGTGGTCCGAACAGCTCTTCAAAGAACTAATTTATTTTTTTTTCTGCATGCATTTCTGGAGTCAAGTAACTCCGCTCATTCTCATGATTTAAGCCCTGATGATTCTGCATGAGCAGGGCACGCACCCAGCCAAGCTGTCCAGCTGGCCTCCCAAAATCAATCACTGACATTGTTAAGTATCTTTGCTTCTGCCAGAACAGAATCAGCACCCCAGGAATTGGTACAATTCAGTTCTAAACCTGAAACCTAAATATAGATAAAGAGGTATGGGTGGAAAGGTACACAACAAGCAATCTACTTATTTCTGTTTGGGAAAACAATCCAAGTTTGTTTTATCACACTGTAAACAGTGTGGTAAGCTGTCGTATCACACTGTAAACAGTGTGATAAGCTGTTGTATCACACTGTAAACAGTGTGATAAGCTGTTGTATCACACTGGCTTAATTAGACAGTAGAAATGGCAAGAAAATGACACTGGAGGTTGGCGACTGACAGCACAGGTGATCTGCAGTCTGAGGTGATGTAGGCAATCGGGAAGCAAAGGTAGTGCCACTGGACATGATTTTGTTCTTGGTGTCCTGAATGCAACAGAAGTTCAACCACACTGAGCTTATGTTGCTTGGATACTCTTTCTTACATATTTTCGATAGTACTATTAGGTACCTTTGATGATGCCCCAAAGCCCCAGCATGAATCTTTACTCAGCAGTCATTTTTCCTCTGCTGATTACAACCTGCCCATTGAGAAAATGTCTTCAGTTTGCCCTGCCTTCCCATTACTGGTGGTGTCGCCAAATACTTGCTCCTCAACATTCAGGTCTCAAAAACCTCTGCTGCATATGCTTTCCTTATTTCTTGGCTCCTCCTGAGCAAAGAGACAGATAAAATGATCTGTTCCATTTTCCTCTTCAACAACCTTTTGTCCATGATAGTCCTTCAACTTTCAAACTGACATTTTCAGACAGTGAAATATCACATCTTCCCCCTTCAAGTTCTTAGCCCATCGTGAGCACCCAATACTCCCTGAACTCTGATACAGATCACCAACAGTTTGTTAATTTAATTGCCAATTTAATCAACAAAACAATGTAACTGCTGCTTTTAAAGGGACGCAGAAACTTGACCTTTTTTTTTTTTTCCCCCTATGGCACTTTCCGATAACCTCACAGTCTCCTTGCCAAATGATTCTTTGTACAGCTGCATTCTAAAAATCGGGATAAACATCAAGAAGAGCTGTTTCTGTAAGGATAAACTATCCAGGAGTGAATCTGGCTTACAAACAAGAGGAGGTTGCAGAAGAGTGGCATCCTGGAGCAGCACTCCTGCAGGAACGGTGCAGTGGGGTAAGGGTGGGGAGGGAGCCTTAAAGAGTTACATCCCATTTAGAGAAGTAATTACTGATGGTGCTGACAGCCAAGAATGGGTCCAGCTTCAAGACTTTTATTCCTCTTACCAGTTTCTCTCATTCAGAACATTAGTCTTGTATCTCAATTGAGACCCTCTAGCAGAGCTGAGGACATGCTTCTCCAAACTCCTCTGCGTGTAGAGTGCCACAATCCGGTTCCTCTTACGCATAAACTGGCTCACCACCAGTCAGACTGCCCCAGTTTTGCCCACTTTTTTCCCCACCTCCCTTTGAAAACTCACTATAGGTTCACTGCAACTCAGTCAAACTGCTCAGCCCTCTTCTCTAGGGAGACCTGGCCTGACTGCCTCCATGCAGTCCCGCATCGCTGCTGGCGTAAGCTGCATCTCGACAGCCCTCCTGCCTCTCACTCACTCACTCTGGGGTTACAAATGGGGAAAAGCTGTTCTTCTATTTTTTTCACACTTTCTGTGAACACTGAGGTTGTGTGAAAGCTGTCACTGACAGTTTTCATTTCAGCTGCAATGCCATACAGATAAAGAAGGAGGAGCATCAGCCAGGGTGCACAGAAGAGATGCAGGAAGCAGAGCTGTGCCCACAGCCTGGGACTGCCTGAAGTCTCTCCATGAGACAACATGCTTCTGTTGCTTTCCATGAGAAAGTACAACTGATGGCATTTCCGATCGCAGCAAGATGATGGAGATCCTGTATCAGGAAGAATCATGCGAAGTACGGACAGGATCTGTCTGTTGGTTTTATGCATTAAATTTACATCATTCTGATTTCTGGGAGTTTTTAAATCCTTCAACTTGTTTACTCTAACAGCATCCTTGTGGCACAGTCAGCCCTTGCTAACACCACTCTCTCCACAGAAACCGCATCCAGAGGTAACGCTATCACACACAACAATCTCTGGCAGCAAACCAAACTGAACTTGGGTCTTGGGACATCGTAACTCTCAGTTCTGGGCAGGTTTTAGAAAGCTGACATTTCCCAAATCCTCTGTAAGGATGGCTGTATTTTTAATGTCACAAATAGAACAAATTAATCAAGTCCACAGCATTCCAATAGCAGCCAAGGGGAGGAGAATACACAAGGAAGGCACTGGCTGTGAGATGAGCTATGAGCAGAGCACTCAAAACCAGAGAATACAAGCAGGTGAGGGTTCTGGGGCTCTCAAGCCCCAGTTTCCCAGTTTCCCAAGCAGCCAGTTTCAAAATGATTCCACACAACTATCTCTGGAAAAAAGCAGGCTGCTCCCCAAAAGGTAACCTTTGCCAAGTGCCCCAGCAGGTGTTCTATCAGCACTGGGCCAACAGCAATTCTGTTCTTTTACATCACGGTGGATCTGAGGACTGCATTAGCACAGCTGCTTGTTGGTAGAGAGACAGTCTTCAGGCTGTACACAGGCGCTCACGGCTCCATTCATCTGTCCTTAGTTAAACAGCAGAAAATTTCCACTAGCACGACAGAACAGAGAGACACAGAACAACACGGTGATTTAGCTGGGAAGGGGCCTCCACTCCAACCCCTCTCAAAGCAGGGTCAGCACAAACCACAGCCTTGAGCAGACGCATTACCAGAGGAATGGGGCTCCAACAGCCTCTACGGTGGCACGGTTTGGGTGTTTGACTACTGTCATTGTAAAAAGACTTTTCCTAATATTTTATTGGTTTCTTTTCTTGCAGCTTGTATCCCTTGCAGGGCTGCCTCTTGTGATTTAACAGTCTGTCTCTATCTTCTCTACAGTCCCCGCTAAGAACATGGCGCATATCGACTTTCACTTAGTGTTGTTACTTCCTTAATTCCTTAGATCTCTCTTGCAGTTAGCCTCGGGCCCTGAGAGTTACTGATCTGCCATCCCACCTGCTACCTACAGGGCCAAATACTGACACCGCACAGCTAAGACTCCATAGTCAAACCCGGGTGGCAGACACTAAGCAACGTTCATGCTGAGAAAAGACACCATAGGGGACAAGCAGCCACTGAGGCCTGCCTTGGCACCCTCTGCAGGGCACGGGATCTCTGCTGTGACTTGCAGCCAGGACCCTGACCCATGCCTGCCTGGGAGGGCAGAGCTTTCCCCTGGTAACACAATCACAGAATCTTTAGGTTGGAAAAGACCTTTAAGATCACCGAGTCAAACAAGTAACCTAGCACTGCCAAGACTTATCAAATCTAAATCCAACAGAAGACACCTGACTTCAAAGGCAGCAATCGTGTCCCAGATGTATGATGCTACACTACCATCACTGGTCACGAGGACTAGGGGATCAGCTGAGAGTTTTTCTCAGAGACTCTCATCTTTACCATGACCATCTAGACAGGTCTCCCCTAGCCCACAGCAATCAATGCTGTATTTTGCATGAAGCAATGTCTTCAGGTGAACCTTGCAAAGCCAGCTCATCCATAACATTCTGAGGACAAAACCTTAATCTGCATTCAGTTTCTTATTACCTCATTCTGGTTTATTTTGATTTGGGTTTTGTGGTATTTTGTTGTTGTTGTTCAATGAAAACAGCAGCAAAGAACAGTTAAAAAGTCCTTTTGGAGAAAAAGGAGATTGCTTGCTTTTACTACGCATCAAAAGGGCCAAAATCCACAATGTGGATCCTAACCTGCCCAAGAACCACAACTGTCTTATCACTGTGCTTAAAAAAACCAATTTGTTGTGGTAAAACTCTGACAGAATTAAACTGAAGTTCTAGTCAATAGAAGACATTTCCCACAGCTCTGCATGTAACTGGGACCACTACGAAGTCCTGGAGACACTGGCAGTAGAAATGCCTGAAACTCTTGCACCAAACAAGGTGTATTTATTCTTTTCCAGAGTAGTGTGCAAATACCAGAATATAAACATTTACAGTGTAACGGTCACACCTTTGCCTCACTCCTACATATCCCAGCTTGTCATTCACCATTTCACAACTTGTGTCCTGGCAAGCACCAAAAAGAGGGAGACAAGCCAGCAGAGGACACCTTACAAGCAGCCGGGCTCTTCCTCCAACCTTGACCTGTGAGCAACCCCAGCCCTGTTTCCTGACAGTAAGAGGAAGGTGCAGCCAAATGCCCTTGAGTGATGTCCCTCTTTGGGACCAAGCTGAAATGGAGGCCAGCCCTGAAAGCCAAGACCATGCAAGTGCCATGTGTGGAACATCTCCTTGGAAAAGGTATGTATCCTTCCTTCACAAGGACTAAGGGACACTACAGGCATTGACACTGACCTCTCCTCCCCACTGCTGCCCAGCATGCTGTGCCAGCATGGGGGTGAAGCATGGCAGGTAAGAGGACGTGGCACAGGAGTCTGTGCTTTCTGGCAGCATGGTCACCAGCAGAGCCTACGGATTTCTGCGAAAAAGCTGGGAAGCAGCTACTGTCACAGAGCTCTGAGCTCCGTTAGCCACCCTCGGTTTTCCTGGCATCTGTGGCTGAGCTGCCACGGGGGAATCAACTAACACAGGCAAAAATTCCCTGGTTTACCTTCTAGAAATAAATCACTGTAATAACATGGCTGTACTAAGCCAAAGCCAAAAAAGCAAGGTAGCAAAAAGAACAGGAAAGCCATCTGTACCAATGATGTTTCTGAAGCTTGGGAGGTAAGAGCAGATTATAGAGAGATGTTTGAACAGCTTCCCCCTGCTTCAGATAAATTTGATCAACCCTGTAATTCACCTTATAATTAATAATCAGATCAATTCAGTTACTAAGTCTAACATTATCTGAAAACAAATACTCCTTTGCAGAAATTAATAGCACTGGCCAGTTAACAATTACACGTAGGCTGCCACTTCAACCTTGAAACGGAAGGAAAGAAACTGAAGGCTGTGTGAAAACAGTAGTGGCACTTTCTATTCTACTTTCAGGAAACAAAGAACGGTGCCCTTAAGCTTTCTGCTGCTGTTCAGTATCCATTTCAGTGAGCTGGCTCTGCTCCTAAGCCTCACTGCTTCTCTTGGGCAGACAGACAAATCACAATGGATGGAGCAGCACAGGCAGCAGCTCTGAACCCCAGAAGGATTGTCCAGTACCAGCTGGGGAACTGGATGATTTGCAGTAACTTCGTAATGGGGAACACTCATCTTGAGGGACGTTAATGAATGTGGTGGAGTCATCCTGGAACATTTTTAAAGGAAATGGCTTGAAAAGGTTATGTTTGTGTAAAGCAACTTGTTCCAATTAAAACAGTTTTCATAAAGTTCTCACACTGGCAAAAATTAGAAGAATAATTATTTTTTACCTCTCCCTGCCCCAATATTTTGGAATTGACAGGGCACTGAAATATAATACTTTCTTCCAGGCTCCGTATAACATGCTGCTGTGGGACAAGTCACTTTTAAATTCACCAGATGTGCAACCATGGAACTCAAGATCTGGTGCTTAAACTTAAAAGCTTCTCTTAATTTTTACATTCCCTGTCACCAGAAAATCAGAGAAAGGTTTGCATTCTAACACCTCCAACTCTGGAAAAAAAAAAGCAATTATTCTCTGGCTCATTTCACCCTTCCTGAAGTACCCATAATAACCAAAATGAAGGGCGGTCTGTGAAAACCTCTGTAATGCAGAGGTCAGCTATCCAAATGTGCAGGCATGTTGCTACAGGCCGTGTGAAGACCAAGGCAAAATCAGGTTTTGGAAAGTTTTGACCCTTTGAAATGCAGCAGAGGCAAAGACTGATGATCTGTGCTATTCTCACAAGGCCACAGAGATGAATAACCTCCTTCTCACTCTCTTTGCCTGGCACCCAGAGGCTGGCTAATAGCTACAGTACCTAAGTGCTTGCCATGACTGTCAAGGATGGTACATTCCTGTCTGCAAACATTAAAATGATTTAGCCACAGCTTCTACTTTACCATGAGACAGGCTGAAAGCATTCCTATACCCATTTCAGCATGACAACAGGAACACTGGAAATTCCGCAACTGTTCAATAAACAACTGCCAACAACATCAGTACAACTGAAATCAGCCTGCAAGAAGGGGAAAGTCGCTGGAGAAAAAAATAAAAGTCCTTAGAAACAACTGGCATGAGATGAAGATGAAATCATACGTATCTTATGAAGCTCTCTGTGGCACCAGAACCTACAGGTAACTACAAGTTCAGTCCACAACAAACCGGACTCCGGGAATCTCCCTGGAATCCCTCCAGGAATCTACCATTTTTGCTGATAGCAAAAATTTACTACTGTAGTCTGAGGATGCACATTTCAGGGGATAAATCACTAAATCTGAAAAAAAAAATGGCCAGCTGTTTCTTTATGAAGAAAACCAGTATTTTCCTTATGTAGGTGCAATTTATTGCTAAACTCACCATATCCTACTACTTTGCTGCAAAGAGGCTAATACCACCACACTCAGGAAATTAAAAATGAATAAAGCAGATGAAAGTCTTTGACCTATCCTCAGTGGAACATTTGGGAGAAAAATGCATTTCACAGAACAGACTCAGACATACATGATTTTCATTTACTTAACAGTGTCATCATGAGATTCAGACATATCCCTTTGCAAGAAACTCTCATTATCAGATTAAAGGGTTATCAGTAGGAGCATTAAACTATTTTTGTAATTCTGATGTATGATAATTAAATACCCAATGTGGCATAAAACAAATTATTAAACAGTGTCAGCAGCACCATGTTTCAAGAACAACAAATAAAACTGCATAAAATCAGGCCAGTCGCATTCATTTTGCCACTAAAAGTGCAGGGAAACGCATATACAGGGTACCAACCCACAACAGCACTTCTGAGCAGTATGGTCAGGGAAGAAATAAAGTACACGCATTCATTTTTCCCCACGGCCACTGCCATAGCAAATGGCTGAGACACAAAAATATTCCATTAAATTCACAAAGATGCTCCCCTTTGGCCTGCAAGCACTGCAACACCTCACAGTTACGCTGAAATTAGGGCTCTGAGTCCCCTCCAGCCCTGTGCACACAGGACTGCGCTTAACTGCTTGTGTCTCAGATGAGGGAGCTTGTACTGAGTCCTACTGTATTTTTCATAGCTCCAGAAACACTGTTAACTAGTACTGTGCCTGCTCCCCACGGCTGCTGGGTTCCACCCCTTCTAACAATAATCACTCCTCTCATGCCATAGGTGTCAGGACAGTGGCAATATGCAGGCAACGCAGAGATCAGATTTGCTACTGTAAATCCTCTTAGCCAAGCCAAACAATTTGCTGTCAGAAGGTGAAGTAACAAGTGTCTTGCAGAGGAGAAGCAAGTAATTGTAAGGAGAGACCGGCATTACCTTTGACTTAAGTAATTTCTTCACAGTGGAGCTGCAGGATGTCAGTGATTATTCTTGAAAGCGAAGTGTAGAGAGTGAAGCTACAACTTAAGCTACTGTGAACGCACGCAAAGCTGCCTCCCACAAAGCACAGCTGTGCGGGTTCTTTTGTTTGTGTGTGGGTTTTTTGTTGGTGTTTTTTGATTGGTTTTGGTTGGGATTTTTTTTTTTTGAGAGTACAATCATCACGGTGTAAGTAGAAACGCTGCACTTGCCTCCTTCACTGAAATCCCTGGGAATTCAACTGGATCAAACATCTGTGACAGTCTGAATGACAGGCAGCACCCACCTGGGTACTGCATGACAGCTGACGATGCTCACACTGTGAGTGGTCTGACCAGCAGTGCAATGCAAGGACAGAGTTTAGGGAGACTCAGCTCACCTTCTGTCTCATTTATTAGTTTTCTATTAATAATCATTGACAAAACTCAGTCTGCAGAGTCAGCTACTAGCTGAAGTCTCAAATTATGTTTCTCAGGAAAAGATCAGAATGAGAAATAAAGTGAAATTACTTGTATTAAAACATTGTGCTGAGCACCAGTCAGGAGGACAGAAAAAGATCCTTTGGACGTATGCTCTACTTGAAGATTAGCCCAATACTAAGAAAGAAAACATTAAATAATTAAATAACGTATTAATACATACTACATTAAAAGTGGAAAGCAAAATGTTTTCCCAGGAAAGTTCAGTCTGTTGTTGCCTTGAGGATGTATGTAGAGATCACAATGAAGCATGGTGCAAACAGCCCTGTGCTGCCCCCGACCATATCTTTTCTAGCTGACGGGGTACAGCTAGCAAAGCATAACCCAAGAAGCAGAGCTTGCCAGCTTACACCCAGCACTGGAGCCAGTCATCTAGGCTGATTACTTCTGGACCTGGCCAGCATTTCTGCACAGCTTGCAATGTATGAGATAGTCAGAGCAGCTCCACACAGCACTAAGCTGAAGGTCTCTTTAGCACCCAAAAACTTTGATATTCACTACCGTCTTTCATTTCTTGTGTTTAACACAGCCTACAGAAACTACAAAACCAGCATTGTTCAACTCCTGAAGAAGATTCCAATTTAACTTTTTATAAGTGAAAGTAACTAGGAAAAACTGACTGGGTCTGTGAAAAGAAGGAAAATGCTGGTCATATGGAGCAAAATCTGAAAGGCTGACAGCAAAGTTTGCCAGAGCAAGGATTTAAACAGAAGATCCAAATAAAGAGCAACATTCTTATTACCACTTCCTCACCCAATACCATATTGCTGAGTCAAGGGACAAACCTCTGATTAATTTAATTGTTATATCATCAAGGCATGGTAGTGACACTCAATCTCCCTTTCCAAGCATCGCTTGTGAAAGTTACTTCCCTAAACAACGGCAACATGTTTATAGGGGGGAAGCTGGAGAAATGTAGTATTTCATTTTTCATTTGCAAATCATCTACCACTGCAGCACAAAGTAAACTGAAAGTCCTAACATTCACTGGGGTTTCAATACAGAAAATAACAGTTACTGCACAGGATTTTCATAAACTCCTGGTACAATCCAAGTCAACACCCTTACATGTTTTCATTAAGTGTCCTGTACCGAAAAGTATTGCCTCTTCCACAGATCCCTTTCACATTCCTTACTACATTCTGTATTACACTGTTTCATGCATTAAAATTACTGCAGACCCAAACTTAAAACAGACTATTGTGCAGCATTCACCTTTCACAAGTAAATGCAGCATATACAGCTTTAATCAGCTTTTGAAATGGATGCAAATCAAAGTTCACATAGGAAAGAAATACTAAAGATAATGCAATAAAGAGAAAGAAATAAAACAAAACAGAGTACATAAAGACACAGTCCAATAAGAATTTACCAATGTAATTCCAAATGCAGCAAAGCTGGCTATTTGTGAAATTTGCAACTTTCTGCACAGAAAAAGGAAAAGGGCCAAAGTTTTGCTAATCAGTGACTGCAATTATCTGTTTGGAATTGTAGGTACTCAGTTAATTGAATATTTTCATATGCTCGGAACAGCTTACTGGTTGGATACTAAAGAAAACCAGGTAAAAAAAGTGGATGTTACTGCCAAAAATAAAGAGAATATAAATAAAAAGGACATAGCATTCATATTTTTCTTTGCATTGAGCATCCAAATAATTTCTTATACTTACAATAGCTGTGGGAGTTGAAGCCAGCACACAGTAGAGCACAAGAGGTGAAATGAAGCTCTCATCCTCTGTTCCAGGGTACGGTTTCATCAAATTGCCATCCTGACAGAAGAAGCCTTGGATATGCACCTGAAAAGTATCGGTGCACTCAAAGTAGTAGGCGAGCAGAACAGTCCCAGCCATGATGACAAGCTGAAAATATAACATGGTCACACAGACATTAGTTGCTTTTTTAACAGATGCAGCTATGCCTTCCAGCTACTCTAGTCCTGCAGACCATCCTCCCTTTATCATCACCCTGTCAGCCCTTGCAATAATGGTGTGTGAATGTGCGTGTTTCTGTGCCTCTGCTTTGCAACATCTGTTATATAAACTTTTTGGCAAACGACACTAATGAACGTCTCAGATAGGAGTGGGTCTGAAATGCTGCTTGTCGAGGGATGGCAGCTTTGACAACTACTTTATCAAAGGGCATGTGAGTGTCAATGGCAACAAGGATCAATGAAAGCTAGCAGGTACAAGGGGCAGCACTGCAGGAGCCAACAGCAGTAACAAGCTAAAACCTGTGCACAGTGGCAGGGAGCTGGAAAGGATTATTACAAAGGATAAAGGAAGCTAAAGCCAAAATGCTTTCCCCCCCCCCCCCCCCACGCCCCGGCCCTGCAGCTGTAAATCCACGCTGGGGAATGTGCACCCTGTGCTAATCCAGAAAAGCCCTCTGTGTCCCACACGAAGAGTCATCCGGAGGGAAATCTGCCTCCTGCCACTCACCTTTCCTCGGAGCCACTGCTTATGAGTAAACCTTTAGACGTCTACTTAGAAATCCTGACTCCCTGAACAACCAGTCTGGGCTACTGTGCACTGCCTGGCCTCCCCACTCCATCACAAGCGCTTTTGAAAAAGACCAGTTTGAGTCTGGATCTGTTGGAAGAAGGGTTCACCGGAGTCAAGAAGACACTCAATACGAGTTATGCACCTTGCTCAACTTTATTAGTGTCTAACACTACTTATATAGAACCGATACACATGCATATTCGTAAAGCAGAAATATAATTGGTTAGTAGTCTCTAAACGCGCGCGGTTCTCACACCCCTAATTATCATGACTAAAATGAGCATTCTATCCATGCAGCGAATTGTGTTGCTGTGCTTCAGCCTTGTAGTTTGTTACTCCCTATTTTCGCATACTGCTCCCTACCTTTCTTGGCCCTGCACCTGCTTTCCCAGCAGCTGTAGCTTGTTACAGCCACGGCCTGTTGGCACAACATAATTACTTGGTCTCAGGATTCAAGACTACCTTTCTTGTTCAAGCTCAAGGCTACCCTTCTTGTTAACTTCAGCACAGCAACTTCAGCACAATTCTGATTACAGGCCTATTCTAATACCAGGCCTGGATTGTGCAGATCTTCAGAGATTCTAAGGCCATGCTTCTGCAGCCATTCTTCTACAATTCCCCCTTTTTCTTTTGCACAAGCCAAGCCTGACTGGTTATGTTAAAAACTACCCTCTTTAAACAAGAAAAAACACAGCTAAAAACTAAAAGCATTACAATAATGATTATAACAAAGTGTATTCCTTCCATCAATAACATCTTTAACCAACCTGTTATGCCCAATCCTCTCAACCATTCATCAAAGGGATTATCATCAACAAGAATATGCTTCATGTTTCCCTGCAGTTGTGACAACTTCTTGTGGATAGATATGGAATGATAGGAAAGGTTCACACAACACATCCCTTCAAAATCCTCACAACCGTGTCCATGTGCTAATAACAAAAAATCTACTGCAGCTCTATTCTGTAATGTAGTATGCCTAACACTATCTACACCAAGCGATAACGAACTTAAAATCTGTGATGTAAGATTAAATTGCTTCTCTCCCCAACACGCTAACCTTCGTATATTCTTAGCGTTTAATGCAGTCATTGCTCCTGGCATAAATATGGAGGCTAAGACATTTGTTGTTACAGACTGTAGATCGACTTGGTCATTACATGTCTCATCAAAGGTGCGCAGTGCCCTCCGTGATCTATGAAATTGTGGAGTCATTTTCAATAAGTCTTTCATACGTAGAGCAAACAAAGTTAAACGCCCTAAATAACATGGTCCACCGACAGGGTTCAAAGGAATCCCTGGCCATGCTCTATCTCCACATATCAAAAAGACTCCTGGTGGCAACTGATAGCCCCCTGATACATTTACATGTAACCCTCCAGCTTTCAGTTCACCCCAATTAGGTGAACAGGTTAAATTTTGAAACCTTGTATCAAACTCCCATTCACCTTGTCCTGCTAGCCACAATCACCACGGTTCACCAAACCAAATTACTCCAGTGCCATTAAGAGGTTGAAGTGGTGCTACCGTGTCCTCGCATTCTGGCGTTCCCGTAGCAGTCACGTTAACGTATTTAACGGGCGTAATGCTACCTAATAGGTCTAACTCCTGCAATGGCAAATGATATGGTCGATTCAAATTCTCAATAAGCGTTTTCTGCCACGCTGCATTACGCATAGAAGGCCAAACAAATTGCCCATTTGGACTCACACATGTACCATTCTGATTGGAAGTCAGATCCACTGTTTTAACATTTCAAAAAACCATCAAAATTTGTTTCATTCTCTTGCAGGGGAATACCAATTAAACAAGTTCTAAAGGAGTTGTCTGCTTGCTGCAAACTTAAACAAAAGTCTGTTACACCCGTGATATTTGCCCATGTCACCCGTACGTTTGTTCTAGGCAAGATGTCAAAAATACTTTGGCCAATGGGTAAAAAATTCATCAAGACCGTAAACCAAGTCCACCACTTAAACATGTTTAGTTCTACAATTTCCACCTTTTTTTCCCCCCCCCACATTCCACCCCACAAATCTGTGCTTTCACAGATTCTGATGATGTATACTGTCTCCAATCAGCATGGTATTACACTAGTTGTATGCTTTCTCTTGCTTCATGCCCAGTTACTAATCAAACACATACACTCTTTACACCATTTACATTTAAGCTTTGGCTTACAGAACCATTTTACCCCACATAGCATACATCGGCACAATACCCACAGGTTACATCCCTTACAACATAGACAGTTTATTCCGTCTGCTCGCTCTGAGTCTTCTCTTCTGTCTTCTGATCTTGACATACAGGTCGCACAAACACGCTAGGGACCCATATAGGTCCTTTATCTGTGGAGATACAAAAATAACCTCTACCAATAATAACACCGGATTAGGTCCTTCCCATACACCTGAAGCCATATTTTCATACTGAACATTCAAACCAGGAACTGTAGTTGTTTGGTTCCCTTGTGCTGTTTGGTGATGTATAACAACAGGTGGTCCCTCTCTACCCTCCGTAAGGGAGAGATAGTTTAAGGTAAACAACACCTTAGTCAACCGTTCAGTTACGTCTATGTCCTGCGATACTTTCTGTCTCTGAAGATAATCCTTCAGGGTACGGTTTGCCCTTTCAACAACTGCTTTCAGTTCTAAGGTTTGAAGGTTGTCCCGTGGTTCACCGGCGATCACTTGTTTCTGCCACTGATTATCGGATTGCCAAGCACACGCAGCCTTCTTCGTGTTTCGTCCTGCATCTGTAAACACCGTTGGCCCTTCAGCTGGTCTTTTTGAGTGTAACGGTCTTGCAATCCACTGATAATGTTCTAACATCTTCCAAAGAGGTCCTTTTGGCCGGTTGTTGTGTACAACACCTGTATAAACCATCAAGGCTTCCTGTATGGCTGTTGAATGCCTCAGAAGCCATTCATAATCATCACCACAGACTGGAATACTGATATCTGCTGGTTCAGTCCCATCAAATTCTACAGTCCTGTCTCTTCCTTTTCTCACCAAGGCCGCTACTGCTTCAGGGAGACTTAAAATACAATGTCTGGGTTGCAATGGCAAAAAAACCCACTCTAAAATGATCGCCGTATTTTCCTCCTTTTTCTTTTGCCATTGCAAAATAAGTACAAAAGGTGAAGTGGCAATATTACAAACCAAAAAAGATAACGGATGATTTGCCATTCGGTGACCACACCAGCCAGTCTGAATCTTGTGGGACACAACTTTCAGGGCAGCCCGCTGTTCTGGTGAACAAGTTTGAGGACTGTTCGCTTTGGTGCCATGCAACCAGGATCGGAACGGTTGCAAATCATCGTTAGTGAGTCTCTTTGTGTGTCATTAGGGTGTAAGGGAATCGTGAAAAAGACAGAACAGTCTTTCAAGTCTATCACAACAATTTGCCACATCTGAGGGATCATCATAAAAGGTGGAAGAGCAGGTTGCAACACTCCCATCGCTAAAATCTGATCATTAATCTTCCATAAATCATGTTCCAGTTATGTGCATCAAGATTATTAATCAGTACTGGACAAGCTAACGAGCTGTTCACCTGCCATCCTCCCTCCAAAATAGCATCATGAATAACACCAGACCAACACTGTAGAATTGGATCTTTTCTCGAGTTCAGCATCGGTGGGGTAGTTGGGCTAACTGGAGGGATTACAGGTATTGAAGTAGTAGGCAGGTTCATTTTAACTCGCTTTACCAGGTTTCTTAATTTATCTATTACCGCCTCTAAGGATTTCTCTGTATTGTTACCACAAGGCTTCTCCCCGCCTTCCTCCTCAGACCCGTCCGATGACGTTCCAGGCCGAGGGGTTACGTCACCGCACGGCGCCGCGGCCCGCCCTGACGTGATTGGTGCAGCAGGACTCGCTGCCCCGCCCTCCTGGGCGGGGCTCGGCGGCCTCTTCCGGGCTCGGCTCAGCTACCGCAGGCTCTCGAGGAGTAACTTTCGGTTTGTCCGCTGTCTTATCTAAAAGCTCCGGCACTATTGAACACGCAGGGGCGGACATACCTTTCACAGGACGAGTATGCCCAACTCCGAAAAATGCAGCCAAGAGAGAAGGCTTAGGTGAATCACCCTTCTGCTCCAGCGGCTTTTCTACACATCTCTCCCCAACGCTTCTATGGCTGCCGCCGCTACTTTTTTTTTTTTCGCTTTCATAATTTCCAGAGTGTTAGCTATCGACCGCCACCCCAGAGGCAATTTCCCACTTCTCTCCATTCCGCAATACTAAACAATAACGCGGGCTCGGGGATCTTAGTCTTTTTTCGTGCCCAGCGAACTAAGGTCTCCCATTTCTGTCTCTTTAACGCCCTCCTCTCTCTTAAGGAGGATGCCAGCTAACAGTTTAACTGCCGCGTCTAATTCCATCGCGGTCTTCTCAGAGCTCTCACCTTTCACAGAAAGGGTATAAGCGCGGGGAAGCCCTGCCGCGATTTACTCGTCGCGGCCTTCCGTACTGCCCCCCCCCCCCCCCCCATAGGAATTTAGCGCAGAGCCCTGCCGCGATTTATTCTACCCGGCCTTCCGTAGTGGCCCCCCCCCCCCCCCCCCCCCCCCTTCTCACAGAGAGGAATTTAGCGCAGAGCCCTGCCGCGATTTACTCTACGCGGTCTTACCGCCGGCGGGGGTGCGATCTGCAGCTCCACACCGAACTCTGGACTCCCCTTTTCGCCAGCAGCTGGGGGGATCCGTGGCGGTGGGTGGGCGGGCGAGCGGGGGGAGCCGCGGGGCACGGCACGGCACGCTGGCGGGGCGCGGGGAGCTGTGCTGGTGTAAGAAGCAATCCAGCTAGCGAAGTACAGTCACTGGGTGTCATGATTTCAGAGTCAAACAAATAAGTCAACAAGTGTTTGACTGGTTCAGATTGTAATCCATATCGTGTAACGGCTTGTCGTAGCTGCTGCATACATTTCCAATCAAAAGGTTTCCACACAGCGGCTGCTGAACCAGCAGGTAAAGCAGTAGTCCGCACCGGACAAGCAACAGCAGAAGCAGCTTCCCACTCTTCCTCCAGTATAGCGTCTCTTACAACCCCAGACCAACGACTTTCTGGAGCGGCAGGCTGGAGGATAACACCTTCCTGGGTCAGGATCTGAACATCAGGACCGGCAGTGGGCAGATGGCATTCAGTCAATTGCTGCTGCAAGCGGCTTAGGGTCCGGTCGGAGGGTTTGGTTCGGGGACGGGGGATCGGGGCAGGTGCAGGTGGGGTGGGTTAATTTTCTTTATCAGACCCCGCATTCTCATTCAGAGGCGCACACGGACCCGCCGTAGTACCCTCGTCCTCTTCTAACGGGTGTGGGGGGGGCGCGGCTCTCGGTAGCTTTCAGGGCGGCGCGGAGCACCCGTTGCGGCGGCACCCTTCGGAGGTGGTGTCGGGTTTAACAGCTCTGTCGCAGATTTTTTAATGGGCACAATTATGCCTTTTGCAGACGGAGCGCCTAGACCAAATAATCGGGTAGACTGTGACTGGGTTTCCCGACCGAGGAGGTCTGAGGCAGCCATAGCCATTTTTTTCTCTGGAACCAGGGATCGTAAATGGTTTATGACCTCCCGGCAGGCAGTCCCCAAGGCCTTGGCCGACTTGCTGCCGCTAAGGATCGCATCGCAAAGACAGAGCTGTTACACCCGACACCATCTCCGGAGGGTGCCGCCACAACGGGTGCTCCGCGCCGCCCTGAAAGCTACCGAGAGCCGCCCCCCCTGCTAGATGAGAACTCGGAGTCTGATAAAGGTCTGTTTTCAGCCACCCACCTACTGAGCTCACAGAGCTTCTTAGTGCTCACGCTAGCCTCTCGCTTAGCAAGAATATCAGTTAATAGCATGAGTGCCACTTCCCTTTCCATTATCGAGGGAAAAATGGTCTTAACCGGTGCAGGTCGGCGCAAGACGTCAATGCCGGATTCAGACGCCTTTACTCCTTACGGACGTCTTCCTGCACGAACTCTTCACAGCGACTCTCAACTTTGCAAAGCCCACCGTCGCAATGCAAAGGCAGAGTTTTTCCAGCAATTACCAGCTTTCCTGTCGTTCGGCGCGCCAATTGTTGGAAGAAGAGTTCGCCGGAGTCAAGAAGACACTCAATATGAGTTATGCACCTTGCTCAACTTTATTAGTGTCTAACACTACTTATATAGAACCGATACACATGCATATTCGTAAAGCAGAAATATAATTGGTTAGCAGTCTCTAAACGCGCGCGGTTCTCACACCCCTAATTATCATGACTAAAATGAGCATTCTATCCATGCAGCGAATTGTGTTGCTGTGCTTCAGCCTTGTAGTTTGTTACTCCCTATTTTCGCATACTGCTCCCTACCTTTCTTGGCCCTGCACCTGCTTTCCCAGCAGCTGTAGCTTGTTACAGCCACGGCCTGTTGGCACAACATAATTACTTGGTCTCAGGATTCAAGACTACCTTTCTTGCTCAAGCTCAAGGCTGCCTTTCTTGTTAACTTCAGCACAGCAACTTCAGCACAATTCTGATTACAGGCCTATTCTAATACCAGGCCTGGATTGTGCAGATCTTCAGAGATTCTAAGGACACGCTTCTGCAGCCATTCTTCTACATGGATCTTCATCTTTAAACATATAAACTGCAAGGACCCTTTCTCGTCTCTTTTTTGGTAGTTTATTGCTGGCTAAATGGATTGGTTAGAAAACCTCAGCTATCAACTCTTTTTGTGTATATCCACAGTTACTGCACATGAGCTATTGCCAGTGTCTCTGTCAGCCTGCCCCTGCCCCGGCTTCAACATCACATCTCAAAATGATCTCACAAAGGTTGTCACTAATCTCAACTCATGAAATTAACCAGATATACTAATTCATCATTTTTGTTCCCTCTCTGCCACACTGCAAAGGAAATCTCATGTCACAATCCTCATCGTTTACAAAAATAGCAATATTGATTTGGAAATTACAATTACAGGATCTGATTCAGAATCCTTTTTATGAAGACTAGTGCCTCCTGCCACTATTACAAGAGTTGTCAAATATACAAGTTATTTTGCCACACCATCGAGAAAAATAATAATAAAGTTAAATAACAAACTCCAAAGTCGCTTAGTTTTAGTATTTTGCCTCCAAGATAGGCAAAATACTGTGTTACTTTGATATTATTGTAAGAATAGACCTTTAAAAAATAATATGGCAATTCCATCTCAAAGGTACCCTTACAAGCTATATATGCATTTCTCTGGCCTAACCTTGCACATATGCTCTGACACACAAGACAGCCATTATAGTCATCATGTATTTGCGTGGGTTCTGGACTAAAATTAGAAAAAACCCAGTGAAATCAGAGATGTCACTGATGAAAGTAGCAAGTCACAGAATCACAGAGTGGTTGAGGCTGGAAGGGAGCTCTGAAGGTCACCTGGTCCACCCACCCTGCTCAAGCAGTTTTTGATACAGGAAGAAAATTTCACTTATCCCAAATGTGCTCTCTAGCCAGTGGTTGCACAACTACCTTTGACCTTCCCAGTGCCAAATGCTGCTTCAGTGCTGTGTGCAAATCCCTCCAGCATTTAAAATACAGCTCTAGTCTGACTTCCGTCAATACTGACCTACACTGCCACAGATACTTCAATAATAAACCAAATCCTGGTCGCACTTCAGTTTCTGTGTTTTTTTCTTCTCAAAAATCTGCAAAAACAGATTAACATTAAGACAGTAGAGCCAGTGGGAGGCAGAGTTTTTGATCAGTCTATACTGAAGCCACCCCAGAGTTACTAACAAAGGAGCATGAAACTTGGGGGGGTGGGGGGGCGGAGAAGAAGGAAGAGGCTGTAAACATTTCTTGTGTACTTTCTAGGCCATACAAGCTCTGTCCTGTAATACTGGCATAGAGCCACTGCAAAAGTCTTATTTTGCTATGTGTTTTGTCACTCATTTAAATCATAATGCAAATCCATATGAATGAGCTTGAAAACCCCCAAGTACTGATGGTATTTATACATAAATAGGTAAATTCTTTCAGCTTATCAGCCTTCCCACTCCCTACTGATAAGGTATCTTACAATGACTTTAATGTGCATGACTGATAATTGGAAAATGGTTCTTGCACACAAAGTGACAACATAAAAGATTACATTTTCATTCCTTCTGAAAGAAACCAAACCAGTATTTTGCATGCATGAAAAAGACTTTTAACAATTGATCACTTGCTAAACAATGCATGTATGATTGTGTATGTCATTAAAAGATGTACCTGTAGATAAATCAGACACCTGTGACCCCTATGAGTTAAAGTACACTAATGACGATGTAAATCAGCACCACAAACCTGCACAAGTGTTTTCAACTCTCCACACATGCTGTGGCTCACAGTTCCACCCATTTTAATCAGATGTCCCCCTCCCCCTCTGAATAAACTCTAGTGACCAATTGTTATGCAAAGCCTGAAAAATTTTGGAGTACGTTTTTGAGCTAGGCAATGAGAGCACGACTCTTGGCATAGACATGCTGGATCATCCAATAGTAGCGTATGTGTGTCATGAAGACAGACAGGTTAACTACGTCTCCTACATTACTGCTGGAAGGAATTGTGAAGAGGGTGTCTTTGCTCTCTACTGGATAATACCAGAAATATTTAGCTGTGTATCCCAGTCTGTTTTGCCCAGGGATGGGTCCGGGTCTTTCTTTACGCAGGAAGCCATGCTGTTTTTTCCTTGGAAGTGGAAACTCTAGTCTTACCTCTGGCACAGCAAATTCAAAGAAATCACATGGATTGTTATTCATGACTGCTTCTGCCTTTCTAAAAGCAGATTAAGCCTCTACCCCAAAATTACCACAATTGTTTCTTGAAGTATCCTGATTAGGGTGAGGTGTCAGAGACTCATGCTGGTTCACGGGTCAATAATTTTTTTTGTAAGTACTGTCTGTATTTATTTGTGGCCAACTGATAGCTACTTACTAAATCATCCTTCACCTGATACAGATTTTTTACCTCTAGGGTTTGCATCTGACCTAAATACAGAAAATATCTAATTAGTTATATTTTGCTTTCTTAAATAATCAAACTTCCTTCAAATACTTGCAGAAGAATTACAGACTCCTGGAAGATACTGGATTTGTATTATTACATGATAATTTCACTTAAACCAATTACTTTGACAAGCTTTTTCACAGTATGTCTCTGGGAATTTTCTCAGGACTCCTGAAATAGTCTATGCCAAAACCCCAACTGTAACTTCTTAAGAAGAGTTTACGTTTTCACATTGTAGAGCAGTGAAGTGGTAAGGAAACGTTAAAAGCCCCCTCAGACAAGCCTGTCCTTACAAATAACAAGGAAGATGGAGACAATTAATTAAGAGTCCATCTCATCCAGATGTGCTAGCAGCTAAAAGGCCTATTTTCACACTGAGGTGTAAGGGTAGTAGGTAGATGTCTCCCATTAGCTTTAATGGGAATTAGCTGTATGAGTTCTTCAGGGATCAACAGAAGCCTCGATCTCTGCAGCAGTTTGCTAAGCATCTGTTCTGTACCATTCTACCACCAATGACATGCCTTAAAAGGTTTCACCTTCAGACTTCTGTAGCACATCCAGCTCCGTGGAAAGAGGAAGAGCATATCAGACAGCAAAGACTCTTACGATCTCTGACTGCAGTGAATTAACGTTTCTAATGAACGATAAGGATCTGGCTGACTGCATAATCTTTATGGCTGCCAAGGGACTGGATGCAGCAAATAATCTACTTTTTCTGAAAATATTCAAGAAAAAAAAAAAAGGAAGACAAAGCAGCTAGAGGAATGTGTAATGACCAAATATTTCATCTGGACACAGTGAGAAAAACAACCTGTATTAGACTTCCACGTAATGGTGAAATTAGTCCATATGAGTGGTTTCATTATGCTGAATAACTATGTATTTTAAACTGTCAGAATAAATACGAAAGCCAATGATCTTTCTAAGCTGCCACTCTTCAAAATGTTTTCTCTCTCTCACCTGATATAACTGATTTTGCAATCTGATTCTGAAATCAGTTTTCTTATGGAACTGCGGCACAGTAAAGTCATTGTCTGTTACGAGAGCAGCCAGTTACAGGACATGGCTTTGCTACAGAGTGTTTGAATCCAGTCAGCATGGTGGCACAAGGTAGAAAGCTGCTCAGAGGAAGAGAGGGGTTATTAGCACACACAGGCTTTTGAAGCTGGAGCTGTGTAGAAAACGGTGGTCTCTGCGGAGCTTCTTACAAGTGCATTTCAAGGACTGTTCTTGAAGTTCATTTCATTGTATTATTTTACCATTTTAGTAATTAAGTTGGGACTAGGTATAGTTTATAAGGCTGAAGAAGACACCCTCAGACAAAAGAAGACTTTACATCTTCCTGAGGAACTCGTTTCAGGGAAAGAAGTGTTGTGAGAGTAGCATGGCCTCTAAAAATACTGACACCTGGTTAAAAACTGCTTCAGCTGCTTTTTTATGTAGCACTCCTTGAAGAATTTCTGTGTGCCATACCACAGAAACTTAACATTACTAAGACCTCATCCATATACAGAAGCCATATTTCTCCATCTCTAGCTGTGTAGTTAAAGCAGTACAGTTTTAATAGCAACAGAGACATTAAAAATGTAAAAAAGCAATACCACTTTTTCATACATAAATAACAGTGTGAGGCACCTTGATTATCAGGTGTAGCTCAATCTAGTCTACACAGTGCTTGAACTCCCTCAGTTTAAAGCAATGTTTTCCAATGTTTTAATTTGTAGACCCTTACATTTTATTCTTATCTAATAAATCTAAGCCCATTTTCTTTGACAGGTAACTGTGACCCACAGATTGATTACAGGCTGAAACACTCAGCCTGAAGGGAGGAGGGATGTCTACCCACATGCTGTGCTGTGTATTATTAACAGTGTAATAATTTTTATGTAGCTAAGGTCTGAGTATAGAAATGAACCAAGCCCAAAGCATCAGAGACAAATGTGTTTGCATTTGCTCAGGTACCCAAATAGGACAGAAATACTTGGGGATACTGGCTCCAGTTTTTTGGAAACAGTGTTTTCTAGAAGACTGATGCAGAGCTGCTAGATTTCTGAACTCCAGTTGCAGGGGTCTATTACAAACTATAATCCTCTGGTACTCCTATTAATTTAAAAGGCATTTTTCTCCTGGTGTCTGTCTTTTCAAAGGTAATCACTCTCCATACTGACAAAAAAATCTGTGCTGCGTATGACCTCTGCTATTATTTTCAGTTTCCACTAGAGATGGATTTGCTTGTAATGACCTTTGTTTCTGTCTCCTCCATTGATTCTTTTGCGATCTGTAAGAAGATGAGAGGAAGTCCATCCTCATATTCACGATGTTCCTAGGCAGGCACGTGGCAAGGGCAACTCCTACTGGTACTGCAACAGTAGATGGGTATGTGTGCTGCTCCAGGAGCAGTGAGAAGAGCTTAGAAAACATCCCCTCCCTTCCAAAGAACAGCAATGACATGCTGTGAACAAACTGTGTAACTCCTGGCTACCTTCCCTCTCAGACTACTGACAAGGATGCTAGAGCACGTTCTAACCTTTAGCATGACTCCTCTGACATCAGCACTGAAAGCTGTGTAAGCTTGAAATGAGAGAAGGTGCCACATGACACTGCCCTGCCGAAAAACCCCTTAGAGTCAACAAATTTTCCCATCCACTGAAATCTGACACAGACTTCATCAGCTAAGAAAGATACTGACATCAATGGTAGTTTGCCCTCCCTCCTCTACCCTACATACCCTGCTTACTTAGCACACTTCTTTGTGGTGGAGAAAATTCAAGAGATGAACATACCTTGTTTCAAATCCTGGGATGTTGGCTGTCTACTACAGCAGAAATGGATGTACAAGCACTTGCCATCTCATGCTGTGGTTACTGAAGAACCACATACCCGTTTCTGACCAAGTAGTGGATGAACAATTCTGTCCTATTGGTTCTCACTTGTAATCTGTGACCATTGCCTTTGGAAAGAAAGGGCCCATTAATTCAAAGGCTATTAATTTTTTTTTACAAACAACAAAGGAAAATTCTTTGTAGATCTACCATGCCGTTTCCTGTGGATGCTGCTAATGGTGATGCTAACTTGCCTGTTTAAGAGCCACCAAAGGAAAGCACAAATGCTGTAGGCCTGACCGACTGCCCTCTTTGCTCATATATCAAGCTATGCATAATATGCATAAAGCGGGTATTTCCAAACCTGTCCTGCCTTCCTCTTAATTCCTGGCGTTAATGACTTGAGTACAAGAAGCTATACACATCTAACTTAGGGTCTGCACTTCCAGCTATTTTGTAGCTGTTTAAACCACAGGCTAAGGCACTGGATCCTGTACTGCATGCACAGAAGTTGGGGGTCAGACAGCACTCCTAGTTCTGTTTTCATGGTAAAGCTGCAACACCACCAAACAATGCTCTGCAGTCTCCTCTCAGTGATAATCTGTGCTGGCCTTTCCCCACGCACTCTTCTCTATTAACTTCCCAATACTACAACACATGCACAGAAGTGTACCACACCGATGACACTGCTGTATGAAAAGCTGACGTGGCTATGAGCTGCAGCAGTCTCTCTCCCTTCACAATCTCTCTGAATTCCTGTTGAAAGGGAAAAATGCACAATTCTCTGCATTCATAAGGCAGTATCTGTGCAAGCTATTGATAACTGGGAGCAAGTCTGGCTCGGGCGGGTATCAGTATCCCTGAGGAATGCCTGATCTTTGCCTGTGACCCTGCACACAGGGAGGATGGGAGGGCATCAGGAGTGCCTCTGTCCTGCCCCTACCCACCTTTCACCCAGGGTTTGTGGGGTCCATACTCTTGTCTTGCAGCAGCCTGACCCTGCTCTCGCCGCAATCACTACACTCCTGACAAGCCGGGCTGCCTTGGGACAGCCTCTTTACATAAGCTCTGCCTGTGATGGGCTAAATTCACTCTCTTATGCTTGAAAGGGACAACACAGGTCTCCTCACTCTCTTCAGAGGGAATGACACATGGGGGTGGACATCCCTACAAGGTTTAGGTGGTTAGCTAATGCTACGGACAATTGCACAAGATTTTAAGTACCACAGAGAGGCAGGGGGATGAATCGACAAAGAGGAAAGATTCAGCAGTACAGATGCTGGGAAGTGGGAAAAACATAGCAATGTCTTTTTAATCACTAACAGCAGAGGAAAAGTGTTTCTCCTGTGGCTTGAAGAGGGAAGAAATTAATCACCAGCTCTCTTAAGGAATCAAGTAATACCTGTATTGCTATATGCAAGACAGTCTATAAAAGTCAATACTAATGGTATCTTTTATTTAGCTAGAAAATAGATACTGAATGCTGTGAAAAGGCCTATCATTTAGCTCCCCCTAGTATAACCCTGAATAGCAATACATCCATTCAACCTCTTGCAATTCCTGTCTTTTGGCAAGCTATAATAATTATAATAATCTGCTTTCTTTACAAAATGTAAAGATTCCTTCTCTCCTGAGATTTAGTTCCTACACAGTCCCACTACATCTCTTTGTCCCTTTAACTGAAGAAAGAATAGAAAGGATTCATACGTGACAATTATAAGGACGTTTTTGTTACTGCTTTTGTGACAGCACAGGCCTTGTTATGGAGCAGATATAAAAGAAATGCAATGTATTTAAGATGAATCCAGTTATTACACAATATATGTTGGATAATTATTTTTTTTTTCATTTAAGGAAAGTATTGATGCACAGTAGTATTAAATACTGACCTTGATCCCAAGTAGATCTCTGAATGCTTATCAGCGGGGGGCATTAATGCAACATTGAATTCCAAATGCCAAACTACTGAACAACCATGCAGAGTCTGTAGTGTTTTATGTTTTTAATATGTTTGGTTTATCCCCTGTATTTTTCACAAGATCATCTGATTTTTTAAAGTAGAGCTGGAATTCCAGGCCATTTGCTGATAGAAGCAGTTTGTTTAGTAGCCTATTGTGAGTTCATCCTGATTGTAAAAACACATCTTTGTTCCTGTTTTATGCAGTTTAAAAGAGGAGAGGCTGATTTTATGACCAGTAAATATGCACCCAGCAATTTCAAAAGGGATTATCTCCAACAGGAAGAAAAGGTGGGTTCAACATTCAGGGAAAATATTTGATCATGAGCATTCATTGCTCCCCCACATCAGATCATGCACATTTGAAATGACAGACAACACCCAGCCTGCCTATGCTTGCACTCTGACAGCAGCTACTGACCTGGAGAAGAGAGGTATTTCCCAGAGACAATTTTTAAACAGCACCATTTTTCCCTCAGTGTACCTATTTCATTCTCCACTGGCCCTGAGGGAAAAGTAACCATGCTGACAATTTAAATTATCAGTTATGAAGAATGAATCTAGGTGTTCCTGTCAGTAGGATTTTATCTTGTGTCACTTTTCCTAACAACATAAAGAATACCTTTTTTTCCCTAAACCTTACTTAAGGCAATTCACAAAGCTTCTCTGTCAGAAAGTCAATCTAGCAGCAAGCTAGCAACTGAAGGGGTCAGAGTTGAAGAAGAAGAGATAACCACTGCATTAGCTCTACTCCTTTGTCTTTTACCCAGGATTGATCCTTACTCCAGGCACGCTGTGATTTCATTCTTACTTTAGTCACTGTCAGCATAAAAGTTCCTGAATCTGGTTTGATCTTGTATTAAAATCTATGCATAATTTACAATAATCCACTGTATATCCATATGTGTATCATAAAGAGCCATTCATTTAAAATTTTGACAGGAATTACATTCCTTGGGCTAGCACTGTAATTTTTTTTTCTCCACAATAAAGAAGTGGAAATTTAGGTAATGTTTTTAGACTAAAATTGAGATTATCACATCATCATCTGACTCCAGGAGTGGAATTTTAAAGAAAAAGGAATAATAGTTCTAAATGCATAGTAACATTGGGACTTCAAGCCACATTCAGATGACACCCACATTAATAAGGATGTGGATCATTAAGCTGCCTGTTACAGCAGCAAACTACTCTCTGAAATGACTTAGGTTTTGCTTCCAGGTCCAGAGCCTCTATCTTTGCCTCCAGTATCTGGGACATCATTGTCTGTCCCACACATTTTCTGTCTCTTGTATACAGATTGTGTAATTCACTTAACATGTTTTCCTCAGGTATATGCAGCCTGTTGCCTTCGTTACAGCAAAAACAGTTACTTAACAGTAAAACAAAATGTGTTCCCCAAACAGCTGGGGTAATAAAGGCCTTCTGATCTTCCTGTGAAATTGGTGGCTGTCTTCTGTGTGCAAAAATTAAGACTCCTCTCTAAGCAAAACCTGATGGATGTATTGTAATTTTCTTTTAAGATCCCAGAAACACGGAGTACTGTTGGGTCTGATAGCCTTCCTGATAAATATCAGGATGAGATTTATACAGGCAAGGGGAGATGAGAATTAAACTTCCACCTATCAAGAGAGAGAATGTATCAGATTTTTTATTTTTCATTTTTATTTTGTACATGAAGAATGTTATCACTATTACCAAGTGGTATTAAAACCTTCAAGCCTGAAGTATGCTATGTCTCTTCTCTCAAGCAGGTCCCATGAGGCTTTTCAGCAGGTGGTATTAATACTCTACGCAGTTCCAAATGGCACACAGCCAGGAAACTGCTGCTTCCAGCATTTAACACCTTAAAATGATCAACAAACTATGACAGAGAGTAAGTAATTTTCTTAGGAGAAAAAGGCTGCGTTAAAATGGCATCTGTTCTGAATGATTTTTTTTTTTTTAGCAACAAGAAGAGCATAGATATATTTTGACTACTGTGATAATAAATTAGAAGCAGCCAAGGACATCTTTCTTTCTCTCTTTCCCTTTCCTTTCCCCATCTTCTCTTTTCCCTTCCCCATCAAGATGTCTGCAGAATCAGCATTTTCAAATGAGAAGAACGTCACTGAACTTTTTAGTGTTCAGGCATACACCAGCACCAACAATAACTATACAGCACCTCCAATGATGACAACAGGCACTTTTTTCAAAGCAGCCTTATACAGGTTTCCCCAAGTTTAAAGACTTGCTGTTGCAACTAAGAGAGACAGAGGAAATGGAGAGATACTGAGAGATGGCAGATAGGAATTACCACTTGTGGCTGGGTGAAAATGAGTTGCACTCCAGGACTAGTTATCCTGCATATCTAGGGCTACCCTAAACAAACAGTACAAAATCCTAGGACCATCTTCAAGAATTGTTAAGAGAACTATTACTGACTCCATGGAATCCAGCATCTAACACATTAGTAAACACTTGTGCATTTCAAGCATCACATGACCAGCCACTGCTAGAAACAGGTGCATTGGTAGACCTTGTCTGCTTGGAAGTCTGGGAGCATTTGTCATTGATTCTTCTAAGTGCAGGCGGAGTTCTTTGCATCTCATGAAACTGCCCATGGAAGGGTTAAAATACAGGAAACAGTATGTCAGAACGTCCATAAAAGACTGTTCTCCAAATTGTGCTGCAAAGAATTAGCAGGCAATAAGTAGGGCTGCAGCCCTGAAATTCAGAAGAGCTAACTTTGGCTTCTTCAAGGACCTACTTGGAGGAATCCCATGGATTAGGTCTCTGGAAGGCAGGGGGTTCAAGAGAGCTGGCTAATGTTCAAACATGACTTGCTCCAAGCTCCAGATTGGTGCAGCCCTCTGAGTTAGAAATCAAGCAGAGGGGGCAGGAGGCCTGCGTGCATGTGCAAGGAGCTCCTAGCAAAATTCAATCAGAAGAAGGAAGTTTACGGAAAGTAGGAAAAGGGACAGGCTGCTTGGGAGCAACAGAGGAACGCTGTCAGAACGTGGAGAGACGTGATGAGGAAGCCTAAGGTCCATCACCAATCAGATCTGGCAAGGGATGTCAAGGACAACAAGAAGGACTTCTTCCAGTACATCAGTAGCAAAAGAATGACTAGGGAAAATGGGGGCCCGCTGCTGAATGAGGTGGGTGCCCTGGTGACAAAGGATACAGAGCAGGCAGCATTCCTGACTGCCTCCTTTGCCTCAGTCTTCAGTGCCAAGGCCAGCTCTCCGGCATGCCAGGCCCTGGAAGCAAGAGAGGAGGTCTGGAGAAAGGAAGACTTCCCCTTGGCCAAGGAGGATGGGGTTAGAGAACGTGTAGGCAAACCTGACACCCACAAACCCACGGGCCCCAATGGGGTGCACCCTCAAGTGCTTGGGGGAGCTGGCAGATGTTATTGCTAAGCCACTCTCCATCATCTTTGGAAGGTCATGGAGGACAGGAGAGGTGCCTGAGGACTGGAGGGAAGCCACTGTCACTCCAGTCTTCAAACAGGGCAAGAAGGAGGATGCAGGAAACCACAGGTCAGCCAGCCTCACCCCCATCCCTGGAAAGGCAACAGAACGGCTCATCCTGGAGGTCATCTCCAAGCATGGAGAGGAAAAGAAGGTTATCAGGAGTAGTCAACATGGATTCACCAAGGGGAAATCATGCCTGACCAACCAGATAGTCTTCTGTGATGGAATGGCTGGCTGGGTACATGAGGGCAGAGCGGTGGATGTGGTCTACCTTGACCCCAGCAAGGCTTCTGACACTGTCTCGCATAACAACCTCATAGGCAAGCTCAGGCAGTGTGGGTAGGTGAGTGGGCAGCGAGGTGGGCTGAGTCCTGGCTGAAGGGCAGAGCTCACAGGGTTGTGACCAGCGGTGCAGAGTCTGGCTGGAGGCCTATAGCTAGTGGTGTTCCCCAGGGGTCAGCGCTGGGTCCACTCTTGTTCAGCTTACTCATGCGTGACCTGGATGAAGGGACAGAGCACATTCTCAGCAGGTTTGCGGGTGATACAAAACTGGGAGGAGCGACTGACAGACCAGAAACTGTACTGCCATCCAGCAAGACCTGCACAGGCTGGAGAGCTGCGCACAGAGGAAGCTAAGGAAGTTCAGCAGAGGCAAGTGTAGGGTCCTGCACCAAGGGAGGAACAATCTCATGCACCAGCACAGGCTGGGGTGACCTGCTGGAAGGCAGCTCTGCAGAGAAGGACCTGGGAGTGCTGGTGGACAGTGAGGTGCCCATGAGCCAGCAGTGTGCCCTGGTGGCCAAGGCCAATGGGATCCTGGGGGGCATTAGGAGCATGGTGGCCAGCAGTGGAGAGAAGTGATCCTCCCCCTCTCTGCTCTGCCCTGATGACGCCCCATCTGGAGTGCTGTGTCCAGTGCTGGGCTCCCCAGTTCAAGAGAGACAGGGAGCTACTGGACAGGGTCCAGCAGAGGGCTACAAAGACGATCAGGGGACTGGAACATCTCCCTGATGAGGACAGGCTGAGAGAGCTGGGCCTGTTCAGCCTGGAGAGGAGAAGGCTGAGAGGGGATCTTGTCCCTGCATACAAATCTCTTAAGGGTGGTTTTTAAAAGGATGGGGACAGATGCTATTTAGTGATGCCCAGGGACAGGACAAGGGGCAACGGGCACAACCCAGGGAGTTCCATCTGAATAGGAGAAAGAACATTTTTAGTTTGAGGTGACAGAGCACTGGTACAGGCTGCCCAGAGAGCTGGTGGGGTCTCCTTCTCTGGAAACATTCAGAACCTGCCTGGGTGCAATTCTGTGCAACCTGCTCTCGAAGAACCTGCTTTAGCAGGGGGTTGGACCGATGATCTCCAGAGGTCCCTTCCAGCCCAACCATTCTGTGTGATTCTGTGATTCTGGGTTTCCCCCTCTAAAAAATTACATTCTGTTCTAAAATATGATAGATCAACCTCTAGCACTGAGCCAGCCAAAGCTTTTCCCTCCTAATCTATGTTCTATTGCAGCCTCTCAATGGAAGGCATCAAGGCTTCAGTAGGTCCAGTATCTTAGCACTCACCACACTGAACTGCTCCCTAGGGAGCGAGTCCAGGCGCTGGGTATGTATCTGGAGAGTACATCTTCCCACAGTTAGCTGCCTCATAATGAATTTCAGTCTGTCTCCTCAGTGTGTAGGGCAGATTTAACAATGACTGTAATGCAAAGACCATTCTGCAGTGCAATAAATCCTAACAACACTTCTATGACTACAGGTATCAGCTATAGCAGCACAGGGACTCAGGTAATGCACAAGCACCCAAATGAGGTATACACTGGGGAGTAGATGGAACAGAACAGGGCAGACAGATGTCTTCTCATGCCATCCTCACACCATGTGGGATGTTTTTATGAAAGAGGTGCTTCAGTCATGAACAAGACACTAAACTCAGTTGTCTGGTTAAAGGTCTGCAGCTTGCTTTTTGCTGGAGATCACTCTGGATGATCTGTTCCAGCCTCATAGATATCTGAAATCATGAAACTTGCTGGAATACTTAAAATATTGCAATACAGCAAAATAATAAAAGTATTGTAAAACTCAGGGCAATTCCAGAAAGTTTAATGAGAATTTGTTGTTTAATTTGCCCTTCTAACTTGAAACAAGATATGTTCTTCTGTTAAAGGGCTGTTTTGAGTTAGATTCTTTTTGACAGCAGTTTTTAACCTGGACTACAGTAACATGAGTCATCCAGTGCAATATAAATACTGCAAAATCTTGTCATAATTCATTGTCTGCCTAATTCCAGTAACCAAACCACAAAACTGCAGCTTATTTCAAGTACAACAATCATTCCATGCAAAACAGGATTTGACTGGCACACACACATTTTACTTGCATAAGGCTGTGTGCCCCAGAAGGGTCCAATAAAAGGACTGCCCTGGAAAGCTGAAAGGCTGCCCTCGGCTAAAACAACTTCCAGGGTGCCATACAACCCTGAGAATGGTTCAGTGATTGATAGTATTTCACTGTACAAATGGCTCATAAAAGCTGCAAAATCTGTCATGCACTCTAAAGGCATTTTAATCTAACAACTATTTTCACTTATATAGAAGCTGTCATAAAAATCTATTCCTCAAATGACAAAACCCATCAGATCCTGGCAAGACACAGGATTCTGGCACAACAGACTAATATGTCTTTTCAGTATGCTTTTCATGATTGTTTTGTAGTATCTTCATGCGGCATCTTTAAGCAAAGATGTTCACTGAGAGATGCAGAGGTATATTTTTATTTCTGATGTGGCCTTGTAGGTAGAAAAGCAAGCATCTTTCTGAAGATTGAAGGGATTGGCAGTGGGAGAACCAGATGACAATGAGAACTAGTGTAAACTAAAACACAAAAGGAACAAAAGAAAGTCAAAACCGAAGCATACCAAAACATAGTCCTTACTTTCCCTGTGCTTGTTTTCAGACTGTAACCTTAAATGTTAGTGATCTTAACATCTCAGGAAATTTCAAGGGAAAACATAGTCAAGGGGGCACTTTTGCCCACCCTGACTTCTGGACAAATGCCAAGGTGCACTACAGCAGAATACCCTCCTAGCCTAAATATTTATTCTTGCACCCCGTGCATCTTTCTTTTCCTCAAGATCATTTCCAAGGAAGAAAGTCTTGCAGACAGATGCCATGGGGACCGCAGGCCATTGCCTCACCCACACACTACTCTTCCAGGAAAACCAAAGAAGCTATTAAAAAGCTTCCCACCATGCTGACAGATCTAAAAGCTGCTGGGACCGTATCTGGCCAAAGAAAGGGGAAACTGTTTTCAACCCTCCAGCATCACTGCCTTGCAGGGTCAGAGAAGCACCTCTCCAGAGAGGGTAAATCTTACAATAAAGTCCCAGAGTAACTGCACGTGGTTAGGAATAGCAGCTTGTCAAAGAGCCCATCCTCTCACCTTCCTCACACTGAGAATACTTTCCAAATCTGCTCTCTCTTCAGACATTTTTTCCCATACTTTCATCTCTTTTGTTCCTGCCTATTAGGAAAGAATCTCAATCAGGAACCAATCCTGTGAAGTTCTTAAAAGATGCTGCTTTGGGCAATGCAAATGCGAGTAGAAAGGAAGCCTAACTCCAAAGCAAATCAGTATGTATACCTATATCTCTATTTTAGTGAACACTACAGGTAGACTGGCAAGTTGGAGAGCTGTGAAGTTCTGAAGGACAGCAGTAATTTATACTTTGTTTTTAGACAGAACAGAGCTATTGTTCTACAATATTTCTCAACCCACAAAAGCTGATGGTAAATGTAAAGCCTCAGATAAGCCAGACACTTAGTTAGACACTTGTATGTTCTTGGGCCCCTTTCTTCTGCCTTTGTAACAAATGGTCATGTTGACATCGGTTTTGAAAGGTGTTAACAGCTGACCCTTTCTCTGAAAGCTTCATTAATTACAGAAGTGCTCTGGGTAGGTGTTTGGCACTAGAAACGGGAAAATAATTTCCCAGCAGAAAATGTGTATGCAGAGACAAGAAGCTGCAGTCAGACCCCTTGCCACAGCTGTCTTTCCACAGCAAGGGCTCTCCCTCCACCATACTGGTGGTAACTCCACAAGCCACCTAGGCACATACCAAAATGAAGCACATTTTGTTGCTCTTTTGCTGTGCTCAGACTACTGTTAGGAAGATGTTGATAGGTGTTCAGAACTCTAATATCCTTGCACTCAGAGAGTGCTTACTCGTGTGTAGCTGGACTGTTCCTTTCCTTCATAAATGACGCTCTGATAGTTTCATCAATTACAACAAATGACAATTTTCAATTCTTCACCCTGCTGCCAAGTTCTTTTATTATTATTAACTTCTTCTTGCAGCAGTCTCTCTAATATTCTCCCTCTCTTTCCTATAGTGGCATGGCACTCTAACATTTTAAGCAGCTGTTTAATCCTCCTCCTTTTCCCATGTGCCAGAAAACAGTTTATCACATTTTTAAATGACTAATGCTTCAATACTCCTATTCTGCTACCTGCCGAGGAAAAGAAGAGAAAGGCTGAGTAATGGTGTTTCACAGACAGCAGCTTTACAGATGACTGCATTTATTTATTACTGAAATATATTTTTAAAAGTTGTGCCAGTGCAATGGAGCTGTAACTTGATGTTTAGTTCTAAGAAAAAACTATTTTCTTTAGGTACAAAAAATCTGGTTGATAGTTCAAGGCCATTAAAGAAAGAAAAGACTAATAAAGAAGAAAAGCGATGAGTATTCAACTAGCAGCTACTGTAATGCACCCAGGTTTTCTCAGACAAACCTGAGAGAGTGATGTCCCAGACAGAAGTAAAAGTCAGGATAAAAGACTCCCTGTGCAGATGCTGAGATCCTGAGCCTAGCCAAAGAAGTAACTGTAGACAAATCACTCTGTGCCTCGGTTTCTTCATCTGCAAAACTGAAACACAGCTCCCTTTATAACCCATGTGTTACAGTAGTTATCTCAGCATCAAGGAGACCTGGTGAACAAGAGAAGAGTTACATGGAGCCACCGCTACAAGCATGTCTGAACAAGGTGCCAGGCTGTCATCTGCAGTTCACAAGACGGCTGGAGTTGGCATATGCCTTTGGAGATCACCTAGTCCAGCTCCCTAACTCAAAGGCTGAAGTAGGTTGTCCAAATCCACATCCAGCTGGATTTTACACACCTTCAAGGACAGGGACTCCACAACCTCTCTGCACCATCTGTCCTGATGTTGAATCACCCTTGAAGGAAGAAAGCTTTTTATTCTGCTTAATACCATTTCCTGTTTGTTTGTGCCCACAGCCTCTCATCCTTTCACTGGGTACCGCAGAGAAGAATCTCTCTCAAACTGGGGAGCCCAGCACAGCTCTCTAGATGGATCTCACCAATACTGAGCAGAGGGGAAGGATGATCTCTGTCGACCTACTGGCAACGGTCTTCCTGATCCAGCCCAGGCAGTTGTTGGCCTTCTTTGCCACAATGGCACATTGCTGTATAAAGTTTAGCTTGTCCTCCAGAATCCTCAGGTCCTTTCCCCTTCACAATGAGGAGATGAGTATTCATGCCCAAGACTCCCAATCACTTTTTTTCCTTCATGTATTTAGAAACTACAGGAGTAGTTGTTCCATCACCTTACCAAGGATTGAGGAGAGGCTGACCAGCCTGTAGTTTCCTTGATGATCCTTCTTTCCTGTTTTTGTACAGTCCCCAAGAATCTCTCTCCGTCACCACAACCCTTCAAAGATATTCAAGTGTGGCTTGCAGGAACACCAGCCAACTCCCATGTGTGCATCCTGTTGCAGTCCATGTGCTTGTCTCTGTCCAGTTTGTTTAAATGTTCCCTAACCCAGTTGTCCTCCACTGAGGGTGGCTTCCTTGATCCAGATTTTCCCACCAGTCTAAAGAACCTGAGATTCCTGCAGGCCAGTCTTACTGAGGTATGGAAGGCACTGAGTATATCTCAAACTTTCCTGTGTCTTTTGTCACCAGGTTCTATAACCCATTTAGGCGTGGGCCCAAATTTTCCTTAATCTTCCTTTTGCTGCTGATGTACCTGCAGAAGTCTTCTTGTGTCCTTCATGTTCCTCATCTGCTTCAACTCCACGTGGGCTTTGGCCTTCCTTACCCCACTCCTCCATGCTGAGACAGAGTCTCTGTATTCCTCCTGGGTCACTTGTGCCTGCTGCTGTCTCTTCCATGACATTTCCTTTTTGTGTCTGAGGTTAGTCAGGAGATCCTTTTTCATCCCTGCAGATGTCCTGTTGCTTTTGCTTGATTTCGTGATTAGAGGCAGTAATCCTTGAAGATCAACCAGCTCTGCTGGAAACCTCTTCTCTGAAGGGCTGTATCCCATAGGATTCTACCCAGCAGTTCTTTGAACAGGCCAAAGTCTGTTCTCCTGAAATCTACATCTGTGATCCTGCTTTTTGGCTTGCTACCTCTTCTCACAGTCCTAAACTCCACCATCTCATGGGCACTGCTGCCAAGGATGTCCCTGACCTTTGCATCCCTGTCCTTCACATTTTAGACAAATTATACCTTCTTTGTAAGTATGAAGTCTAGTAGAGCATCTTATATCTGCAACTTGATCACCTGTGTTAGGAAGTTGTCATCAGTGCATGCCAGAAACCTTCTGGATTGCTTGGGCTCTGCTGTGTTGTTCCTCCAGCAAATATCAAGGTGGTTGAAATCCTACATGAGGATGAGGTCTGTGGCAGTGAGGCTTCTTCCAGTTGTCTGAAACACCTCATCTACTGTCTTCTGATCAGATGGTCTATAGCGGACATCCACAACAGTGTCACCTGTTCTGACTTACAAACTCTCTTCTGGCTCATCACCCATCCCAACACAGAGTTCCATGTGTCCCAGCTTCTCCCTTACATAAAGGGCAACCCTCCCTTCTTGCTGTCCCAGCCTGTCCTTCCTGAAAAATCCTGTCTGTCCACAGCAGCACTCCAGTTGTGTGAGTTATTGCACCACATCACTGCGATACCAAGGAAATTGTAGTCCTACAATTGCACACAGACCTCTAATTCCTCTCATTCCTCTCCCACAGTGTATGCATTAGTGTATTTGCACTTCAGAGAGTGTAATCATGCATTCATCCATGGCCTTCAATATTGTCAAAGTTAAAGTATGAAACCCTGGTCTTGAATGTTGCCAAACTATTCAGCTGCAAAGGCTGGTCTCAAGCTGAAGCATTAAATCCAGTAATAAACTGCCACTTGCTGGACAAAGAACACCTTCCAATGAACTAGACAAAGAAAACCTGCTGATGGTATCACCTGCACTGTCTGCCAAGAAACCAGCTATAACCAGCTTGCTTTGTTAACCCTTTGTGCTGGGAACAAGCTGCTGATGGGACCTCTCATGACCACCAACAGGCAGGGATGCCTCCCTACTGCTCAAAAAAAAGTTACCTTTTTCTGCAGAACTGAGAGGACGGGGATCGGGATCAGAGGTTCAGGAATCAGTTAGTACTTCGTGCGTAACAGTTCTTACTTGCTGACTAAAGCTGATAATCAATCCTGAGAGTGTGTGTTCAGTAATGGGGGGGCAGGGTGAGAGAGTGTCTGGGTGTGTCTGTGTGTCATCTGGTTTTCTCACAGAGGAATCCATGAACCCACGTCATGGGCTATTAAACATGGTGTGACAGAGAAGCATCCAGTCGTGCTGATTCCCCAAAAATGGCTTGAGAGCTCTCCCTGTCACTTCTTATGTGCTTGTGTTTGGCAGGATCCCACTTCACTGCTTCAGTGGTCAGAGCACTCTGACAGGGAGCTGCCCGGCACTGTATCTATTTCATAGTTGCAGATCTGCATGTGGAGCAGGTGCCTTCCCCCAAGGGCCAGAAGTCACCAGCTCCCAGCCTTCAGCATCACAGGAGTTTCCGCGTTCCACCCTGATACACAGAAACTCTGCCTGTCCCACCACTGCAGTTGAAGGTTCAAGCTTTGGAAGCTGCAGAGTCTCAAGGAGGACTTGGTCGATGCCTTTCTTGTCATCTCTGATGCTGTGCAATTTGCTGACCTGCTTCCCACAGCTCACATGACACTGATCTTCAATGAGAACAGCACTCCGGCTGGCCAAAAGGCCACCTCCCATTGCCCCAGCCACAGCAAGAGGCCCCAGGTGCCTCTGCAGCCTGAGACCTGCAAAGCTGCACCCTCCTTGTGCAGCTCCATGCGCTAGTCAAGGCCTCTGCTGCTACTGGGAAAACTGCTCCAGTGGCTGATGGGGACCAGACTGTGGGACATCACTGTCGTAACTGAGGACACAGGTGCTGGTGTCAGCAGGGTTACTGGTTCCCTTCTGTGCAAACTGCTGTACAAGCAGCCACCTCTGAGAGCTGTGCTCTAGGCCAGGGCTTACAGAAGCCTGCTGGACCTGAGTGCTTGACCCTCCTTCATCAGGACTTAAGATCTGCAAGCTCAGAGCCCCCTTTGATCAGGAGCAGCTGGGAGAGCCTGCTAGAAGCTCCTGGAACTTGCTAGCAGCCATGGGCTCATCTAGCTGTCCTCACTGGCACCCTAGCATTCCTCCAAGGGTTCCTAGGACTTCCCTGACCATCCCAGAAGTTCCCAGAAGATCAAGAATGTCTCAAAGGAGAGCCCTGAAACTGCTGTGCGAATGGTTCTGTCTGGCGTAGAGGCACAGGTAAACAAGAAAATATTGCAGTCTTTTCAAGTGTTAGATTTAGGAGACTATAAATGAAGCTATTGGGTGACATAAACAAAAACACAGATGGCATAGGTAAGCTGTAAAACTACCTGAAATAGGAATTATGGGTGCTAGCAATTTACAAGGCCTCAAAAAGCAACTGTAAAAAAAAAACCTGGAAGAAAAATCTATCACAAGCTATTAAATACAGTGATGCTCCCTCTGACCAGGGGAAGTACCAACACCAGTCAGAGACAGTCCCTATCCAACAGTCCTGTTCACACCCTTTCCTAGCTGCCTCCTGCTTACCACAGATGTTCAGAACCCTGCTGCCAAGGCAGGCTGTTGTTCTGGCTCACAACTGACTTATATTCTATTGGTGAAAGATGTCATTCTCCTGGGTTCAAGGTTTACTTGGGCTGGGGACAATGCAGCTCTCTCCCTCTAAATCAGCTCAGTATCCTCTTAACAGCTGTGAAGCATTTTGATATCTCTGGACAGAAAGATCTCCAGTGACACTACACAAGCAAGTCACTGTGTAATTAGCATTAACAGAGAAGTGCAGAGAAGTTTACAAGACAGGGATGAATATAGGCATGTGATCAGCCTTGCTGTCTATTTATAAGGATGGCAGACAATTGAAAATACTGCAGGGAAAAAAAGAGCAGGACCCTTGGCTGCAGGTCTTGCAGGTGCCCCATCCCCTCAGCGCACGTAAAGAGACACAGTGGCCTGATGTCCTGCCTTTGCTTTACAGTGCCTAAGTGTAGAAATGTAGCACAGGATTTTGTGCCGCTGGTGTCTTCCAGCTTCAGACAGATCTGCTTGCTGATGCCATTCTACATCCTAACCTAAATCCTATTGGGGCACCGCATGCTGAGAAGCAACATCCGCAAATTTGATTTCAAAACAAGCAAAAATTTTCACTGGGAGGTATCTTTCAATTTCAAAGCTTCCTGCCTACATGGTTCTTCTGAAATGTTACATCTTCCAGATCTTTCTCTGACTCAAGGGCTTACAAGACTCTGCTGCTATCTCCAAACAGCTGATCTGCCTCAGACCATACCTTCTCTCAAAACCACAGACCCTGCAAACCTACCTGCCCATTTTGCTGTCCCTGTTAACATCAAGAAACCAACCGTCCAGACTTGCACAGCAACCCTCTTCTAGAAGCAGGAGTCATGCTGCAGAAACCCAAACTGCAGCTCCCTAACGTTCCTGTTAGTCTTCAACATCTTGGGAGAAGTCTTACAGATGACAATGCCTTGGCAGGCACAGACAGGGCTAAGTTTATTGGTTTTGTATCAAGCTGTGCCACAAAAGTGGCTCTCGAGAATCCACGATCTTTAGTTGCCTCCTAAGTGAGCTAGTGGGGCAATGTGGTACCTACCACTAGAATTTAAATGAATACACCAAATTAAAAATTACAGTAAAAAACTCAGTTCCAAACAATGTTTTCTGATAGAAATTTCCTGACGTCTTCTGTATTTATGTAATTTGTGTTCCAAGACACTTGTGCTGGACCTGCTATGTCCAGTAAAAGACACCAAGTCCCTCAGTATCAAGGCAGTACAGATTTCATCGTTCCAAAACCATCTGTAGAAGGCAGAAAATCAAATCTTGTCTAACAACACTGACCTTATCACCTTCTTAGACGCTTGTTCTGTTGACTGCTACTCCCAGGTATAAAGGCTTTCCCTCTAAGCTGACAACCTTGGAGGCAGTTGGAGCTCTGAATCTTTGTCATTAACAGAACAGCACCCATCAAAATTCTTAACACTTGCCTGTGCTTCCAGACCCATGTTACTTAATAGAGTTGTGCAGGTTTAGTCATTAGACATTGATGAATGCAGCAGTTACTGCCAAAAGAAACTATCTGTTGATATCAAGATTGCAAGACTTCTAGACTGATTGTGAGAATCAAATAGAGGCCATGTTTTACACTAAGTATAAAACTACCAAAGACATTTTACTTTACCTAAATGAACACAGTCATATTAACATGTATAATGCATTATAAAATCCATTTTATTTGCCTCCAACATTTTCCCAACTGAACAGGAAGCTTTTAAAAAACCAATTACCTTATCACTTTGACTCTCATCTGCTGCTTGAAAGTCATGTTGTGTCTGAGCCAATCCTTTCATACAACTCTTCATCACTTGTAGGCAGTCATATTAAAAAACTAATAATGACCACTTCATTCTTGGGATTCTGCAATCATCTTGGTACACAATTGTGAATGCAGGGTAGGGAAGAAGGGAAAACTTGGGGTTTGAAAACTTTCATGAAATCCCTAGGTTCTGGTGCTCACTTTTGTCCCTTTCACCTAAAGACATCATTCTCTTTTCAATGTTAGCCCTGTCAACGCAAGTAGATTTACTCACTGCTACTTGCTACGGCTATTTATCATGACAAGGTTTGGTTTTAATGCAAGATAGTCTGTCTGAACCTGAATTTAACATTACTGATGTTCCTCAAGATTCTCTTTAGCAAGTCACCACAGACACAAAGGGCAGTTTTATCTCCTTCAGAGTTACCAAACCAAGGCACAGTAGCAGCAGGTATTAAGATGCATATGTGCTTTTTGTAAGAAGCTAAATAGTGCATAGTATGGAGAAGAGTAGAATGGAAATTACTTCAGGATGCAGACACTAGGAAAAAGCAGCACAGTGATATAGCTCACTCGATATACAAAACAGATTGAGGTGGCAAGGTGTGGAATAGTAAGTTTTGTCTAACATACTGGGTTCTACAACATGGAATGTGGACAAGGAAAGCAACACACTGACTACTGGTAATCATGGTAATGAACACACATTTTCATACTGGGCATGCAAATACCTAGGTGAAATTATTGCGAGGAAAGGGGCTAGGCAGAAAAAAACTGGTCTTAAGGTTCTAACTGCACACAGCTCTAAAATTCAGGATGATTTTTTACATGATTCATTCCTTTACTGCTTTCTGTTAACCATCTTCTTTTTTGTTGCATTCTGCCTTCTCTTTTCAGTGGCATTGGGCCTAGATTTGTTCTTCACATGAGGTTACATCACTTTATTAGAAAGAATTCTAGGACAAGTGTTCTTCCTATAAGGATACTCAAAAACTAAACAGGCTGCCTAGGAAGGTTACAGGAAAACTCAAGTGGACAAGGCCCAGAGGAACTTAGTCCAGCTGCCGCTGTTCTGAGCTGTGCTGTGCCTAAAGTCCTCCAGAGATCCCTTCCCACCTCAATTATTCTGTGATTCTATGATCCTTCTTTTAACTCAAAGTACAGACTTAGGTCTCTTACTTGGTTGACCCTGGCTGCCTTTCTTGTTCAAATCACATCTACTCAAAGTTTTTTCCAAGTCCCAAACTGTTTTATGCCTTTCCCTCTGCAGAAAGACATTTTCAATAAGAATGAAAAGCCTGATACTCATCATGATAAACCAATGCTGGTATGCATTCATAGGAAACCAATGCTGTATAAAGCACTGTTCCCAGAATTTCATCTTTTTGGGTGTTTCAGTATGTTTCCTATCATTGTAACAGAGCTGCACTGATTTTTGCTTTGTCTGGTTTATATAAGATCATAAAGATCCCTGATGACTACTGTTTTAACTAGCTCCAAGTTGAAGATGAGCACAACTATAAAACTAATAAAAGTGTAATTTGCTATCTAATCTATTAACTCCATTATAACTGGAATCTTAGATTGCTCAGGCACTAATAAGAAATTAGTCTACATGTATGAAGTGCATTTACACATTTTTTGCTATGATTTTATAAAAAATGCAGTACTGATTAGAGACTACAATAAATCAAATGGAAATTTGATCAATAGTTCCACTCTGAAAAATGAGAGAGATTTGAAGACCAAACCTCATTCTCTCTGTGAAGCATGCAAACCCCACAATGAATCTCAAAAAATCAAGTAGACTGTTATACATTGTTTAAACTAAATAAAAGAGGTATTCATCCAATAATGTTGTATATCTGCACAAAATAATCATACACTACATTTCTGTGTTTTAATTAAGTCTATAACAAGAATTGATGTATTAGTATTATTACTAGAGCTCCTTTCAAGTATTCAAAGTATACAGTCCAGAAATAAGCCATTAAATCACAATGAAACATAGATTATTGATTTTTAGAATACACATGCAGCACTTAAAAGCTGGGAGAAGGAAATACAGGGATAATTCAGCCACTACATGACCAAATGTAAGCTATCTGTTAAATTATAGAATTCACTCTACTGAAGTTGTGACAAAACTGACAGTAACTTCAGTAATAACTGCATCATTATTTCCAAGCTGGTTTAATCTCATTGCATCTTATTTTTGGTAAAGCCCATCAATAATTACTGTGGAATCATAAAAAGTTAATAAAGCTGTAGAATTATGAAAAGTTACTAAATGACTCAAACTTTAAACTCGTAAAAGCCTATCCCCTGTATGTTCTATTATACATGGTTCTCCCATGTGATCAGGCCATAAAGATAACGACATAAGAAAGAAGCATATAGCAGGGTTTTGGGGTATGTTTAAAACTTTTGGGCAAAACAACCTGGCTTTTTGCACTGATCCTCTGCAAACATGCGGAGTCTTTACTGCAAGGCTGCAAGAGCCCACAGCCAGCCACAGGAGTCTACATACATCTAGTCTGATGCAGATCTTAATCCCAATGGGTACTATAAACACATCACCCAAAAGTAAGAGTTACAGACCATTATGAACAGCCATTTGGTTTCTTGAACTGTGTAACAACTCTTTCAATATCGACTATATGCTTAGTAAAATATTGATTAATCATTCATCTAACAACCATTTCTAAAAACCTATCTTCAATAGAAGTCTTGACCATTAAATCACTGTTTCAAGATGAAGATGCATCTTTATTCCCGACTGTTTAACTTAACACTGGAGTGTTCCAGGAAGAGCTAATACAATTTATCACTGTATATTTATAGAGATGTCCTAAATCTTACAAAGCCCAAAATTCTGAATCAGAAGCATTATTTTAGGTATGGCATCAAGCTGAAAGATAATCTGTGAAGACTCATGAACTCTAAAATTGAGGGTCAATCCCTACTCGTTGTTGTAAGCAATCATCATCACAAGTAATGATTTCATGTGTGTTAAGACCTGAGTGCCCATTTAGCATCATGTGCACAAGATGTAACAACTTTCAAATCATCCAGTCCCAACAATACCAGCCTCTCACAGATTTCCTGCAAACACATCTGTGTATGATTCATTATCATATAGTCTCTTCAACAGCCCCGTGGAGTTCACAGCTCTGAACAAATATATGACATAGGCAAAACTACCTCTGTGAGAGATCTGACTTCAGGAATGTGATCCGAGAACCACTTGTACTATACCCATCACCTCACAGAAATTCCTGGTGAAATATACTGCTGAAGTGCAGTATGACTATGAAGAGTTACATTAGAGAAAAAATGCTTACTGCTAAAATGCTGGGATGCGCTGAGGGGCTCCCTTCAGACTGCCCCAGAAGTCACCAAATAAATCATAAAACCTGAGGTGCACCAGCCAAGCGAGTTAGAAACACACAGTATTGTTTCTCCAGAAAACTCGTACTTTATTTGTTGCCACATTCTGCTGCATTCATAATAGCTTTATTTATTTCGTGTTACTCAGGTGCCGGTAACTGGATCATCCATTTGCACTCCACCGGGAGAAGATACCACAATTTAGAAGCTATGTGCTTGCCACACAAAGGCACCAAAGTTTTGTATCAGCAGCCTGGGGAGGTTCCAGGTTGGAGCAGTACCTTCGGTTTGTCTAAAGGAAGCCCAGGACTTGGCAAACTGATTTCTAAAGCTGGTCTTCAAACTCTGTCAGAATTTCTAAAGATCAGAAAATGCCAATATTCTTTCAAAGCTAAATTGCTTGTAGGAATCTGCCTGCTGTATGACTGATCTTCATGACTTCACCCTTCTAACACCCAAAATAAAACCCTCCTTTTCAATGTCTGGAGTGGCTGGTCAGGAGCCAGAAATCCTTTGCAAGCCTGTTGAAATTGGACATGATGATTAAAGAGACCTATTTCACTTATGAAAATTCTCCTGATTTCAAAACCATTATCAAAAAGTTTGAATGGATTTGATATTGCAAAATATGATTTAAGCATCTTGCTTTGCTCTGACATTTCTCAGATCTTTCCTACTGATCATTTCTGGGAAAGCTTGATTGTTGTATTTAGGGTTACTTAGTATGGATTTGTGAGTCTCTACTAATTCCTTTCCACCCTTTTTAAAAGTTCATTTAACTCATGCATATTAAGTACTGGCTAAATAAACACAGAGATATTCCTACAGATCAAAGAAAAAACGCTTGTTCACAGATGCAGACCACGGGAAACGGTGCAACTGTGTCACAGAGGAGTCAATAATATGATAATGCACTGCACCTGCAATGGTCTCCAGATTTTCATATATTTGGACAAATAAATAGCTCAATACTGAGTGCTTGGGAGCAAAAATATGAAAACCCCTCAGGTCCTTGAAATATGCAAACAAACAGTAGCACATCAACTGTTCTACCATTACCTGCAATAAATATAAAAATCTAAGTATACTTCTGAAAATAAAGGAGGCAAAAATTCAGCAGTAATTTTCACTGATAGTATCACCGTGTTCCCATGGGGACATGGCTGCCCTACTTATTGTGTCATACGTATTTTCACATTGCTTTCTATTTTAAGCCTAATTAAAGTTGCCAAGTCATTGCTGGAAATACCTTTCATCTTACAAGGCTTCAAACATGGCTTCTGGAGTTCTGCATATATAATACAGAAAACTTGCATAATGGCACCTGGTTTTATAACAATTTTTTAATGACCTCTATACATTCAATGATACTAGTCTGACTACTAGTCTTTCTAGCACCAATCTGCTAAAGCTATGTGGTTTTTTTAACTTACAAATCAGCAAAATGCATTTCTACTTAAAAAACAAAGCAAATTCAATCTCCCTGACTGCTGCATAATTAAAAAACACACGATTCCTTCTCTTACAAACCTGGTTATATAGACCAACATATTATAAATTGCAGTAGTTTTCAAAAGTGTTGGCTAGTTTCAGGGCACAGTAAAACAGATAAAGCAGTATGTTCACCACCTTTTTCTCTACTACCAAACGCATTTTTTATTACTCATAAAGACAAAGAATTTTTGGTACCTTTAATCTCTTCCTTGAAAACTGCACAAAATTAATTGGTGCAAACCCTAAGATGTTATTCAGGCTGTCAAAGGGATTATTTGTGATTGGGAATTTTCAGGATAAAGAGAGAGAATACAAAATAGGGCTTCATGTGTCTGCAGCAACAATACAATCCTTCTTTCATTTATGTTTTAAAGAAAAATGCAGTAAAGCAGCTAATCCCTCTTGGACAGTCTCTTAATGTTAATTTTAAGAAGTTTTCAAGAAGCTAAGTAGAATCAAATAATTTGCTTTTTTCCAGAGTATATTTCAGCCACGAGTTTTCTGTGCTCTTTGCCTAATTGTGAAGTACCTAGAAGGATTATTGTTTCAAAAAATTAAATTCTAGTTTATAGTCAGGTAATATGAAAGCTGCCTAGCAATTCAGGAAAACTAATCCAACACTCGGCAGACACCTATTCACTGAGATGAAATCAATTTTACAATATGGAGTTATCCAGTCATCTGGAACAAAGAAGGTACGTGGTAGAGAGACAAAAAAAGCAAACAATAAGGAATGACTGGCAAATGGGGAACATAAAGAGACATTTAGAAAGAGCAACAAAAAGAAACAGATACATATACTGAGTGAATAAAATAAGAAACAATCCGATGAAACAGGAGTGACTGAAGCATGGGGATTATGCAGAAACATCACCCTGCTACAAGATGAGCTCCTCTGAATTTGCACAGCATCTGTCACCATCAATTCACACAGTTGTCTAACCAGAGGATCTAATGACAGGCAGTTTATACAACACCAGCATATGACATGTCCCGCAGGGCATTTTGTCCTCACAGCATCCCAGTGGAGCTGCACAGCACTACTGCTTGCACGGCACAGATGGAGAAACAAGGCATAGAGCTTTAAATAGCTATGTGCAAGACACCTATAGCAAGTGAAAGGATTGAGCAGACACACATGACCTGCTGGAAAATCCTTCTTTTCTGCCTGAGCAGGAAACAAAATCAAAAAGTCCCACATGGTGGATAATGGATACTGCTACACAACAGAGTCACTGATCTTTGCAACTATTTGGAAGTTGGTTAAACTTGGGATGCCTGTGTAGTTAATGTTTACATTAAAATCTGCCTGGAATTTTTTTTGGCATTTTCTAGGAGAACAGGACATTACCTTGCCAAAATTAAAACCTGTATTTTGAATATCCAAAACTGCAATCCTATGTTCGTATGTCCTTTATGCAACGTTAATCATATCATCAAAGCTCTAACGCAATCAGCAAGTTTTTCTTAGGAGAGTAGTGAATCTTGTAGAAAGAAACACAAATAGAAAGTCACCCTCAATACATACTCTCTTACAAGTGTTGCTTTGAGGACCACAGCACACACAAAAAGATATTTCACACTTGGCAAACATTGCTCAAAATGAGAGGGCACCAGACAGTAACCAAATGTGCAAAATCTTTTGAGTTTTCAGAACATCTAAACAAAAAAAACTAGAATTAAAAAAGTGCTCCCTATGTCACGACTGTTCTAAATTCACTTATTTTTTGTAGCTTCCTAAACCCTGTTGTGATGCTGATAACAAACTGGAGTTCAAGAGGCACTTGTCTTGCTTACAGTAATGATTTCAGTATTGCGGAAATTCTCCTGCTAAAGAGTAGTTCAGCTGTTGGCTTGACTACATTAAATACTGGCAGGAAACTGTAGGCAGTCGGAGAAACAAGTAGGCTTTCCTTCTGTAAGTGTCTGTGCTTCTGTAAGTTGAAACATTTTTTTTAAATTATGTTTGAACTGATACTTGAAGATGATTCAATCTGTCCAAAACTAAAATAACAGAAATTAAAGGAAAATTTATTCCACTGATTGTAGTGACAGGGAACCTATTAGGCTGTAACATACCTACAGTTCAACTCAAAGTTGCATCAGTATAGATGCAAGACTAGAGCTCTGTGTTTTGCAGAATTTTTCATTTTATTTAAGGAGAGAAATGGGAGAAGAGATTTTTCTTATAAAATCTTCAGTCTTTTGCAATGCACTATATATCAAGTTGTCAAGAAGAAAGTGTTTCCACTCTGCCTGTAAAAGCTTTCCTGAGGGCAGAATAATGGATTTAATGTGGAAAAGTAGGATATTCATATTACAGAATTTGAAAGATGTCCAATGTTTTAAGTTTTAATAGTGTTGTTTATTTGACTCTGCCCCTACCACCTTGTCAATGTCAGAATTACAATAATCCACAATAAAGCACAATGTGGCACGTACATCAGTCATATTAAAGTCACTTGGTATTCAGTAACTCTTTGATCAGCTTAAGACCATTTAATTAAAGCTGGTGCTAGAAAATAGCAGTGTTTTCATGTACAAAAACATACCTCAGATGCGCCTGACTCCTTTAGAAGTAACTGTACTTGAAAATAAATCCTTGGATAACACACCCCCTGAAACAACTCAAGCCCTCAAGCCAGGACTTGCAGTGTGAGGACAGGGAGGAAGAAAAAGGAAGTAGAAAGCACCGCATCAGCAGAAATTCCAGAATAATTTTTCCTTTTATTATCTAGAGAGCCGTTACAGTCATAACTGCTGTTGATTCAGAAGCGATGAGAGAGTTTTCTTTGCAGGAAAAAGAGCAAGTGTTGCCTTCTTATTGCTTCTTTAAAAACCACCATTCAAAGAGACACAATGGCTTGAAAGTTCACGTGCCCTCCCTCTGAAGTCACGTAAAGTTGTGGGGATGCAGTTTACTCATAGTATGCAACTGTCCTTCCAATATCTATTAGAAAATGCAATTACCACACTGCATTACACTTCCTGTCACTAATGATAAGCATCAAGTATGCTGCAAAAGCAAGTATAATCACTCTGACCCACCAAATTCAAAGCCAGACTGCAGTTGGCTCTCCTGCACCCACCTAGCATGAGTTTTGTCCCAGAAGCTAACACTCAAAATAGGATGAAGAAAGGCAGAGAAAGACCACAGCACATGCAAAGCACTGCTAGATCAAGACCTCAGCGTAGCTCACCAGTCCCCTAAGAAGAGAACCTGGAATTTGCCAGGCACTGCACCTCCCCCACTTCTACACCTGACATTACCTAGATCTGAGCGATCTTAGTTGTTCTGACAATTTATTCACTTCCTGCAGAAAACTGGACCACTACAAAACACACCTCTGCCAGTTGTGATTTTATCTTTTCCCACCTTCACCCAGTACAAATGCAGATACTATATGGAAAGATGTAACAAAGCACTCCTTGGATCAAACCTTTCAAGACGGGGTTGCAAAATGATGAGACAGCTGTGCAGAAGCATCATTAAAAATTTTTCTGACAGCACGCTGTTGTGCATGTCCCAGCAGGTGAAGGAGGGAGGAGATGCTCCACAAAGAGTTTTGGCAACAAATGCCACCACAAGTCAAAAGTATGTGAAAAAGGAAGCATATATGAGAAATTTTTTACTGTCATCCCAGATGCTGCTTATACTATGTTCTCTCGTGCTTGCCTACAATCAGTAAGACCACTTTAGTGATCAGTGCTGGCCAACAACAAATCCTCAAACAGGCTGCTGTGCGCTATTTGCATTTGCTGGGATAGATCCAGGGCGTACCAACAGCTATGAGCTCTACAGCTTTTGTTGCATGCTCTGGGTCCATCACTGACTCCAAAGGGCTCTGGAAGCTACTGGAGTAGGGCATCCTGCTCTTTGCACTGCTATTTAACAACTGTCTGCAGCTAACAGCATCAGTCCTCATAGACCAGGTACTCAACCATCTGTACACTGCTTAAAGCAGTGGCACATTGTCAACTGAACAAGCAACAAAATGAGTCTCATCTTGTGGCAACCTCTTACATGTAAACCAGGGCTGGGTGAGAGCCTCCTGAAGACTCCTTTCACTGATGCTGGCTGCATGCAATGCTGCAAAGGGGGGCAGGGGAAAGGAGAGTCTTCTGTACATCATAATTAATTGCTTATGTGTTTAACAAAATGTAATATAGCAAATCCTCACAGACATTTGGTAACAAATGCCAGACCGTAATGATACCTCTTACAATACAGTAACAAACCATCTAGAAATCTGCCTGCTTTATTTGGGAGAGGGACTAAGATTTGGTAAGTGGCTAAAAACTAGTTTAATGATTCCCCATTTAGCTTTTAAATCTACTCACAATGTGACATTGTGTTTCTGATTAGGGACTGAAAATGTTGATTTAACATTTCTGTCATTATAGGTAAGATATCACATGCTATCTCTAATATTATTAAAAAGTTTGTGATTTAAACATAAAAAGGAATTTGTAGCATCACGCACAAGGTTTAAGTTTTTATAATGAGCCAGTCAACTTCAGGTCAGGTTTCACAATAAATAACTGCTACAAGTTAGTTCAGTGTGATGAAAAGGAAATGCAAATAACTGCTGAAACTGTAAGCGTCACATTTGAACAGACTGAAGCATTTAAAATGTCCAAACTGTTCACAACACCTCATTTTCACCACTCCCTTCGCAACTTCTTTGAATACACACTGCATACTGGGCAGTTAGCAGGTATCTACTGGCTGGACATCTGACATGACAATCAATGCTTAGCATTTTTTTCTGAAGAGCAAATGCCTCAAAACATTAATCACAGGACCACATTCCACGGAAGACAATGGGGGAGGCAGAACATATTGGGGAACAGGCCTATGATAATATTTACTGACCATGTCTTATACTACTCATGATCAGCTAACATGACTGCTGCTAGATTGAATGTTATCAGGAAAGCTCGCAACATTATTTTTAACTGTCCTGTGTGCACCTTCAGCAGCTGCTTCAAGGTATCATACAGATAAACAATTCTCATGGTTGCTTCAAAGCTATAGTAATAGGGCCCATCCTAACCCAGGAAGGAAATCCAGCACAGGGCTTGCTGTCTGGGGTAGCTCATCTGAAAAGCTCTTAATTTAGTCTCAGAAGCGTGGCAGTAGGAAAAGAAAAACACCATCAGTGTGCCTTAAGATTTACATGGACTTTTCAGACCAAATAGCTACTATCAATCATATCTGCATTCCCAGCAGGAAATTAAGACTTCCTGTTGTTTAATGCTACAATACTTGACATAAGTCTATGAATTTGTAGTTTCAATATTGTTATATTAAAAATCTATACTGTGGGGGAAGAAATACATGTTTTCATCAAATGTAGCAGAAAGAATATCTTTTCAGACACTACTTCACTGTGTTGGATTTTTAATTTAAAATTGTGTTTTAATCAGCAAGGCAAGTATATGAAAGGACAAGGAAAGTACACTTACAGGGCAAAAAATTATTTTCTCTTCCTCCTGTAAAAAGATTTATTCTTATATTCATGCCAGTCGTGTCTAGAGAAAAGACAATTTATATCTCTATCACAGGCTGCCAACCAGGCTCATCATTCATACATTTAGAGGACTAAAAATCTTCAGAGCTGCTTGTTCAAGCAATAAATTTGAGACATCTCGTTGCTGATGGTGTTTACTTGGTTTCTTCTGAGCTTATTGCTTCCCCACCCCCCCCATATTTAACCTTTCTTTCTCTAGATGACGGGATGAAGTAGTGACCCATTGTCCCAGTCAGAACAGCCCCTCAGTTTCCCCAGAAAGCTGGACATTATTTCACTGACAAATCCCTGTGAAGCACTGCAAGACTCAGCCACCTTCTCACACTGGTGCCTGCCACAGCTGCAGCTGCGACGGCCCTTTGCCAAGTTTTACCAGTGGTTTCATCATGCTTTTCCTCTGTTCTTATCTTCCAACCAGATTCCTCCTGCAAGGAAGGCTCATTCATGTCAGAAGGAAAACTACTACTTACATTAGATAAAGGACCCAGAGATCATCCGACTGTGTTTTTGGGGGCTAAGCTGGTAGTACAGAAAGTAAGGAGGGCATATAAGGGTACTGTACCTCCTGGCTGGCAAAGACGCTATGAGGAGGGGACTCCAGGTAAGTAAGGGTTAGAGAGGTGATGGATGCCACTGCATGCTTTCCCATGTCCCTGAGGAAAGGTCAGTGCTCAGGAAGTCTGCAAAGCGACCATTCACAGTGCCTGTTACACCTGATGCTGCAGAACCTTTCCAAGATTTCAGTGGAAATGGGAGAAGTCTTACACAATACCCGGCATTACAATTAATCTTCTGACTGTTCTTAGTGCTTGTTTTGTGGAAGAGCACAAGTTGCCTCATAATTTGGGCCAAAGAACAAGTGTTGCATCCAAGCTACATACGACAGGTGGCTCTGAAGACAATCAGTCACAGGCAGTTATCTCTTTTTCACCATCTAAATCTGATGGAAGCTTTCATCCTCCTAGGAAATCTGGAGTTGCCCCTCTTATCGAGAAAACCATCCCAGCCTTATAAGCACCAATTGAACAACCATTGATTTGGATAACGATTTTGGTCAGTCTAGCAGCAGCGTTAGGCTAAGTAAAAGAAGCACCACAAAAAAGCAATTTGTACAGAGTAAAATAATAAGGCAATTAAAAAAATCACATCTATCCTTAATAAAGACATAAGGCCATACTGCACTGTGGGAACAACCACCCCTGTAACTTCACTGCTAGTCAATTCACAGCCCCTGTGCTAGCCAAGCTCCTTCATAACACTTAAAGGATAGGCATGCCTCACGTAAATTTTATGTCTTATCTGAACTGAAATCAGAACTGAGTGTTGCTTCCTAAGCCTATGAGCTATGAGATTGTGAGATCAGATGTTTCCTTAAACAAAGCCTGGTCTTGGTGCAGCAGCAAGATGGATACAGGTCTGAGGAAAAAATGGGAAGATGAGGAATCACCTGCTGATAACCTGCACCTGCAGCTACTGCCCATTATCTGCCAAATACCACAGGACTAGCTGGCAAAGTGGGTAGAGGCAAGCCTTGAAAACACAGTACTTCCTTGTTCTTGTACCTAAGGTCTGGCTAACTCATGCAGGACTGTGTTCAGGGGGCCTTGACAGCACTGACTATGAAGATGGATATTTGTGTTATCAAGAAAGAAAGCATTCTTCCTCACAAACAAAACGGCCAATGAATGACTTAATGCCTGCAGGGAAGAGCTGCCTTCTATGTAGGCTTGGCAACTGAATGATGCACTCACCTCAACAAAGATGAAGCAAGGGATGATGGAATAACTTCTCTGGGTGTTGTTTCCTAAAGCCATTTCTTGTCACACTTCTTGAGGAGGCACTGTTCAAAACTTTAATATCCTGAAAAAGACAAAGGTATTTCAGTATGTTTCACCTTTTTGCAAAATCCACTTTTAGCACAATAAGGTTTACAACATGGAGCACTGACATACTGGACCAGAGATACAGGCTAAAAAGGACATCAGTGTCCAACTTGTGGTCATACAAAATAACCTGAGAAGGCAGTCCCTTTGCAGCACAAAAGCAGGAGACAGACACAGTTTACAGAGCAAAGAGCAGTAAGGAATACAACTGTTTTCCTTAATTACAATCCACTTCCAAGCAAAGATTGTAAAAATATAATTTTCAGCCCACTGTCCTGCCTACAGTGTGTTTTCATCAAGAGGCTTTGGTAATTGACTTGTGAACTTGTATTTTAAAAGACAGACTTAACAGTCCATTACTTGTACGCATGATCGAAATATTTATCTGCATGGAGTATAACCCATTTAAGATGACAGTATGTCTTATGCACAAAAAACCCTAATAAGGAAATACTAGAAGAATGCAATGACGGGCAAGGCCGTTGTTGTAGAGCCTTTCTAGCCTGCTATAAATTCATTATCATTACCATCATTAACCCACAAAGCCATACCTACTTAGCATTTCTTCAGGCTACTGGCTATTCTAATTAGCATAACCTTATAACAGTTTGTGCTAAAACACTTAAATCTCTTTACAGCACAAGAAGTAGAAAAGGAGAGAAAAGAAGACTAACATGGAGAATTTTTACAGAGAGTGCATTTGCTTTTCTTCATGCATGAGGTAACATCAAGAAGCTAAGTCTAGCTTAAATAATTTTAGAAAGAGAAACTGGCTAGCAGGGAAGGGGGGAGCTGGAAAAGAAGCGTGTAGCTCAGAGCTGCCAGGTGGATGCTTGCACAGAGCAAGAGACACAGAAAAGAATGGAAATCCTTTGCTACCAATTTTAACATAAGCACATTAAGCAAGAGCACAGATTTAGATGGGCCCAACCTCACTTCCAACACACACAGAAACCCTGCCTGATTACCCCTGCTGATCATAAGCATCTCCACAGGCCAGGGCCAGGGGGGAAGAAGAAGGTGAAAGCTGGCGTATTTTCCAGAGGATGCTTTGCACAACATCTTCTCCTGGCTCTCTGACCTCATTGGCATCTGGGTGGCAATTCAGGTCTTGGCATATGGAGCCTGTGAAGTTCATGAAGGGGTCAGTGCTTTCTCACCAGCTCTCAGCAGTGTTACTGCAAGAAATACTATCATCAGAGCACCGAGTTCAGCAGGGGTTACGAAGCCTGAGTGAGGAGCTGGATCAGCTGCCAGTGCTTGCCACCTGCACCATGATGCAGGCTCTTGTCTTGCCACCTGTGAACTACTTAATGTATTTCTTATGTCAGCTCATCACAATTTGACCCAGAGCTATAAAACACAAAATATGTATGATGGTTTTGGTAGTATGGTTCTATGCACAGCACAGCCATAGTGACTCCAGTGAGGCCACGTCCTGTGTCAGAACGGCTTCTGAACTATTAACCATTGAAAAATGCAGTTCCAGATAAAAAAAAAATATTCTGGAAATGTTACCTGTAACATACTTCAGACACTCTCATTCTACACTGTATCCCAGTTCTGAAATACAGATATTCTGGATTTTCAAAATGCCTGTTTTTCCAAACGTACTTCAACATTACTTAGGCGATAAAATTGGTTTTATCTCAGAGGTTAACGTCACTGTTTAACAAAAGACAATGTAATCCAACCCCATTTGGACTGCAGAAAAAATTTCCAAACATTCATTTTTTAAACAACCCTTTCCATAACACCAGCTCTTGTGCCACGTTTCTCTCCCTTTAACTTGGCAAACACATGGGGCCTGGTAGGATAGTAGGTTAAAGAGTTCCAGGAGCTTACAGAGCATTACTGCACAAAACTCTTTTTGTATCCTGGAGATACACTGTCAGCAACTTTTTTGGAAATCTTGTTTTTCAAATGGCTTAGTGCAAAGATGTTAATACTTCATGGATGCCTTGTCGATCAAGCTTAGAAATAACCAAAACTTTCCATAACACTGTCCTGTAACTTCAAGCCATGCCTTCAGTCCCAACTGCTGTGACTGCTGTGTGTTCCTAACCAAAGCAGAGGGCTGGAAGGCAACCCAAGGATTTAAGAAATGTTCTCAACAGATGACTGAAAGCAACGGCACAGGCTAGCAAAGAAGCTGATGGTTCTTAGCAGTCGTATAAAATTGCCTAATTTAATGCTAGGGGACTCCTGATGTCATAAAAATGTATCACTGTTTCTGTCCTTTTAAGTTTATTGTGCAAAAACCTGCATTGCCTATAGGAAAGCATTTTACATGTCAGCTTGTCTCCTATGTGATGACACATTTGTGTCAGACATAAGTAGTAAGAGACCACACAGTTGCTGGATCAGGCCAGCTAGTTCCCAGATTGTGGGAAAACTCTCAGCTAGCCTGCGCTTCTCTTAGCAGGTCTTTTCATCAGCTCACTCACAGAAGAGGAAAGGGGAGGAACAGTGTTGACTTGGTGGGAGCACTATCTTTTGTCTCTCTCCAGCTGGCAATGAGTCCTCTAGAGAAAGACAGCAAAGCACTGATTACAGCATTCCCTAGATGCTTCAATCTGCAGAGCAGTCAGAGAGAACCCACTTTTGCCCAAAGAACTGGAGAATTACAGTAAGATGTAAAACAAGTGTCTAGTGACAGTCCTGTTTTATAGTCTATGAAGATTTCTTCCCACTGAAAAATTTTCACAGCACAAAACCTCTGACCAAAGCAACAGGAAATAACAGCTATAATATCAACATCTGGTATTGCCTTCTCCTTTTTTTTAATTTTTATCAATTTGACTCAATTGTTAAGGGACTCATCTAAGCAAAACCATAAGCAGATTTTTAGATCCCACTAGCTCTGACCTTTTAAGGCCTGGTATGTGAGGACTGACTGCATGAGAGTAGAATTGGTCAAACCTATTCTAACTCATTAGGGACCACTGCAGAGGAGATATTCATAATCTGGATCCCTGCTATTATGAGGTGCTTCTACTCTTCAAACATTATATATAATTGTATAATACAACATTTGTGAATTAATCAACATTATTTAGTTCTCATCTTGCTCAATTTACCCCATATGCATTTTCAGAAAACCCCTGATCTACAATGTAGGAGGTCATTGTCTGAAATCTCCTGGGAGAACAAGTGGAGGCATAGAATATATGTAAGTGACTTGAAAATTAACTGAAAAGGAGAGCAAAGAAAAAAAGGATTCAAGCTGAAGATATTTTCTTGCCACAGGGATCTGTCCAGGGGAAAAGAGAAGAATGAGACCCAAGAGTAGGGAAAATAAAAATGTTCTAGAAAAGGTATTTTCTTACAGGTTACTAACCAGCAGAATAATTTCTAAAAGCCCCATTCAGGTATATTCTAAAGCTTTTTATGGGAACACATGACAGACAGCAAAAAGGACGTATCTAGGACAAACTAGCATTTGCTGAGCCTTCATAATATGAGCTCCTGCAGCACATACAGTACAGCTGATCATTGTTCTGTGTAATCACTGCTCAAACCAAGTAATTGCTGGTCCATTCCTCAGGAGACAGTGGTCACCCTTATGTTTTTTAAGCTATGTCCTGCCTAGGAAGATGAACGTTATGGCTTTATATATTGCTACAGTAGATATCTGGGCACCTGTGGAAAATACTAAAATAAAAAATGCAGAAAAGGTAACAGGCAACATTTATCATAGTTTTCAGCTTATGTTTTGTTTAATCAAAACCAATGCATGTTTCTTTTGCCACTAGCTCAGAGACGGCCAGCCTGAAATATAGTAACTACTGCACAGACAGAGAGAGCAGCATAGCCATGGCACACGTGGCACACCACTGCAGAATCCCAAATCTGCTCAGACCAGAGTTGAGGAGGGCAACCACTGATCATTTGGTAGCAGGATGTGATGCAAGCACAAAAAAATGGATCTGATTTCCTGTCCATCTTTAGACAGTTTCATCATCTTTTCAGCAGCAGCTACCATTCTCTTTCAAAATAAAATGTAAATGTCTTATTAGAAGGAACACAACTCTGTTTCCATCACAATGTAAAAGATACTTAAAATGCAAACATTTCCCCATTTGTAAATCAGTTTAACCTTGCACTAACAATTTGCAACCCTCTGTCGGCAACTGGCTTCAAATTATAAAGGTCTTTATTCTCATTAAAATAACAATTCTGTTTACAAGTTAAAAAAAAAAAAAGTCACTAAAACCTCCGCACCAGTCCATCAAGGATCAGTTTGCCCAACTGAAACACATAATCATGTATGTCAAACCTCCATTCAGTTAAGAGAACAAATGCAAAGTAACGCCGTTGCTGAAGATGATTATCCAAGCTTTTCCAGAGAACCGTATCATTATAAACATTATTTACTACACTAGCTCTTAGAGCTCTTATAAAGCAGAGTCCTCTGTTTCCTGGGGGCGAAACAGCCAGGAGGAGTTGAAGCAATTTGCCAGACATCACACAATGACTCAATGTCTAGGCTGAAGAAAGACATATTATTCTCAGACTCCTGTCTAGTGCTCCATCCACTTGACTATACAGTATCTACACTTCAAATGTACTTGCTAATTTCTGCACTAGAACTATTCCATTCTCATTTAAGTAGTACAGGTTTCCCTTAGCTTGCTACTGAAGCTGAACTGAGTTTTCCTACTGAAACCATAACAGAATGCACAAGCAATGATCAAACACACACCAAGATGCAACGGCCTTGCATCCTCTTTATGCAACCCCTGACATGTCCAAAGGCACCTCATCAACCCAGTGCAACCCTGGCATGAACATATGTGTAATTTTGAACAGGTTGCAACAGGATAATAAAGGGTTAAAATGTATTTCCCAAAACTCTTTTCCACATAAACCTAACCAATGCATACAAAAGAGTCTAAGGAATCAAAGATAAGAGTTTCCTGCAAAAGGCAGTCAAAGCTATTTAATGTTTTCCTAGCTAAAATACAGATATTTTGTGTTTTCAAAGCAATCAGAAACACTGAGAGCTGGCATGAATCATTTCAAAAGCCAAACAGTATGAGGAAAAATACAAATGACATTGTAGCATAAAGACCCGTTTGTAATTTAGCTTATCTGCCTTGCATGCAAACATAAACAGACTGTTCACTTGGTGTTATTGCATAAAAATAGTTAAACTAATAAAATAGCACCACGTCTGCAACAATTAGAAGGTACCACACAACTGGCAATCAGTTTGCTATCTCAAAGAGCCAGAACACACTGGTTTTGATCTGCAAATGAGAAAGTTTCCTTTGGAACAGGTTGCACGGAAAAGTGCCTACATGCAATGGAGCTTGGGCAAGAGGGAAGACCCTCACTTAGCTCTGGTTTCCCATCACTGAAGAATCCTTCTGCCTATCCACCATGAACTAAGAGCCAAAGAGCCACCAACACCATGGCCACCAGACCAGTAACACGGTGTCTGACTGATGACATTGTATGCCCAAACCCTGACTAACATGTTTTGAATTGTACTTGATTTTTAGTTAACTGAGAAATTGCCTAGTAGCAATTACCTAGTCCTACTATAGCGACAGTTGATCTCAAAGGTCTTTTCCAACCTAAATGATTCTATGACCATAAACAAATGTGTGTTCTCAGTTTCAAGACTTAGCTGGTGGTTGTCTCCCAGAGCAATCCCTTATCAGCAGCACGACCTTCCAACAACACTCAAAGAGGAGCTGAACAGATGAAGCAAGAGCTCAGTTTACTGGATTGGGACCTCAGCACTGAATAAAATTTATTATAAACTTTCTTAACAGCATAAATGTCTGGTTTGTATTTAAGCTATGGCCATTCAAAGAAATCGGCCTGTCAGTGAAAGCACTTCTCATACATGTTTCCACAAACTCAATGACAGGAATCTAATTACATATCACCAATGATCCCTAGTAAAATAACAGAAACCTGCCACCGATACACAAAACAAACCTACACATGTTCACCATCACAAAAAACAATTCAGCAGCATTTGAGTATTAATCTGGAAAAACACTTTCTCTGATGAGAGTTCTGACCTTGTTCTGCTAGTTGAGGTCACGTTTTATCATTTCTGCACTCATACTAGCAAACCATTTTATGGCGAACAATGATACCTAAGAAATGTTGTTCCTAGCATATCTGAAATCACGAGCCTTGGTACAAAACCCTCCTTGTCATGGAGAAAGCTCCATGAATAACTATCTGGAGTCCTAAATTACCAATCTCTTAAAAATGTGTAGCTGAATCTCTGGTGGCAAAGCAGGGTTTGATCCACAGAAGAAAGTGATGCCAGAGATTTTTAGAATTTTGTTAGGGATGTTTTCCTTTGCTGCTAGCTTCCCGTGGAAAATCATTCTGTGTGTGAATGAAAAGCAGCAGTATAAAATCTATAGACAGGCAGACTGATAAGGGATCAGCACCACTCACATCTTCAAGGGAGTTCAAGTGTTATGTCAGTATGGCAGAGGCCTCGTAACAACTTCTCACTGCAGGGAGGCAAGTGAAATCCCAATGCCACAGCTGCTAGCAACAAAATTTACATGATGCTACTTGGCCAGAATATCACAGATGTCGTCTAAGAAGAACCCAAAACATGACTGTGTAAATAGCAGGTGTATGCACCTTAACATCCAGGAAGACAAACAAAATGGCCACAAGCCTTATTTTGAACTATCTCACACCTGCAAACCTTTCCTTATCCTGCAGGTCTGAAAAGGTCATCATGGTTGATCTGTTTCATTTCACAAGGCATTGAATTCCTTGCAAAAATGTTCAGTACGTCAGCATCAACACTCAAGAGTTGCTTTGAATGATACCCACTAAAATGCAGTGTTACATTAGTAAAAACAAAATCATATGTATAAAAAGTTTAACCCACTGCAGCTGATAACGCTTCTTTCTTTCTTCCAAAAGGATTAGAAGTGCATGATAAATGAAGAAGGAATCTGATAATGAGATTCATTAGGAAATGCTTAAAAAAAAGTAACAAGCGGTCTCTGCAACAAAAAACAAACCACTGAATGTATCCGTGCAATTAACAAGACTGATCCGGCTCCTAATTTTCATTTAACTCAAAAAAGCCAATTGTTCTAGCTCTCATTTCATTCCTTCAAACTTTAAAGCAAATCTAAATGAAATAGTCATGCGTTATCTTGGGCAGAAAAAAAGAAATACTATTTCTGGCCTTCACCCATCCACTTGAAGGCATGTCATCTCGATTTAGGCTAACTAATTTGCCTTGTGAGCTTCTCTGAACAAATGCAAAAGGCAAATGGTCATTTCTTTCACTTAAGGACATTTATAGCAATAAACTGGCAGGTAAGTATGACCTCCCTGATATTTGGGATACTATCATGAAGGGCTTGTGACAGAATTTCACCCTTTGCAACCAATTCCATTGCATTTGGTGCCTCTCCAGTGCAAAGCACTGACAGGCACTGAGGAAACTCTGGACAGTTTCAACAGGAAAAAAACAGAGCAGCCTTCTCCTCAGGCCCTTACCACAGTTAAGTGGTGGAAAAGGAGGAAGGCATTGGAGACAAAGAAGAAAACAACAGGAAACCTCAAGTTTTGTAACACCAGGTTGTGAGATACAACAAAGGGTAACAATGCAACAGTGCAGAGGAGAGGAAAACTGGATGAGCTACAGAAAAACTGCTATGGAATGGAGGGCAAACAAGGAAGAGACCGTACGTTTTACCTGTGATGGGAACCATAAGACTGAAGATTTTGTGTACTCTAATAAAGGAACATCAAAACAATAGATTCTAGAAAACAACTCTTCTTTCCCCTCAGAGTTTTGCAGAAGGGATTTTATTATTAATTAATTTTATTTTAAGATTATTGAAATAACTAGTTCTATTATACGACAAAAATAGTCTGAAGAATTTTCCTTATTCCGATGAAGATTTGTACTTTACTCCAGAACACTGCTAGTGCTGTTTTGTGTCATCAAGAAGAAAAAGTAATGGTTCTTTATTTGTAATACAGTTTCACAGCTGTGCACTAAAAGAATATTTGCAATCCAAATACTAAAAACATATCTCAAAAATACATGTCACATGGCCTTTTTGTATGCCATCCCTGCTGAGCCTAAGTCCAAGTAAGCTGCTGATTCATGCATTCGAGTGCCATCACTGAGTTATGCCCTTTTTACTTTCAGGAGGAACGAGCAGTTACGCTCTCACCTTAACTGGCCAGCAGGAATTTCCTTGATGCCATGCGTGGCTTGCACTGGAACAGACCTAATGCAATCAGTCCCAGCACCAATCTGCCCCTCTCCCTGCTACCTGGCACTGCTTCCTGCCAGTTCCCAAGGGTGTACAACCAATCCCCCTGACACACATGAAGGAAAGTCTGCTGGATGCTCTGAGTGATAACTGAACTGAGAAAAAATGAATGGCCTTTTCACACCTCTCCCTTGTTAAGCAAGCAATGGCATATCTTTCTCCTTTATTTGAAGGAAGAGGCTTGTGCAAAGTGCCAGCTACTATCAGGCTTCAGATGGAGAGCTCCCAGAAAATTTCCAGACCCCTCTCCTCCCACTTCCCCACTTCCCTGCTACGACAGCTTAGGAAGCCAACACTATTGGACAGTGTTCATACAAGTCATAGGGTGAAGATAAAACAGTGGGAATACTGAGATGAGCATGGGAATGACCAGAGTACAGCTATGTATTGTCTACTGAAGGGCGGAAATTCGGGTGAGTAATGTTTCTGTTTCTTTCTTTTTTTTTTTTTTTAGGAGATGAATGATGCATTGAAAGTATCAACTCAAAATCACACTGAGCTAACAGTAAAAAGTAAGCATCTAATAGGCACAATCCCGTGAATTTCACACAATAAAAAAATGCAATCGTTTTGTCTCCTCAGGGCCAAGCGAGCAAAACTATGTGAGTATTGAATGCAGGCTGTAATATTATGACAGTAAACAAGCAACTGCCTCCCCACACTGTAGCCTTTGGTGATGAGATCAAGAGACACAACCTTTTGTTCCTCTGATACCTATTCATATTGGCAGCAGAGCTGCCAGAGATACAAAAGGACTGCAAAGAATCCCACTTCTGCAAAACTGTCAGCAAGCTGAATCTTATATAGAATTTTTATCTATTCACCTAGTTTATAAAAATCACATTCACCTTCATCCCTTGCAAAGTCAGAGTACAAAGGATTTCTAGAATACTTCTTTATTCTCTCATACAAAACCACTATGGGAAAAGCTCTCCAAAACAGAAAGAAAGAAAAAAAAAATCAGCAAAAAGAAAAGGAAGGGAGTGGATTTCAGGATCCTGCATGGAAGAAGTAGGGCTGCAGCCCTGAAATTCAGAAGAGCTAACTTTGGCTTCTTCAAGGACCTACTTGGAGGAATCCCATGGATTAGGTCTCTGGAAGGCAGGGGGTTCAAGAGAGCTGGCTAATGTTCAAACATGACTTGCTCCAAGCTCCAGATTGGTGCAGCCCTCTGAGTTAGAAATCAAGCAGAGGGGGCAGGAGGCCTGCGTGCATGTGCAAGGAGCTCCTAGCAAAATTCAATCAGAAGAAGGAAGTTTACAGAACGTAGGAAAAGGGACAGGCTGCTTGGGAGCAACAGAGGAACGCTGTCAGAACGTGGAGAGACGTGATGAGGAAGCCTAAGGTCCATCACCAATCAGATCTGGCAAGGGATGTCAAGGACAACAAGAAGGACTTCTTCCAGTACATCAGTAGCAAAAGAATGACTAGGGAAAATGGGGGCCCGCTGCTGAATGAGGTGGGTGCCCTGGTGACAAAGGATACAGAGCAGGCAGCGTTCCTAACTGCCTCCTTTGCCTCAGTCTTCAGTGCCAAGGCCAGCTCTCCAGCATGCCAGGCCCTGGAAGCAAGAGAGGAGGTCTGGAGAAAGGAAGACTTCCCCTTGGCCAAGGAGGATGGGGTTAGAGAACGTGTAGGCAAACCTGACACCCACAAACCCACAGGCCCCAATGGGGTGCACCCTCAAGTGCTTGGGGGAGCTGGCAGATGTTATTGCTAAGCCACTCTCCATCATCTTTGGAAGGTCATGGAGGACAGGAGAGGTGCCTGAGGACTGGAGGGAAGCCACTGTCACTCCAGTCTTCAAACAGGGCAAGAAGGAGGATGCAGGAAACCACAGGTCAGCCAGCCTCACCCCCATCCCTGGAAAGGCAACAGAACGGCTCATCCTGGAGGTCATCTCCAAGCATGGAGAGGAAAAGAAGGTTATCAGGAGTAGTCAACATGGATTCACCAAGGGGAAATCATGCCTGACCAACCAGATAGTCTTCTGTGATGGAATGGCTGGCTGGGTACATGAGGGCAGAGCGGTGGATGTGGTCTACCTTGACCCCAGCAAGGCTTCTGACACTGTCTCGCATAACAACCTCATAGGCAAGCTCAGGCAGTGTGGGTAGGTGAGCGGGCAGCGAGGTGGGCTGAGACCTGGCTGAAGGGCAGAGCTCACAGGGTTGTGACCAGCGGTGCAGAGTCTGGCTGGAGGCCTATAGCTAGTGGTGTTCCCCAGGGGTCAGCGCTGGGTCCACTCTTGTTCAGCTTACTCATGCGTGACCTGGATGAAGGGACAGAGCACGTTCTCAGCAGGTTTGCGGGTGATACAAAACTGGGAGGAGCGACTGACAGACCAGAAACTGTACTGCCATCCAGCAAGTATAATTCCTACAGGCTAAATACTGTAATTTGTCCGCTTCTAAGGACAGCATTGTACCAGAGCTCATGCAGTTTATGTGCTCAGAAACACAACCTGGATGAAAAGTCAAGGATTTGGGAATTTACTGTTAGATTACTTGACATCTTGTCTAATAAAATAACGGTTATTAATCCAGATCTATTTATTACCGTAAAAACAAAAAGAAAAAAAGAAAATTAAGCAAATTAGAACAAAAAGTTTTAAAATTATTTAAGAAAGTTTTACAGACTTTGTAATACCTCTCCCTTCTCAGCGGTGTTATACCCCCCACCTGAGACCTGTGGCTGTTGGCTTTAGACTTGGATGGGAGAGAGGATTGTGGCAATGTTTCCATGTCCTGAGCTTTGCTCTGAGAAGGCATCAGTGCTGATGTTAGGAGCTTTTATTCTTTTTAGTCCAGGATGCAGTTGCACTTATTTTAATACATTTTCTTAACATACTTTACACCTTGCTTGTTCTACACTCTTAGATTCAGACTTCCTATATATGGCATACTGGACATACACTTTCTTTGCTCTCTTTGTTAACACCTAAAAATCAGCTTGGTTCACGCCATGGCTGCATTGTATTAGATACCAATGACTGACCATTGGTGAGTTGGTTGGTTGAAGCTCCATCGGCTCTGGTACCACCTTGTGCTCCCAGTTTTAAAACCTCTGCTATTATCCCATGTGTATTCTCCTCCAGGCTGCCTCTTTATCCCAGGTTCAGACAGTCTATTTTACACAGAAGAGTGACTTGTTAGTTCTACTTATTCGGTAAAGAAATAGATGAAAAATATTCTAAAAATAGGCACTACATTATACAATCGTATAAAAGTAAGCTAAAGCTAAAACTGGTTAGGTAACAGCTACCACTTCATCAGACGATTGCTGTTACAGTTTCAGGCAGGCCAAGACAAGTGCTGACAATGCAGATCTGACAAAACCTCATCCTCATAGAACTAGTTCAGAACTTGGGTTCTCTTACTAGAAAAGGCAGTGTAACATTTGCCTGGCTACAAGACCACAACCCCATCCCCCAGCTTTTGATACGCTGCAAAACATGGGCTTTCGCCTGTGAAACCAGCAAGTCTGTTGCGAACCTTTCCACACAGTTAAGCTCCATATTAGGGCCAAGTAATGGTCATCCTGGAGGCCTATGGTCTTCTCTCCATGACTTTGTCTCATGACACCTATACAGGTCTCAGAGGAGCGCACACAGTGATTGTTTGACTGTTAAGCATTTGATTTTTAAAGTAAATACAGTCTGCACAAACAACAAAGCTGTTAAGATTACAACTACAGCAAACAAAGCCAAATTCTGAAATTCCTGTTGCTGAGACCAAAATGTTCCTTCAAAGAATGTGATGTGATTAAAATCACATATTTTAACAGAGTTTTCACAAGATATATACCTATTATCAGGTAAACTGAATAAGAAAGTTAGCTCACAATATTTTGTGGACACTTATATGCATGAGTGTATAGATGCATATGAATTCATATATGCTCAGATACAACTGAAGCCTACAAACTGCATGACAGATGACGATTGGTAATAAATGGAACAATTTCACAATCAATCTTGGTCAAAATATGATTAACAGTCACTTAAACACTAAAAGCAGATACAAGCATATAAACATGCCCATCCTGCCCTGTGCTGTTTGCTGCCACTCTTCTAAGGACACAGGAACATCATTACCTTGTTTAATAGACCTTCATTGCTGATGCACAGCTCTCACCTCTAAAATACAATTATTTTCATTTTCCTAAATAACCTGATCAGCACTTAAAAAATGAAAAAATCCTTTCCAGCAAATTGGTGTAGCACTGCATATCATAGACAGAGTTTTGCCAAAGAGAGCAAAATAGTTTTTACCATCTGTTATTTTCTGCCCATCTGAGGGCCACTGATCTATATACACTGTGTTGCGGTTTAACCCGGAGGGCAGCTAAACACCCCAGAGCCACCCACTCACACCCTGCTGCCAGTGGGGTCGGGGAGAGAATTGGAAGAAAAAAACCCAGAAGTAAAATTCATGGGTTGAGATTAAAATAGTTTAATAGGACAGAAAACGAAGGGAAAACGATGATGATGATGACAACAATAATACTACACAAAACAAGTGATGGACAATGCAATTGCTCACCACCCGCCGACTGATGCCCAGCCAGTTCCCGAGCAGCGGCCCCCAGCCAGTGTTCCCAAGTTTATATACTCAGCATGACTTCATATTGTATGGAATATCCCTTTGGCCAGTTTGGGTCAGCTGTCCTGGCTGTGTCCTCTTCCATCTTATGCCCCCAAGCTTAGCTGCTGGTGGGGCAGTTGTGAGAAACTGAAAAGTCCCTGACTTAGCACCTGCTTAGCAACAACTAAGACATCAATGTGCTATCAACAATATTCTCATCCTAAATCCACATTATTCTCATCATAAACCCCAAATACAGCCCTATACCAGGTACTGGGAAGAAACTTAACCTATGTCAGCCAAAACCAGGACACACTGCTTTTTAAAAATTTCCCCAGTATAATATCAGACAAAAGTGCAGTCACCCCATTCACAATGCTGTAAAACTATACTAATGCAATCTGTTAAAACTCAGTTTATCATGGGAAACAGTTCTAAACTTAGCTGATCTATAGTTGCTGCTTGTAGTGCTCAAAACATCATATTTTATAAATGCACAAAACTGCATTTCTCTAGATATGTGTACATATACACACATTTACACCTCTTCTTTTGTTTACATACTGAAACACTGCATTCATAAAATCACATATCTTACTGATCGATTAAACAGGATCGCTATTAATAATAGGAAGTATATCTATCCTCACAGAGATAGTGTTTTTCTGTTTTGCAGTTTAACGTGTTTTAAAATTTGATCCATTTTTCTGCTTCCCTTAGTTTGTTCATATTTTTCTCATCACCTCAGCCATGACAATTGACCTATAAGAAAAGTACTGCATCCTTCTGTTCACATATATGTATATATGACAATACAAACAAAACAAAAACAGTGAAAGCAAAGCTAAGACATGCCAAGTTAAAAATATCCATAGCGTTGGAATGGATTACATATTCTTCTGTACTATGGAAGACAAAAATAGCAAAGATTGCAGAGAGTGTAAAATATTTTCATATTGATTATCACTTGCATTTGCTGTGCTTGATTTCCTTTGGTCTAGTTGCTTTGCCCCTGAAAACACTCAGATGTTCTTTGTAAATGGTTCTGCCTTTTCTTGCAAAATTTTCTATAAGGCATGCTAAAGGAGCTGTAGAACCACAAATGCCACACTTCTTGCTTCACTACATGTGAGGCTCACACCATGATGGAGACTGCTGCTTTCATTGTGCGTCACACTTTGCCCTCTCCGCACCAGCCCATGCTCCTGCAAGCCCTTGGCTAGTGCATGTTTCAGACTAACTGGCTTCAGTTATGCACACCACATGCTTTGAAATTGTGCTTCCAGGTGGCTTCTCAGTCAGCGTGATCCTGCAGCTGTACCTCAGCAATCACAGCCCCGGCTTCTTTTACTTCTATGTGCATCTCTTCCTTCTTTCTTTGCTCCTGCTACAACCAAGTCATTAACCTCTCATTCTCTTCCACTATTTACTTCCTTACAATAGCTGTCCTAACTGCAGATATCACAGTCTGCACTGGATATCCAGTTACTTTCTGTGGCATCAACAGACACAACAGCATGCAGCAGCTGCTAGGCACTTTAATTCCTGATCAACTCCCAGTTCTACCAGAACTGCAGGCCTTCCCCAGTTCTCCACATTTTAACTTTGTGCAAGCCCCAGAAACAGAAGAGATGGCTGCAGGCTGAGACTGAGAAGTTGGGGGCACTGGGTTTTATTTCTTTTCTTATACTGATCTCCACCAAAATGCTCAGTATGACACTTACTAAAGCAATTCCCCACTGCTTCAATTCACCCAGCAACCTTCATGCTAAGGAAAAGTACCTGCCACAACCTCCTTCCCCCACATACGCTTTTGACACTTTTCCAGAGAGTAGTGGGAAGTCACAGTTTGCAAAGGTAGCACTTTGTACTGCCTCTTTGTCTTTCCTAGCCCTAAGATTTTTCGTTAGCTTCCAATCATTTACTTTCCTCCCAAACACTCCTATTTCTCTTAACAGCATTCTGCCTCAGGACACATAGTTCACATATTTATAGGCCCTAAAGTTAATGCTGACGTAGTTTAGACCATTCACCACAGCTGTTCTGTATGCAACCTGGTTGATACGCAGATTCTGTCGACAGCTATTGTTTAGAACGGGTCGCTCTCAATTTACATGTTCCATCTCATTTTCTCTCTCTTGTTTTTTGTCCTTCAGTATGGAAGTTCCTCATCCTGCCTCTTCACCACTACTTCCCTGCACATCTGATTTCTTCACAGTACAGTTCTGGTTGTGCTTTTTCTTCCAGTTTTGCAAACTCTTGGTCAGCATCTAAGGCAGTCCTGCAAGAATCTGGATTCCAATAGCTGGTACACCACTGCATAACTGACATGCCTATATGGGTCATCTCTTCCTAAGAAAACCAAGCAAGTGACCATTTAGGGAGCTGCATGAACAAGGTTCTACTTCTACTCTTGAAAAATCGTAAAAGGATGTAAACCTGTTTTCTTGCCTTTCTCTTATAGGTGTTCCTGGCTATTCTGTTCTTCATCTGACTTTGCAGGAAAGCCTACTCAAAGTAATAATAAAAGTAAAATTTGGGACCCAACTGCATTGAGGAAGTGATGCAGGGACAAAGACCTCTGTTCACCTATGACTATAATGAGAACATTTTTAACCAATATCAGCTAAGGCTGGGCTTCTGTCTGGCTCCATCTTGCCCAAACTCTCACCTATTTTCATCAGACTCTTGTCAGTTCACACTGCATAGGCTGACACCTAATTAAACCCAAATGTGCCTAGGCTGCATTTTACCTAGATTAAGACAAGGAAGCAAAGACCATCTTTTCCCTTCTCTGTGTTTTTCCTGTGATCCTTTATCATCTAAGTTTTCCAAAAATCAGTTACTACATTTTAAGTGACATAGTTGTCATGTCTGCAGGCACACATATTACCTGGTCCTCAGTGATGCCCCCAGAATGGCTTGCCCACCTTCTCCAGCCTGATGAACTTGCCACATCTATGTGGGCCAAAGAAATACATCTTGCATCAACAGTCAGCAGCTTACTGTTGGCCTAACTAAAATCTTAAAGCTAGTGAAATTACTTTAGTCTGTGGCTTGTCACTAGGAGTGGATACAATGGGGCACATTAGGAGCTCTAGTAGGTACCCTTCACTATTTCTTCATAAGTTTATGCAAGTATTTCATAAACGTGGACTCACTCTTTGAGCTGTTGTCACATGTCAAATAATTATGATTATTCAATAGATGATGGGATCATAAGAACTGCAAGTTTTTTCTTGGACCTTCCAGTGGAGCCATGCAATATTGCACCATCTCATCTATAAAGCTATGCATCAGTCACACAACATGGCCACAGCTTAGCTTCAAAGCCATCACTATGCCTCTACTTACAGTACATGGAAAAAAACCCAACCAACATCTGTATGACGGCTGCCATAGTGGCCAACACACCAGGGACAGACCTGATTCTTCCAAAACAATAAGCTGCTTTAGCCTGTGTCCACTTCTCCGCAGGAAGCGTTGCAAAAGACACTGAAGCTCTGTAGATCAGGCACACAAGGGGTCTGCAAGACATTTTTTCCCCAGTTGGTCTCAGCTGCTCATCATTCAGAAGTGAGCAAACAGCCCAGATCGTTGCGCTCCACTGCCAGTGACAGATACATCCACAGGGAGATGCTTCTGCTCCTCTTGCAGTCAGATGCATTAATGATCTCTGCAGAGAGCACAGCTGCCATAAAAATGGCCAGGACTGAATTTTTCAAAGCACTGCTGAGCTAACTGCACAGTCACTGAAGGCAGGGATAAAACTTCCATAAATAACAGAGTCCAGCAACAGCTAAGTCTGTCTTTCAGCATAACTAAAAATTCAGCTTTCAGTCTCCCAATAGTTGCACCAAGGGTACCAGAGCTGTGTGTCTTCATGCATTGTTCAGGTACTAAGCATAGGTGTAACTGAGAATTATTAAAAGTAAGATCATTGGTTAACTACATTTACAGACCGTGCTCTGAATCAAGTATTGCCTGTCCTCTTACAGCTACCAAAAAGACACTGAAAAGCCAGATTGTGCATTCAGTGAATTCAGCAGGAGCACAGTCACAGACCCAATGCCTTATCCAGATGAATTTACCACTTCTTGGCAATCCACAATGCACTGAACTGGTACTAATGAGCGCGCAGCCACTCAGTGCTGACGAGTATGAATTGGACCCAGAGGACTTCTCCTTGTATGCAGTCACTGAACATTTTTACCTGCTCCTACTGATGAAACTGGAATGTCTCCAAACTCCACCTCCCTGCGCATCCTGGCACAAAGGAAAAAAAAATAGCAGGAAATTGACAGAGAGATGGATGACAATGGGGAGGAGGAGATCCACTGTAATGGGTTTGGTCCTGGGGAGCAAAGCTCACAATAATAGTGATTGGCATAAAGGAGTCCCAAGATAAGCAATACAACAATTATCACAATAGGAGGTATTTGTTCATAAGAGAATGACTGTGACAGCTAAAGGTAGCCAGCTTCCAGGTATTTTGGAAGTATAAATTACTTTACAGCTTTGTTCTCTTGAAAGCTACTTTCAAAAGGATCTTTTCATTTCAGAACCTGCTTGCAAAGAGATATTTGAGCCCCAAGATGAAAACAACAATGTGTCTCTCTCTAACAAAGGAATGAAGTGTTTACTGTGCTGGTGATAACGACAAGTTGCAGGATGGAATCTAAGAAATAAAAGTTGTGTAAAGTATCAGATTTAATACATCACATATTTCCAGCATGGAAAACTTGGGGAAGATTTCAGCACACTTGCAACTGCTGCATCTGGCCAATCATACCAAACATACAGCACCAGACCAATGGCTGCTAATATGCATGAGCTAATAGCCTTTTCCCGTCTTTTAACTTGAGCAATCAGGCATGTAGTATGACATTTCTTTAGCTCTCTGTGGATACACAAATAAATAAAGAACTGAAAAGTAATCATGTTCTCACCTGTCTTAGAAAGCTGAAAGGTTTACTAACCCTTTCTGCATACTGCTTTCACATAAATTAAAATGCAAAATAAGCCCCACAGCCATTATAAGCCATCTGCAGATTCACTGTCCAAATCTAATACTTGACACTGCTTTTTCAAATGATCTCTGTCACTCTCAGTGCTGATCTGTGGATATAGCGGACTCAGAAAACAGGAAACTTTTAAGATGTGTTAAGAAGGAGTTCCACAACTTTTGCATCAACACTTGGACAGGATGGCTGCTGCTAGTGGCTGCCAGTGACTCCGGCTGGGTGAGATTTCACATTTGCTTTTTATCAAGACATTGCTGTCAGAGGAATAAAATTAATTTCACTGTTAAACTAGCATGTTCTCTATCATCAGGCAAGGTTTTGTAAGAGACAGGAAAAGGCAACTTGATTCATATACCTGTCTGTCCAGGACTCTTCTTGGAGGAAGTCCTACCCTGTACAGTCTAGAAAGCAAGAGACTTGAATAAAGCATTTGCTTGTATATCACTGTTTCAGAAAGCCTCCTCACAGACTTGGACAATTTTAGCTCAGCAGTCTCACGTGAAAACATTAAAAATCAACATAAGTGATACTAGCAGGATGTGTTCCTTTGAACAAAACTTTGGCTTCTGCAGTTTGCAGACTGAACCAGCCAGACACCAAAGGTATGCACAAGTTCACTCTTAGGCCATAGAATCATAGAATCATTTAGGTTGGAAAAGACCTTTAAGATCATTGAGCCTAACTGATAACGCAGGACTGCCAAGTCCAGCACTGAACCATGTCTCTCTGCACCCCATCTATGCGTTTTTTAAATACCTCCAGGGGTGGTGATTCCACCACCTCCCTGGGCAGCCTGTTACAATACCAGACCGACAACCCTTTCAGTGAAGAAATTTTTCCTAATACCCAGTCTAAACCTCCCCTGGTACAAGTTGAGTCTGTTTCCTCTTGTTCTGTTACTTGTTACCTGGGAGAAGAGACCTACCCCGACTTGTCTGCAACCTCCTTTCAGGTAGAAAGGTAGAAAGCAATAACGTCCATGTATGAATTGTCCTTTGCAGTACCATCTATATGCTCACAGCACTGAAAGTGAATTCTTACTGATATGAACATGCCAGAAAGGGCAAACAAAGTACAAAAATAAAGCCCTCTATATTGTCATAGCTGTGTTTCTGCCAGTACCACTGAATTTGCTTGTCAAGGGTATGTATGGACAAAGGTGACTGCAATAAAATCTAATCAACAGAAGTTCAGGTTTTGGGGTAATTTGTTTTCCCTGGAATAATCTAGCAGATTGTTGCCAGTCCAGGTAATCCACCAAAATAATTCAAAACCAAATTAAGTTCTAGAAGCTTTTTTCAAAAACTCATGTGACTGCTAACAGACTATCGGTCATCTTCACTGCTACTAACACACATCAAATTAAGGGCACTCAGGGCAGCACAGGAACTAACTGCACATTTTTACTGAAGACAGGAGTGAGTCTTGTACCTAAACTGTGAGTGAGCTCTGGGTTAACATGCAAACTAAAAAGATGCAAACTTGCACTCACTCCTAAAGACTACAAAAGAAAAGTAGGTCTAAATCTCATTTGCCACTGCCAGCCAAGCAAAGCCTCAGAGACACAACAGGACTCAAGCAGCCACCATGATAACTGGGTCCTCTGACTGAATCACACAAGAGTCATGCTTTTTAATATACTCGTTAATGACATGACACAAACTTGCCTTAGTCAATGGCTCACTACAGTGAAAGGGCTTTCCCATTAAACTGAGTGAAAAAACCTCTGTGACAGTACTAATAAAGTCCTAATACACATGTAACTCATCTACACAAATTTTCAATAAATCCACAGGCTTATGAGGAATTCAGTGAATAGAGAACTATAAAGATAACAAGCAGATTGAAGAATAAATTCAAAGAGGTAGAATTATAGAACCAAAGGGAGAAGTGTAGACTAATAAATGTGATATTACCCTAACTACTGACAGGCCACAGGATTTGTACGAACTCTGCAAGGCCTCCAGTCTTGTCTGGCTTTGTCTTGGCCAGCCTGGAACTTTGATTCATCTTGCCCAGCTGTCTCAGCAGGTAACAACCAGGTAACTGTTTCCCTGATCCACTTCAGCTCAGCTTTGTGCAGCTGTGAGGTACAGTGCTTTGGTATATTTGTTTTTATATTACAATATAGGTATATTACAATACCTTTGGTATGTTTCTGCAACTAAGAATCTTAACATGAAACTATTTTGTGTAGAGCAAACCACCTGTGACCCTTGAGTAAAATCACAGCACAGAAGAGTACAGGTGTGTAACAACAGCAGAGACTTTGAAATTGCAGGACGTGCCAGGGCTGTAAACAACCCAGCAACAGTGCTGGGCCATTGAAGCAAGGCAGCTCAGTTTATCAGTGTTAGCAGGAAACAAAGGAGATTCTTGGCTCTGCATAGAAGGTATATTCCTGCACCCTTCATAAGCTGCAAAGTAACAAAAGGAAAAAACCCATTATCTGATACATTTTAAAAAAATCCTATCAGTCTGAAATTGTTATTCCTTTTTAACATTTTTTATTTCTTCTGGAGTTACTACTCAGAGTATTTCACTAAATGGTGTGATAGGGTTTGGTAGTGCCCAGGACCTTATATTTTTTTCCCATTTTAACTTGTTCTCACCTCAGTAATTTTTGTCTTTGATTTAAATGTCTTCTCTTCTCCAAAGCATTTATCACAAAAATTTTTGCTTTGGTTGCTGTTCTTACCAATTTTGCTCTGAAGTTATGAAACTGATGATTATCCATAAATCAAAATATTTTAGAATTGAAATGGGTTTGGAGGCACAAGCAAGCTGGATGCACTTTTAAGAACACATATGATGAACTATATACAGGCATTCTAAAATCATGAGAAAGATGCTCGTAATTTACAGTATTTACTTGAAAAATATTATTTTCAACATAACACTCTTGGATTCATCTTTTCTTGCTTTTTGAGCTTTTGGAATGCACATCTTCCTATCATAAAGGTTTTCATCAAAAGCATTGTGCATAGGAAAATAAAAAGCAAGAGAGAGCCAGGGATTGTGTAACCACGAGACTCCGGGAGCAAAGGCTTTAAGACAAGCATGAAGAATAATTCTGCAAACCCATTTTGTATAACCTTATCATCAAAACAAGATATTACAGGCACGGTCCTTGGAGGCTAGAAGAATGGAAATGCTTGCATTTTTTTCCGGATGGTAACGATCGCTGCCTGTCTTTCAGTGGATGCAATGCAAGGTGGCTTTTTGGTTTTTAGGCATTGTAGTGCAATCGGAAATGTTTTCGTCAGCTATTCTGACCAGCCTCACACACAAGTTCAGTGCTGGTGCATGCATAGAAGAATGGCTGTTTAACACCACTTTCACAAATGACATTTTGTTTTGAGACACTGCTGAAAACAGCTCAGCATATAAGCTGCCAAGAACAGGCTGCCTAGCTGATTTAAAACCACTGGAGTGAAACACGGTTATTATGCTGTTTATCTGCATACAAATCAAATGCCTTCATTCTCTCATCCATGTTTACCAAAAGAGCATCTGACTAACAAAACCTCCTGTCCTCTGGTTAGATCATAAACACAAAGATCTAACTGGGAGAAGAGGTGTGAGGGGGCATGGCAGTCCAACTTGCTAGCATACTTCAGTACAATGAAAGATGGAAACTAAGTCCCGTTATCTAGACAATCTTATAAGATTATCTTCTGTTTACACACAGGCCAACAAACCTATGGTGTGAAGGGAAAATGACGTAGTTACAATCAGTACAAGTTTTAGGGAACAGATGCCTTTTTTTTCATCTTCAGTTTGGATAAGCTTAATATGGTTTAGAAAGTGCTGTTTTCTAAGCCAAAAGAAAGAAAAGGCAGGCAGAAATGATTGTGTCACTACCATAGCCTTCACTGCCCTATACCAAAGAGAATTACTCAGGCTGAAGATACTGATCTTTGTTCCTTGAGGTAATGAGCTAAATGGTGCTGTTCAAATAGTTAGTTGCCTCCTACGCTGGCAGTGAAAAAAAAAAAGGTGAAACCAACTGGTTGTCAATCTCAAAATTTCAGCAGCTACATTTTCTTTGCATGCTTTATTTTTCTGTCTTTTTAGGTGAAAGCACAGAATATGTGCAAGTGTAGGCTTGCACACAGTAGACTGTGAGATGTCCCCCAAGGGCCATGAGGAAACCTCACCTAAAATTAGATCAGGTAAAGTAGTTGAGAACATACTGCAATTACATAGTGCCATTAAAGTTAGGAAGAATTTAACTCTGCAAAAGCATTCTTTTTAAATACAGAACTTTTCAACAGAAAGCTATTTGGACTTTTGAAACCCTTCTTACAATCCTGAGCTGACAGAGAGTGTGTTTTGTATGTACTTGTCAGAGAAGAGAAGAGAGGAAGTCAGAGACAGAAGGAACTCAAACCCCTGGAAGTACTTGTTTTCAAATTTTAATTTTCAACTTCGACATTCTGTAGATTTATTATGGGTAAAAGCCTTTTTAATTAGCCAAAGAAACTCCTAAAACCCATCAAAACCCCCTGAAATACTGAACAAGCTTTAACTTTCAAAATACAAAATAAAAAATATAAGTAGTTCTTGTCTCCCTTACCCCTTTACTCCCAGTTTGCTTTTGAGGGTTTAAACATGTCATCTGTGGATCAACAGGTTTTTCTGAGTACATCAAATAACAGTTTTTTCACATTTCCCTTACTCTTTCCCTTTAAATATTCAGGACTTCACACGTTCTCAGTAGTAAGCACAAGCTCCGTAAACCTTTACTTATGTTGGTGAATGTGTCATCTGCCTACATTTACCATGATTACTTAACGATTCCTATTCAGTTCTAGGAAGCAGAGGGAGGGCTGTCAAAATAAAAACAAATAAACCTCAGGATTGCATTCTAAAAGGGTAAGTTGTTCTGCAAAAGTAGTTTTGACTAATGGAGAGCTTCTGGCTGATACTTGTAAACCTATTGCCTTGCCTCAGAAGTCAGTGGAAAAGACTACTTTCAGCAGCTGCGCAACACGGCAAACACAGAAAACAACTCACCCTTCCCCAAGCATAGTGTATTTCCCCTTGCTATTCCCTGACAAGTGAAATAGAGGCTATATACCCCTGGGACGAGGTTTTAATTCTCTGCTTGTTCTACTTCTGTTACAGTTCTCCTTGGAGAATTTGATTTGTAACTGCTAGCAAGTAAAATGCTTTAACAAAAACAAAGAAAGCCAAAACAAAGAAGAGAACTCCGCATATGTCACACATCCTGGTCTTTCTAAATACTCTTTACATTGATAAAAAGATCTTATATTTACTCCTATTAACATTATTACTGTCTCAGTTGAAAACACCCTTCCTCCTTCTCTTCTGGCTCTTCTTCCCTCCCTGCCTCCCTTTCTCCCATCCCTTCATCTTTCCCTATTTTCTTCAGACTGAATAAGCAAGGCACCAGCCTGCCCCACATCAAGGCAGACCCTAGATTTTGCATGTATAGAAAGAAACAATAAAAGCCCAGCCCCCTTTGCCCATCCACCCTCTTCGATAGAGGCATGACCACAGGTCCATCCCTACCTCACAGAAATGGTTATTGATAGGTTAAAACCCAAATCAGTCCCCAAGAGCTGGCGGTGAAGTAGTTTCCCTCATTTTTCAGTCCTCCCATTAGCAGCAGTCTGATTTCAGCTTTTTGAATTAAGGAGACAGAAACATCTGTTAACGCTCACGTTTTGGAAAATGCTCTCCAGCACTGGAAACCAGGTACCCTTTAAAAGTAGTTGCATTTCAGATGATACACTGGCAGGAAACACATCTACATATTTGATAGAATATCTGTCCCAGAATTCTGGATTTGTTTAGGGCTCAAAACTGAGCCATGTATTAGACCTAATTCTACCCTAGTTCCACTCAGAGCCAAAATACTGTCAGATTCAGCAATAGCCAAACTTTGAACCCTTTCCCAACTTAAGGGTTTGCAGCAAGATAAAAGACATCTACTATACGTTTTTCATATGAATAACCATTGTGTTAAACATATCCCTGTTCTGCATCGTGCAGGTTTCTATTGTATAAAAGCAAGAACCTGTCTCTTTGAGAGGCCATTCACAGTGGTGGTGATACAACTTATTCCACCCTGCAAGGAGCCCAGATTCCCGTTCCACTGCAACTGGTAACAACCACTTCTAACACCTACTATGATCCTCCCTATGTCAGCAACAGGGAACTGAGCACCTTTTTAAAGACTCATTCTGTGAGTTTTGTGGATTCACTGAGTCCCCTCACCCTGAAGACAGAAACAAAATTTACACTTGCCAGTAAGCAAATACATCCTCAAACTTAGTATTCCAGAAACTAAAATGTGCAGCTCTTTAAAGCCAGCATCTCACATGTGATTCTTGTTTCCTGAAGCCACAGTATAAATCCCAGGAGTTCATTTAGCCAAGGCAGCAGAAGGCAAATGCTGGGCCACATGGTGTGAACAGACGGGCACTGAGGCAATGCCAAGAGAACCTGCAGGAGCTCAGCATCACTTCAGCTGTGATCCACAGTACGAAATACGGCCTCCTTCAGGCTAAGAAAGAACCTTTTGCTGCCAGACCTTAGGCCAGATCAGACATGTAATCAAAGAATAATCCCAAAAATAGAGCGCTGTAACAGAGAAAACTGCAAAACTTTCAGGAAACTCAAACTGGAGCCTACTAGTCTTTCACTTTCTCAGATTTCCTTATCATTACTGTTGGATTCTCCAGGGGAAGTATTTACACACAGAAAAGTTGGACTCTTTACACTCAGTGGACTTACTGATTTGGTCTCAGAGAGGCATAATATCTTTTTTTGATGAATTACTAACAATGGAGACTGTTTTAGCAGGAACAAAGGGGTAAGCCTTCCCAATTTAAGTGAGAGAAAGCTGCATGATGTTAGTCGTATTTGCTCGGTCTCAGGAGTAACTTACAGGGCAAAAAAGCAACTAGAAACAAAGGAGTTAGATTAGTAAGGTGTGTTTGGCAGCAGATTTCAGAAAACCAGCACAGAAGCTCACTTGTTTAATGCATTATATAACATCAGATACTACTGAGCAATGGGAATGAGATTAAAGAAACTGCTGAGAGACTCATAAGGCTTCACTTTTGTTTTTAAGAACTGCTGCATACAGACAACCTCCCAGCTTCTTTGGTCTTTACTTCTGCTCTTTTTCTCCATGTCCCTACGCACAACTTCTGAATTGAGAAGTCCTTCAAGTACAACAAAGTCCTGATTATAAAAAGGTGGGGTGCTTTTTGCGTGTTTGCTATCTCAATGAAGAATTAAAGAACAGTAATCCAGGATTCTGTTGGGAGTGTCACTTCAAAATGTTCATTTGCATGTCACCAGGAATGGCATTTTTTCCCTACTATCTTTTCATTACCATGTAATAACTTCTCAAACTTCACTGTCAGTACTAATTTCTGCATCTAGTGTACTCGGACAGTGCAAAAGTATTTGCCTGAAGGCAGCAGAAAGCCTCTGAGCTAGTTTCAAATGCAGAGGCTTCATTCCAGAAGTCTCCTCAACCCTAGCTTCTTTAACTAGATGCAAAGTCTCACTATCCTGCAAAGTATAAACCTTGCTCTCAATTTATTTATCCGCCGCATTGTTCACTGAAGCCAAAAGCACAGCTTAATCCCTCTGTGTGAACTGCAGTATCACGCCAGCCTCTGTCCTGGAGATGGAATTCAGACCTGCATTACACAACTGTAAAATAAGCGAATTGACATCTGCAATTACTCTGTGTTACACCAATACACTGAAGGAACGGGACGTGACATTTTATAAGCAATTGCACTGCTAATGCCACAAATGGTAGGACAAAGCAGGCCTTCGTACACCCTGTACCACATTAATGAAAGCAACGTGAGCTTCGCTTTGATCAAAAGCCGCCATCCCAAGTTTTACAGTATGCTATAGGAGTCTAATAATACAAAGCAATTTCAGCTGTCACTGAGCAAGATTTGGCTGTCTTTCCCTTGCTTTTTGCTGGGAGTGTGCTAAATCCTGCCTGCTTTTTTGCTGGTCTCTGACACTCACGAGGACATAGTGAAGGCTCCAGCTGATTTCAGACTTCAGATCAATCTTTAAACAGCAAAAGATTTCCATATATGATCTATGTTCTTAAAGATCCTTAAGGTAGTATTAGCTTTCTCATGCAACACATACAAGCTCATTTAAAACAGAGACTTCTTTACTCTTTAAGTCTTCAGAATAAAATCCACCATGGAAGTTATGTATGTTTATGGGAGTAATGTAAATGTTCAATAAGATCAGCTCTTATCCATATGTTTCATGCATTTAGCCTGCAATAAAAGTAAAAACCAAAACCCAACAACAAAACAAAACAAAAAGAACAACCAAAAGTTCTTAAAGTCAGCATTAAGACTTTATATCGCAGAAGCATTCAATTTATTAGGGAAATGAGAAAACTAATCCATAAAATCTTGTTTCTAAAATAGAAAGAAATTCCCTGAAACAAATGAAGACCCAAAGCAGAAATAATGTACATCTCCAGGAGGGTCAATCTGCAAAACTGCTCTGTCCCACCTCATGATTAGAAACTTGCAAGGACCATCATAAATAAACAGCTACTTTGTAATTAAAAAGCAAAGAAAAAAGTGCTAGAGTAGATGAAGTATTTCAGGTGAAGTGTTTGTCTCCTAATTTTACTGACCCACAGGCCCTTGAGAAACAAACCAAATCACAACAGTATGAAGTACTATCCTTGATTTTTTCAACAACAGTTCCCCTTAGGAAATGAGCAGCATAAGGAATAGAAGCCATGTCTCCCGCATCCCAGTCCAGTACCCCACCACTATGACACCATGAAAATTAGACAGGAAAAACTAAAAGAATCCTATCCTGAAAGGTATTCGCCTTTTTTGTGTTCTGCTAATGAAGTTGAAAACGCAGTACACAGTCTGGTAAATTAAGATGTGGATCCTTCAGAGGTCAGAGCTGTATAATGCTTTCGGAGTTCTGGAGCCCCGGGCATAGCACTCTGTTAAAATTACCACATTCTGCAGAGGTCTTCCTGGATTATACCATGAGAAAGAAGTGACAGTACACACACGTGAAAGTATACACTCTGTCTGTGTACTGACAGAGCTGTGGGATAGTCAGCCGGACGGAATGTATCTGGATGTGTCACAGAAGTATTAAGGTTGGTATAAATGACATAAGAATATAAATGTCTGTGTCTGGATGGACAGGAATAAACAAAAGGAGAACCTATATTGTAAGAGTATACATGAATTCCAGGAGCAAAAGTGGGGAACACACTGCTTCTGCCAAGCCCAGAAGGTTGCACTCTGACACAACCACAGCACCACTGACCTCCAGTCCCCACATTAGGAAGATGACAACAGGACTGAGCAATACTGCCTATGCTATTTCTCCAATAACTGAAGAATTTCCTTCTAACAGCCAACCACAGAAATGGACAAATATTCCAAACAAAAAAAGGCCACGAGCAGCAACCTTGCCTGAGATTAATGAAATCACAGGAAGCAAAATCCTGATGCACAAGACATTTCCACAGCAAGTGAAGCCTCCTGAAGGTAATGAAAGACCTGTACCAAACCTGCTGTGTTGTCTCCAGTCCAGAAGGACCCTAGGGAGGTAACACAGTGTCAGGCATCATCTGCCCTTGTCCTGTGTGTTGAACACAAGTGGTGCTGGACAGACTCCTTGGGAATGCAGGTCTTGGTGCCTGCAAATACGTGGGTGTGAGAATGAATGCAAGTAAAGTCAGCTTACTCAAAGGTGTTCTAGACGAATACAGCCTTTCTCTTCCCTAAGATATCCTATAGAGTCTTGCTACAATTATTTCCAAGAAACACGACATTCGCATGCTCATATGTTAAGTTGCCAGCCTGGGGATGGCAACTGGATGAACCCAATATTCATCTTTCCCTGTGCCTGCTCTGGTACAATGTTCCCGCTAATCATTACTTTCTGACTAGCCGTTTGTACAGCTCAAGTATTGTCCAGAAAGTTTTTCCAAACAAAGAAAAAGGTGGGGAAGAAAAAATTTGGAAAAGGCTTTTATGAACTTTTCCTCTATTTTTCATCTGAAATTTGGAAACCTGCCATTTTTTGCTGGTGTGGGAAAAAAATTTACATTTTGGGCAATTTTTACCAAGCAATTTTGTGAAAAATGTCTTTCACTTGCTAACTTCTTGTTTAATCTTTTCTGCCTTCATTATGCATTCTTTACTTAAATCACAGCCCTCTAGTAAAATGAAAAAGATAACAGAAAAAAGACAATAAATACAGTGACTGGAAAAGAAACCCCAACAAAGATCAAAACAGATTGAATGTCATTCCAAGTCTGTTCTTATTTCAGGAGAAATGCCAAAGGTTTCAAACAAATTGAGATTTTTGGTATGGATTCCTGTAAAAATTAATATGGTAGTTGCCATTCCATTCCATGTGTTCTTAGCACTGACTTGCTTCTGACAAGCGGTAACTAAGCAGAGATAAGTAAATAATATTTTGTACATATCTCATTAGAACAATGAAATGTAAGATTTTTCATCCTAACGATTCACATACCATCTTAAGTCACTGTCTATAAATTCTCAGACTCAATTTTATATGTGGTTGTTAATGCAACCAAATGACAACCAATATCACAATTCTCTCAGTTTACTATCTTCATTCATAGCCACATAGTGCCTAGTGCCCTCTCCTTCTGAACAGGACATAGAAAGCGCAATAAGCATGGTTATATAGTCAGGTACTAGGAGAATTTAAGAGTGGAAAACAGAAAAAGAAATTTTGACTTCTGGCAGCTATGCTTTGAGTCAGCTCACCATCTTAGGAGCTGCTGAACACTGTAATTAGATGCGGTGGAGTCCATCAATCTTTATTGTTTTCCGTAAAAATCAAAGCAGCTGAATAATTACATTCACATACCTAGTAAACTGCTTCTGAATACAGCAACATGCTGCCCCTTTTTACTTTTTTAAGCCACTTCATTTTGAAAAATCATATCATTGTTTCCAAGTGGAATTTCTGAACAACAAATCTATTCTTTTCTATTAGAACACAAACAAAGCTTTTTTCAGGTTTGAACATGCTGACATTTTGAAAAGGATGCCATGGTTTGTACAGGTCATTACACAACAGACATTCCCTGAGCCTGCTGAAACCAGTTGGAAAAACAGCTATCGCAACAGGACTGTGTATTCAGGACAACAATGCTGTTGCCTCTGCAGAAAATACCTGTCAGCTGATAAGACCATACTTGATCAAGGTATCAGCCACATCCACTGAAATCCTAAATACAGTGCTTCCAGAAAGAACTGCTTCTGGCACTGTGGAGCTTCCCAGTAATCCCTCTTAGTAATAATGCAAAAAGCTCGACAGTAAACACGGATATGCTGTAGTTAACAGTTTTAGAATGTGAACAGTTAATCTTTTAGAATATTTTACAGATAGAACCCGTACTTCCCAGCTTCAGTATAAGGCTCAAACCTCAACTGCGGGATGACATTAAAGGCACTTTACTCGGAATCAAATGCAACCCCTTACCATTCCTCATCTGACAACACGGGACTAAATTCAAGAAATTTTGCTATTAATTCTTACGAGTGACTACAGGATTTTCACATCTTTAGGGAGGTTAGGAAGGATGATGTTTTTGAAATTTTAAGTTGCACTGAAACCCAAAAGGCCTGAAAATATTATCTGAGTTAGCATTTTTCTTTACACATTAATAATTCCAACAAACAGTTGTTAGTATAAGGTCTCTCTGTGGGTGGTTTTTTTTCTGTTTATTTCCACTTTTGAATTACTCAAGGTAGTTTCTTCACATTATCGTATTTGCATACAATGTTTGTATTATAGCATTGTTCCATACTGTGATTGCCCATCCCTCCTATACCACAAGATTGTCTACCTCAAATGAGAATTCCCCTTCCCTCTCAACAGCAGCTAGGATTCCCTAATATCCATGCACTAGAGCAAGAAATAGAACTGTCTAAAGGATATGCTGTATCCTGGCAAACCAATAAACTTGTGTTTTCATTCCACATTGGAAATTGCATATTTTTCAGGATGCAATTTTCTTTAAATAGCTCATTTTCAGGTCCAGAAATTCAGGATCATATTTTTACTCACAGATACTTCTTTTCTTCCTTGATCCCTAGTCAGAAGTGACCAACTGTAAACCAGATCATGATAAAAGCTTAATTGATGCTAACGTATCTCATGAATTGTTTTGTATTTAATGGAACAGGGTTCTTAACGGCTTTACAGGAAGCACAAACAGAGACCTGCCCTCCTGAGAGAGAGATATACTCTCCATGGATGAAAGAAAAGCCAGTAGAATTCACTAAATATCATAGTGATAAATATCAGATTTGTGTGTTCCCTTAAAATACAAAGAACTCTCTATTTATTTAGAAAAACAGCTCTACATTTGACAAAGGAAAATGAATAATCCATCAGCTCTACATGCTTGACACTTGATGAAGAAGCTCTTGAACACATTTATTTACCACTCCCTCTTGATACCGTGAAGCCTCTCTTTTCTGATTTGTTTGGCATTCCATGGAAGCAGTTGAGCTGGCACATTTTCTGTAACACATCCAAATAAAAAAATGACCCAATGAGTGAACAACATAACCAAATATCTCCCAGCTTATACCTTTTTATGCTGCTCAACCCCCAACAGCAGCCTCTGGGAGTTCCTGCCTACCTTGAATCCTCCTGTCTTTTGCAACTGCTGGACACCTGCTGATGCTAAGGAAGCAAAGTAATGCATAAGGCTTTCACCTCTGCAGGAAGACGTCAATGCTCTCAAAATCAATACAATGTACTTCTAAAAGGCCTGTTCTTCCCATGTGTTTGTGACACCAGATTGGGACTCTGGAAAGACAGCATCAGCTCCTACCCCTGGAATGACACTGACTGACAGGTGACCAGCTTCACACAAGTCACTTCATCTCTGATCTTCACCATGTTTTATTTTTTGTAATTCAGCACTTGTAATTCTAAAGAAACTTTTCCAAAGAATCCTGTGAGCTAGATACTACATTACTGTCCCTCAGACAAAAAGGAAAAGCACATCACAACAGCTAGGCTACAGCTACTCAACTCCCATAAAGCTGAGTGAAGTGCAGCTGAGCGGTTGTGTATGTTTTGGCTTACTAAAACCAATGGCAACCTTTTTCTTCACTACAGACCTCTTAAAGAATAGTAAGATACTTTTTCTCCCAAGCTATTTTAGCAGAAAATTCAGAGTAGTCAACAACACCGCAGCACAAGGCTTCTTGTGACCCACTACCTGGGTTAGAAAAACCCTCTGAAACAACAAAGAAAGCAAATCCTTTGCAGCCCTGCTTATGTGACTGCTCCTATCTTGTCTGACACATTGGAGGCAACTGCCAAAGTTAAAAGGAGAGTTGTGACAGCATTAAGAAAAACTCTCACTCAAGCTGAAAAACATGCATATCATACTGAGGAGAAACATGGATATGCAGCACATATTCGCTATTGTACAGCCTCTAAATTGAGGTCAGGTATTTTTTATTTATTTTTTTTAATACACAGGCTTCCTTTCTTTCAAAATGCCTGAAAAAAAAGCTTCTCCGGGGCAGGGGGAACCCACACCTCCAAAAAACAATGAAACCCAAAGAAAACCCCACCCTACACAGCAGTACTCCCTCTTTTCTGGTCCAGTTAAGTTCACCTCTCTACTTACATTTGACCAGCGCATGGAACAGCGACATTTAAGTTTCTCCTCAGTTACACATCTTGCTCCTTGTCTAAACTACTGAACTATAGGCAAATGACAGTGAAGGACAGGTTACACTGCCATCAAGGTAAGAAATGCTAATTTCACTGTTACTGTAAGCACTTAAGTCTAAGCAGGTAATAGCCAGACTGTGGCATCATGAGTAAAATTGGACTCCACAGGAAATCTTGATGGAAACATTTAGAGAGGAAGGTACAGCTGAAAGTGACTAAAAGATGTTATATCAACTCATTTGCTTAAATCACTTGGGATTTTCTCACAAATACCTTCCCATGTATTTGAACAAAACTCAGTTCCTTCATGCTCTGTGAAAGTTGTATCACTGTATTCTCCATCAAACAAATAAAATCTTTGCAAGTGTGCAATACATAAGGACACTGCATACTCATACTAAGCTATTTTGCAAGCAAACAAGAGTTCAGATTAACTGTGACCAACAATTGCTGTACTGAAGCTAGAGATTGCAGTTTCTTACAAAATGCACGCAAATCATGCTCTATGCTGGTTCATTTTTAAATGTCAGCAACTTTCTGCATTCTAAAAAAACCCCCAGTAATCCTGTAATTGGTAAAGAATGTAAAGCCCCATTCAGGTTAAAAGAAAAACTAAACTATGTCGCCCCTAAGCTATTGTATTGACTGAGAGAAACTGCTGATTTTTAATCAGTGTATTCTGGCCTGTCCTGTTTCAGATCATGGCCCTGTTAAGCCACCTGTTAGTTCACTGGTGTGAGACACGGGGGTTTTTTCCTACACAGACCCATTAGTAATAACAGACCTCCTTTTTTATTTCCACTAAGGCATTTCAAATACAGTCAGCAATAAGCTTATCAACTGGCAAATGTTTATATACTATTTAATACCATGAACTGTGGTATTATATTCAAATAACAACACATATTAAATTTCATTTTGCATGTGGGAAAATAAAATGAAAGGATGAGTTTTGAAGCATCAACAGGATAAATAGATAGGATTCTACTTCATCATATTGAGTAATTATATCCTGGCACAGTGCCCAAAGCATATTCATCATGAAAAGATTACAGCGTACAGCACACTGCCAAAGTCTAACTTCTTCAAAGGCTAGACGACTCTGTCAGATCAGGAGTCTTACAGATTTGCTTGCCATTGCTGCGTTACGGGTTCCTGGAAAATTGTTGAACTGCAGTTCATCATTACAGTTCATTAACAGGGTCTATAAATATAAAAGCTGTGAATGACACCTCCATTGTGCAACTGTCTACATTGCACTGACTGCATTCCTTACGTCTCCCAGCTTGCAATGGGTTTCCCTTCAGGGCTGCTCCTCAGCCTAGTTTAAGCATCACTGTTTATACCGTAAGAAAACACAGTGTTGTTACCAACCTGCTGCTGCTATGAGGCTGGGCCATCTGTGCAGCTTAAAAAGAATTTACACTCAGCGGATCTCTATCTTCTGCTGGGTCTTTGCTTTGAAAATATGCTTTACTTCTGGCATTGTTTAAACTGCTTTATTCTGGTCTACAAGAAGCATTCTCAATGCAGTACACTCCACCTTATTAATAAAAAATTAAAAAGCACCAGCTAAAAAGCACCTAATCCACACATCACAAAATAAAAGGATTCAGTTCTTGGTTGCCAGACCCACACTGTCAGCCCTGGAGCAGATGCCATTGTTGGCTGCATTTGCTTGCCCTGCAGATTTGCCAAAGAGGATATGAAGTCAAATTTGTCATTTTCAAAATGCAAAATTTTTTGTTTTCTCACAACAGCCATTCTGTTGTATGTTATCCTCCCACCATGTTATCATTTATTGACCTCATCAAAGGTATTTTAACTGTCAGGTAATTCTCATGAAATACCATTCAGAAGATCCAGTGCCCAAATGAAACATGAAGAATTTATAACCTGCCCAGGGATACTGCACTTGAATATGCTTCCAACAAAATCAGTGGGATAAGATTCTTGGTGTCTTAAAATGAAGGTAACATAACCAACATGGATTTATTTTTTTCTTCTTGAAGTGAAATATGAAAGACTAAGTTAACCATACATAACTATACAAAATACTTTTTTCTCCCCTTTTCCATTTCAACAGCCCTAGTGCAGAGTTACACTGCTTAAATGTGAGCATGAGAAAAAGCAATCCCAAGTTAAAATTCCTTCCTCCTCTGATGCAAAAGCAGGACGGAAACACATGTGTGGTACTACCCCAGGCAGTCACCAGTGTATTGCACTGGCCTGCATGAACTAACACCCAAAGCCAAAAGCCAACAAGGAGTGGGCATGAGGACAAGGGGCTTGCATTACACTTCCAGGAGGATAGGGTTAGCACAGAGGACTGCATTTTGAGATGTTCTTTCCCCTCGTGGTGCTCAAGGCAAAGTGGTGCCACCAAGCTGCAAGGGACACAACAGGGCAGCTGGGGCTGGAATCAAGGGCTGGAGAAAGCCATGAAATGGGATTTCTTATGGCAGAGGTGAGGACAAATCTCATGTCCATGAATGATTAATGTCTTAGTAGACCTTGGAGAGGTTTCTTGTCTAAGGCCTGTCTTGAGAGGGAGCAGGCAGTGTTGATCTGTTCCCGTTTTTTCATTTCCAAAGGGAAGATGAAAAACCATATTTCAATCTAGTACCACAAACCCAGCCCGCCCCTTTCTCAATCACAAGCAATTTCTCCTTCAGGGAAGACCACAAAGCATGTAGGATTCCCCTTGCCTCTTCTGATGCTCAAGGACTTTTTTACTGTGATTGCTTGTTCTAAAGTTTAGCAGTGTAAGCATTTCTGAAAATTATATGGCCAGCTTGGAGAAAATGAGGGTCTCAAAGTCAATACAGACACAAAAATAGAAGCTCAGAACTGTTAATTCAGATTACAGGAAATGGCAAACACAAAAGAGTAAGGCCGTTGCCAGTTAAAAATCCCACTCTATCTTGGCTAATCTAGTTACTTGACTGGAAATTTTTTTTAACTACAAGTGCAACCTTATGCTAGCTGCACTGCATCTCTTCCATGATACAGAGTAAGAAGGTTTTCTTTATAAGAAAATCGGCAAAAGACACAAAAGAGACATGGCTCCTTGAAGAACTAGAAGACACAGCTGTGGATCTGTTCTTGTTTAAGAGGATTTTTAACTTCAAAAGTTTGTCCCCTTAACCAATTCTTTATGTGACAAACCTGTACAAGAAGAAAAGGCTCCTCTCATTTTAAAGCCAAGGAAAAATGCAAGATTTCACCTGTCCAAACCACAGCAATTAAAAAAACATTTGCATTACTTTGCTTTTCTTTTGATGGGACTTGAACTAAAAACTGAACCAATTACAGTCAGTTACTGCTCTGACGTGAGACAAGATTGACAGGTCTGGTACCAGGCATTTTACAGGCATCCTAAGATCAGGTAACTGTCTACACCTAGCCACAGCAAGACTGTAACTCACTCTTTCTAGGTCACAATATACCTTTTATTTACGGTACAAAACACCCACTAAAATCAATGAGAGCTTTACAAAAATAACTGGAGTTATACCTGGATCTCTTAGGACATATACCGAAGGCTGAGGCTCTGTTTGGTTCAGTTTAGAACAATCTCCAATACGTTTTAGTGTTCACTGAAAGGAAGAAAAAAAAGAAAAGAATTTATTAAAGATAACACAGATTTTTTAAATGTTTTTCGCAAGGGCAGGCTGATATTAAAACTGTTTTTATATTAATATACCTTTGTGGAGGATCTGAAAGCACTCTGAGTTTTTTCTGTGGAAGAACCAAAGCAATGCAATGGGAGTGCTATGGTTTACCTGCTATGTCTATGGACTTGCAAAATTCTCAAAGCCAGAAATAGCTCTTCTGCATGGAAACAAAGCTAGGAAGAAAGGCTAATACTCCAATGAAGAACACACTGAATTACTATTAATGACCAGACTGAAAATAGTCAGTTTACCACCTTGAAAACACAGTAATGCTTGTTCCTAACCTGCCATTATGCATTACTTCTTCCTAACAGAAAAAAGAATACCACTACAAGATTGAGTATCTACCTGTAATGAGAGTTTACTGGAACTTTATTTCCCATTGTCACTCTGCAAGCATCTCACCATAGTTTCATAGAAACTCCGTTATATTGTTGAAAGGATGGAAATATGAACACAGAGACTTTTTAATGTGCAGTGCTTGTCTCCAAATACAGCTATAAAACAAAACAAAAAAGGTTTGACATCCCACTCTTGATTTCACATTCCCAAACAGATGCAAAAGCTTCTCCACATGCAGTCAAACTTTCTTTTAACAACAGAGGGGTAGGGACGGGTGCCTGACTTTGCATTTGAAGGCAAGCAAAGTCTGAAGATAAAAAGTGACCAACTTAAAACATGTTCCACTTCAGATTTGAGAAGGCATTACCCCATTGTGACAGCAGAGGATCTATTTTGAACTTTGAAATTCCTTTATCTTTCACTCAGCAAGGGTAATGAGATGAAGGAGATTAGAGACCTGAGCTGTGACTTGAGACCTGAATAAGTTACTATTTTCTAGCAGCTTAAGAAGCTAGCAATGTCCTATTGATATTCCTTTACAACATCGCTTCAATTTACAGTAGTTGTGCTCTTTTTTGTCTCTCACTGAAAACGTTTCTATTATCATTGTGTTCCAAGGGGGTTTGCTGAGCAATGCTTGCAGTCCCATTTGAACTCCCTCTTGATTGAAATAGTATACTATTGTCATCAACTGTCAAAAAACTTTGTACCTCCTCTGGAAATTTACACTTTGATAGAGGCTGTTAGCAGGTTTGTATGTATGTATTCAAGCTGAAACTTAGTACTTCAAAGGGTTTACCTATTAGCATTACAGAATATGACAACAGGCTTGTAGGTGAGTATGCAGACAGGCACCTGGTGGGAAACCCACACCTCTCACCAAGATTACGTACTGCTTTTCCTTCCACCTGCAAGCTCTGAGAGACTGTAATTCACATTGCAAAAGGACACACTGCAACATCGCCAAAGGGTAAAGGGGAGAGACTGCAGAGCCTGCATTTAGACATGCATCACTGCCTGAACAAAGATCTATGTACAGGCCCCCTGTGCATGCACAGTAACACCACCATTACAGCGTCTGCCTGTTGTTGCCTAGCTCAGATAAGAGTAGAGAGCTTGCCCTCTAACCAGGACATAGCCTCAATGGCAGATCCAGGGGGAGCAAAAATTAACTGCTCTGAGCAAGTATGCCTTTAAAAAGTCACTGCTTGCTTTGTATCTAATGCTGCATTATAAAAAGGCAAAATCTGTTATTTAAAAGTCTCTTGATTTCAGGGTATTTTTCTGAAAGTTTTTCTTTAAAAAAATGAATGAAAGAAAAAAAAAAAAAAACATCAGTGACACCTAAACCATGAACTAGCTACACAAGACATTCTGTGATCATTAACAGTTTGGGTAAAGGGGCTGTATTTTGCCTCTGTACTCCCAGCGTTTACCGAATCCTTAAGCACTTCTGAAGAGAGTTTCACATAGATCAGCAACAAGCCTTTTTCCCCTGAAGACCCAGGCAGCCTTTACGCACATTTTTCAGGGCAGCCACTGGTCAGAAGTTTTAGTTTCAAAGGCCAGGACAGATGACTGAGATCAGCTACTCTGATTTTCCTCACGCAGCTGAGAGAACCATATCCTCTGGGTCTTGTGGATCGATTCAGCAGGTTTTTTGCTTAGTTAAGATTATTTTTTCCTACTGCTAAAGGAAATCTGAAATCACATTTTTACAGTATCCTAACAGAACCACTAAGAATGAAAGAGGTATTTATTTAGAGAGTTAAAGGTGCTTCCTTGACAGAGTATTGCAGTGGGTTAACCTTGGCAAAGGGAGACATTCCCATACAGCTTCCCAATCACTCCCCTCCTCAGTGGGAAGAAAATGGGATGAGAAACCTTGAGCGTTGAGGCAAAGACAAGGGAAAGACAATTACAGTGATGGGCAAAATAAGCTTGACTTGGGCAGAAATTAATCTTCCAGGTAAAACAGACATAAGCAGTGAGAAACAAAGACAACCAAACCAACACCCCCCACACCCCCGCTGGCCCCCAGAGCAGTGCAGGGTGGCTTCTCTCTGCCAGTCCCTCCTGCGCACACTGCCCCTGCCCTGGGCTCTCCCACCAGGCTGCAGGACCTGCCAGAAAGCTGCCCCAGTGCAGGCTCACTGCAGGAGCAGGGCAGATCCCTCAGATGCTGCTCGGTGCTGCCTGCCATAACTTGCTCTTCCCCCTCCTGCCTATCGCTCTTTTTTCCTCACGCTTCTGCTCCTTCAGCTTTTTACCTTTTTTTTCCATATTTTTTCATGGTCGTACCTGTGGCTGAAGGGCTGGTGGTCATGGCCAGCTCCAGACAGCTCCGAAGACCAGGCCTGGAGCCAGCTGGAGCTGTCTGGGACCAGCCATGACCAGCCTTGGGCATCCCCAGCCACAGACATTGACATTGATCTCCCTTCAGCAGAGATCCTGAAACTGAGCTAAGACATTTATTTAGATATTACAAAGAATGTGATTGAGGGGAGAGGAGAAGGAAAAAAATCAAGCTGACTGTTATAAGACTTGTTTGTAATGAATGTTGGCATATTTTTGTCAGCTAAACCATGCAGCTATTTGTACCCAGGCTGGCTCTCATTAGGGTTGGAGGAATCAGCAGTTCCCAGCCTACTCACTCCCTGGCCTTAGATTTTGAGAACATTGATTCTTGCCCATCCTCCCTGCTGGAGCTTAAGGGGAGAGGAGGGCAGGCAGCCCACCCTGCTGCCACCCCAGCACTGTCACAGCCCTCTCACCCTTCTCCCATTCCCCATCCACTAGTCCCAGGAAATCTTTGCCAAAGCTGGAGATGGGAGAGTTTGGCAACCTCCTTGCTCTTTGTTATCTCATCGAGATGGACGCAATCGCACTACCTTAAACAAGGAGGGAGGAATGGGTGACATGTCTTCAAGGCAAAGAGATAGCAACAATTTTCTTTCCATTTATGCTCAAGACATAACATGCTGAGTTTCAGCCATATTCAACCAAAGGGAAAAAAAAAGAACTACAAAGTTTTGTCTCTGTAGTTAAGAGACATTCTCCTTTGGTCACTGCACTGCTGCTGGATTTGACATAAACAATGCGGGTCTGAGCAGGCAGCTAAACAGGAGCTGCAGGTTTGCAGGAGAAGGTAGAACTGGCCAAAATAAGGACTGCAGCCACTGAAGCAGCTGCTCTGCCTGACCTGTACGCATGGAGGCTTGCAGTGCCTGTGTGCCCTAATGAGGACTGCGGAGGAGCCTGGAAGTTTTGCTTTTGACCTCACTCATTGACTTCAATGGAACTGGGGTCTCCTATTCACAATTCACATTGCAATAGGCTGCCTTCTTACCTCCTTACAAGCACTTACTTGAAAAGCCAAGGAACAGATTAACACTGTAGCTTTATTCACAAGAGTCTTGTGTAAGTATCAAAGGCAAGGTCAAGGGAGGTGATCTTTCCCCTCTGCTCTGCCCTGGTGAGGCCACATCTGGTATGCTGTGTCCAGTGCTGGGCTCCCCAGTTCAAGAGAGACAGGGAGCTACTGGACAGGGTCCAGCAGAGGGCTACAAAGACGATCAGGGGACTGGAACATCTCCCTGATGAGGACAGGCTGAGAGAGCTGGGCCTGTTCAGCCTGGAGAGGAGAAGGCTGAGAGGGGATCTTGTCCCTGCATACAAATCTCTTAAGGGTGGTTTTTAAAAGGATGGGGACAGATGCTATTTAGTGATGCCCAGGGACAGGACAAGGGGCAACGGGCACAACCCAGGGAGTTCCATCTGAATAGGAGGAAAAACATTTTTACTTTGAAGGTGACAGAGCACTGGCCCAGGCTGCCCAGAGAGCTGGTGGGGTCTCCTTCTCTGGAGACATTCAGAACCTGCCTGGATGCAATTCTGTGCAACCTGCTCTAGGAGAACCTGCTTTAGCATGGGGTTGGGCCAGATGATCTCCAGAGGTCCCTTCCAGCCCTGACCATTCTGATTTGCAACACAAGCGCATGCATTGCCTGTACTGATCCCAACAGTAAGACTATGACTGCAACACCAGTGAGTTGGTGCTGACCTGAAGAACTCTTCATTCAAACCAAACACAATTTTCAGCCACAGCTAGGGATGATTAATAGAAAAAAAAAAAGTGTCTTCATTGTTAAATCTCAAAGGAAACACAGTTAAAGCTAACAGAAGGTGGTAACACTCTCCTTGGTTTTGCTCTGCCATTTGTTTTTGTAACTCATTTTTCTTTGTAAACTCTGCCATTTACAAAGGTCATAATTCAAGAAAAAAACATGGTTTTGATGTAGCCATTTTAGTCCAGTGACACTGCCACAAAGTTTAAAGTTAGGATGCATTCAAGCAGTTAGTTAATGTATTGTTAGTATCTCAATATGCCATACTCCAAACACCAGAATATTTTACGTTATTACTTGACAATGAAGACCTTTTGTAAGAGGTCTTTCTTTTGATAATACTGTGCTATTGCATTTACCATGCAGGGATTTCAGATATCTTTCTCTCCCCTTGTTGCTATGATGTCTGAGTGCTTGGTTCAGTCTTCCCTTACAATGGTTAAGAATCAGACAATCTAATATGACAGTGACAGTCCTCCCCTATTGTGACAATACTTCTCTACATAGGGTTTTCTAGAGCACTAGCATCATACAAACTAAGCCATCAGTTGCTATGTGAGGAAGGTTAGGCCAAGGCTGGATGCTTCAGGAAACCTTGCCCACAAAGCTCCATGCACATGCTCGAGTCACAGTGCTACACATACCCTTTGCCACTGTTCAGATGAAATAATGCCTCCCAGGCTTTTGCATGCTCACATGGCAGTGAGTCTGCAACACAGTTTCTGCACATATTTCAGCTCTCATCATTTAATCTGAACGGCCTGGCTTTACACATGTCTGATTTATGGAGCCTTTCAGATATACTAATGTTTGAATAAGAGACAAGAAAACTTTTCTGTCACCCTGTTAGTATTGTAAACGCAAACCAGAAACTGGAGATAAAACCAGAATAACCAGTGCTCCATTCTAGGCATTTGGTCTTTGGCTATAAATCAGGCTGGCCCCAAATCATTTGGGATTTGTTTATAAGGGGGTCACATCAGAGGTGATTACATAGTCAAGGCTGTGGAATGTAAGGCCTTTTGTGATCTGAAGAGCAAGGTGAGGACGGCAATTAGATCTGCACTGTACTCAATCTCCAGGCATAGGCACACAAAACACCAGAAAACCAGACCACTTCATGTGTGCAACCACATTCAACTTGTTTCTTCACAGAGCTTTAGGGATCACAGCACCTAAAAAAAAAAACCAAAAAGAGTTCACCTAGGTGGGCAGCATCACAGCCCTATAATGGACATTTTGGTCTCTCTGCGCTCCCTGGACAGTGCTGTGCAGTCCCTCCTCCCTTCCCTGCCCAGGAGGAGGAAACAGAATGCCCTCTGACACAAGACCAAAGATGCTGAATTACTGCTAGTTCTGCTGTGCCACCATGCAAATGCCACATGAAACCACACTTCTCTCTCATCACTGAATTTGCACGTGAGGCTGCTCTTCTTAACCTAGATCCTGGCTAAAAGCACAGACACATCCTTTGCCTCCATGCCCAGCCATTTACAAGCTGCCTACCTCTTCTACCACTGGAAATGTTAGTGGCTGCCAATCTCATGCTCATGGCTCCTTAACAGCATGGTAATATAAACACCTTGAGAGCAGGAGGTGCTTGCTTCATTTCCAGGGTTAAAACCCACTATTGACAGCCCTCCTTCCCTGTCTGAAGCAAGCAAACCCTCCAAAGAGGGACAAAACATTAAGTCCATGTCCTCATTAGTATTTCTGAACACAGAGGAAAAGGTTTCCCACAGGACCTTTTAGTTGTGATTAATGCTGTGAATACACTGACCAGCAAAGCTTGGCCTGGCAAAAAAAAGCACAGAACATTTTTCATGGATGTCACCTCCAATTTGAAGATAAATTTACTTCAGCTATTTCCCTGTCTCTACCTGCTCATGTGGCTCACTCTCTACTGAATTAAAGCCTAGTAAAAATATGCTTGCTTTTCTCCTCCATACACAGAAATCACATCCAACTTGGAAAGTCCTTGGGCTGAAACAGTTGGAGGTGAAACAATGTTCTACAGACGTACCGTGTATGTGCGATTCCAAGGCAGCATAGGCAGCATTGTACCTTTTCCTGGATGCCTTACTGCATTACTGGGATGTAGTCTGTTTAAAAAGCCTGGACCACTAAAGAAAATGAGTACAGCTCCAGATGGAAATTGTTCTTTAGATGGTCAGTTTTTAAACAACAGAATGCTTGCTAACGAAAGCAAAACATTTATCTTCCAAAAAGCCATTAAACAAAAAATAACTTTTTCATCAGAAAGGCTGGATTTGTACTACTATTTCAAGAGTGAGTAGTCTAGAATACTCATTTAAAAAATCCTTGCATATAGCATTCTCACATTAACAGCAGCGCAAGTGAGTTTTGCATATGTGGTTTCTGGAAGCAAGAAGCAGAGGGACAAGAAGGAAGAGCAAGACAGAGCAGTAGCACCAACAAAAAGCAAAGTTGCCAGCTTTTATCTGCATCTTGTGTGGGACATGGACATGTGTTTGCCAGTATAGAAGAAAATGATCATGCAGGAGAAAATCCAACTTCCAATACATGCCTTCATTCTGTGCATACATCCATCAGTGGCACTCTGGGCTGATGATACCTTTAACATCACCTTCTGCTACCTATGTTGCAACTAACTACCTTGCAATTTCACAAACACTACACTACTTCTGACTCCTTTTTAAAGCTACAGCTGTTGGACTCATGTGTTACCATTAGGAAGGTGAAATTAAGCAACTTCTTTCACTCACAGTTGCAGGGACAATGCTCAAGAACTGAAACCCTAGAGAATGAGAAATAAACCCAAAGGAAACCCAGCCAAGAAAAAAGGACTCTGTTCTAACTAGCATCTGTAGATAGCTACTGTCTGTAGAGTTTGAAGACTTTCTCCCTTCTGTGTGCCCTCATGACTGCTTGTAAGCTAAGACACTGGTAGCAATTCCTTTTTTCAGAGGCCAAAACCTATGAAGATAGCTCTCAACTACCATCAAAGGACTAGGACACCCACAATTTAGCAAGGTCAAAGGTAGAGTTAGAAGTTGAGCTTGTGCTTCTCAAGTTGTAGTGTATACTTTTGATCACATCTACTCTTCCTCCCCCTAGACAATTAAGGATTACCATTCCCCAAGATCTCCTTTCCGTGCAACCAAGCCAAGTATAAATGGTGGAACAGATGTGCACTACAAGGAGCAGTCTTCTGCTTAATCAGTCTCTGTACAGTATCACCGGTCTATCTGGACACAACTGCAATGGAAAACACAGCCTAGGCTACCTCTACACTATGGAAGTCACCAGAGCTTGGACCCTTCTTTTTGTATGTCTCAATTTCTATACAACTAAGAATATGGTCTTAGAAGGTTACTTAAATAAGATTTTATAGAGAGAAAAAAATACAAGAAGTTACAGGAAATAACAGCAGGTAAAAAAGCACCCACTCATTTATATATATTTTTATATTTGGTTTTGGTAATGCCATGCAGTCAAAGACCCAAAGCATATGCATTGAGGCCAATGGGGCTTCAGTTGTGCTACGCAACGAAGAGATTAACATGACATGTTATGGACTCTTAAAAATGTAACATATTTCAATATAAGTATAGTGCAGAATACATGATGAAGATGAAATTCACCACTGCTGGGAACAGGAAGCAACCCCAGTGCAGCCAACGTAAAAGAAATTTCAGCAGCGGAGTTCTGGAATGGAGCCTATAAAACAATTGGACCAGACAATATGGCAGTTCAGTGGATCTAATGAATCTCATGGATGGTTAGAAGAATAAAGAGGACAACAGGCCAGAGACCAAGATCCTGAACCTGTACTGAAACTGAGAAGCGCATAACACCACTCTTGGGCATCCACTTGAGTGAAGGAACTAGCACATCAAATATCAGGTCCCAGGTGGCATCCTATCATCCAGTGCTCTGTGTGAGTCAGTGGTCTGATCAAAATCACATTAAATCTGACTGGATCAAATCATTGCTTTCCTCACCATTTGTTTTCCTGATCTTCTTACACAGCAGAAGGCTTCACCTGATGCTAATGCTTGTATTTCACATCGAAACATGAGATTTTCTTTCACCTCTTACCAACTAGCTCTACAAACACACAACACAGCAACAAACAACAGTTTTGGTTTAAAGCCCTCTATTAACCCTGTGTGCTACAGAAGATGGCTGAACATGGAACAGCAGCTTTTAGAAAGGCACGGTGAATTTCTGATGAGCGCACTTCCAAACAACGTGCAAAGGTTTGGTTATGATACAGGATTTTATTATTATCCATATATTTAGAAGTGAGCGCCACAATTTATATCTCTGTCTTAGGCAACACAGAAACTTCCAAAGTAATTAGCCAGATTAACAACCTCATGCAAGATCTAAGATTAAATCAAGCAGCTAATCCTTGGAGACTGATGAGAAAGTGGATAGTAAGCAATTTAGCCTATGCCATATGCTTTCCTTGCAAACCCTCTCATTCCCTCTCTCCAAAATATTACCCCACCCTTTCTTCTTCTTTACAAACCTGTCGTGGCCTTGGATCTGAGCTCTTGGATCCTCAAGGCTGTGCTCTACTGGTTAAACTGGCAGAGCCTCAATGAAGCTTTGTTCCTGACTGAGATTTGGGCCTTTATCAGTTAACTGAAAAATCTGATGTCCTCTCCAAGAAACAAACATCTCCTTGCAATGGTTTTCATCACAGATGCAGCAAACCACCTGCTTTTCTACTTGCTAGCTTGCAAAACAATGCCAGTCATGAAGCTTGCCAAAAAGGAGGAAACATTTTATTTTAAATTTAATCAGACATAATGGATTAGACTTCAAGGGTCTGATGCAATCCAAGGTGTGCTGAATTGTAAGCCAAATGTAGTGTGAGCACTGTCAAACAAGAAAGTTACCCAGAAATGGCATTCAGATGACCTTCAAGGGCTGCTGTACCCTGTTGCTTACTGCTTAAATCAGGACAGAGCGCGTGACAAAATCCACCTCTGTGGGACTAGCTCCTACATTCACCATGCTCTTGGGAAGATGTCCTCTGCAGGTCTCTGGGGTCCATTTCAAAACTTGTGCTTAGCTATGATGCACCCTGTTGGGCTCCCATTCCTGCAAACACCTCCCTTACCTGGGCAGATATGTTTAGAGCAGGTCTATGGCTGGGGCTGCTTTGAGCAGTGTCCTCAGACTAGCTGTTGTCCTGCCTGAGGTGCAGGGCCAGAGACCTAGGGGCATGCTTACAGCACACTGAAGCTGCAAAGGGGAGCCGAGAAAGAGTTTTGGAGATACGGCTGCTCTGTTTTCACCTCAAATCACATACTGCATGCTGCCTTTGCTTGAGATGGCCTGTATTCAAGGCAGTGTCAGGCAGGTGAAGTTTCATCTCATCTCTCCCACCTTCCATATGAAGGCTCCCACCACTGTCCTATGTGGATACTCAACCCAACAGCAGTGTCACAGAAAAAGGTCACAGGTAGAGTTCAACCATCAGCTTTTCACTAGTGTTATTTTGCCTGTCCAGGGAAATGCAACTACAGCGGCCCTAGTTCCCAAGCTCATGTGACCTTGTGTAGCACCGTGTGGCTTTGCACAGAACCACAAGCTGCAGGTACCACAGGCTGTCTCCACATCAACCATCCCAGCAACTTCAGCACTGACACATATACCTGAACCAGGTTCAAGGTACCTCCTCGGACACTACCAAAACCACCCAAGCAGCAGGGTAAATATTCCTTCATTTTGATGATCCTTTTACTGCTACTGTAAGTGGTTACTTCCACCTGAGCTAGCTGCTGGAAGCTGGAGTGAAACAAGGAGACAGGTCTCTCAGGAGGCTTTGTCTGGACAGTGGTCACAGAGGAACAGAGCACAGTAGTAACAAGGAGAAGAGGACAGTAAAAATCACCCCTGTATATTAATCCTTCTCTTTGCTACATGCTGAGCTTACTCAAGCACACAGAAATTAATAGAAACTGTAACCAAGAAACTTCAAATCTCTGAAAAAATGCATTTCTAAAGCAAATAATCTCACTTTTAAGCTTCTGCTTGGCTGCAGGAATATTTCCTGTGAAATGTTTTTAGGGGTGATGAAAAGGGTGAAAAAGCACCGCTAGCTGTACATCACCGAAACAGTCATCACTGGTGCCACTCTCCCTCTTTTGGGTTTAGGGAATAAAAAGGACACCCAGAGTTTGCTTCACCTGACACCTGTAGACCACTCTACTGTGACTGTGGTGAAATAGAAACATTTCATAGCCTAAGTGAGATGCGTTGTAGATGTTAGCTTTGCTATCACTGTAAAAAGATAATGCAAATAAATCTGTACTATGAAGTCAAAAGGACAGAAGAGATTAGCTTTGATGCCTCTCCAGAGAGAGGCAAAGTAAGAGGGTAGAAGGTCAGGGCAGCGAAAGGGTTCAGGGTGAGGTTGTAACATAGTCGGAATGAGTACCATGGCAAAGGCAAGCGAAATCCATTAGAGAATCCAAAGGGCTAAGTTCTGCTCTGCTTTACAAGCCTGCACATAGATGATACAGATAGCAGACCATGGCCCTGCCTGCCCAGCCAGGCGTGCATGCAGTTGAGGTTGCAGAAGGCAGATATTGACTGGAAGCAGAAAACAAAATTCACAGCCCTTCATGGGGCTGCTTGAGAAAGGTCAAAAAGCAGGCTTTCAGACAAAAAATGAAAACACATCCTCACAAGGAACAGCAAAGATGATAAAAAACCTTGAGTGTCAGAATATTCTCTCACCTTTCATCCAAAGATCACAGGCCTGTTAATACTCCTAATTGAAGCATCTGTTTATGTGAGAGCAGCATGACCATCATCTCCACTAATCTAACAGCCTTATGATAAAAAAGGAAATCTGTTACTTAGGAACACACTTTTGTATTAGAAAAAATCTGTGAGAGAAAACTGTATGGCACATGATAAAATTTCACATAATAACCATTTTCTTCTACATTTTGAATTCTTATAATTTTTTCCTTTTCATCATGCACAGAAGGGAACTGCATTTCAGTTTAATGGATTTGGTTTAAAAATCCATACATTAAAAGAATACTGAAGTTGGGGTTTTTTTTCTTTTTTCATTTTGACCATGGTAATTGTTCTTTCATCAAAACCTATTTTTGAGAGCCACTATAAAAAGGAGTATAGCTTCTTCTTCAAAAAAAGACAAAGCATATAACCTTTAAAATCTTTTTTTCCTCCTGCAGTTTTGAGAAAGAAAACATCTATAATTGGCATACCTCATTAACAAACTCAGCTATGCTGTGATAATAAGTGGGTAGCAAAGTGAAAATAACATTTTAATTAAGTTCTTTTCATTTCCAGGCTAATTTTCTCTGTATTATGTGAAACTCTGAGTGTTACAGAAGCCTGGCCTGTCCTATGGTCAAAGGCATGCTAAAAACACTGTTCCTCATCTCTCACAGTTACATGTGCACCACTTTTGTTAAGAGCATTTTAATTCTTTTATCCAGTCTCTGCCTTTACATCCACACCTAGACAAAACATACCACTTATAGCAACACATCTCAAGGCCCTGGCCAAGCTCGACCTTGGAAAGACTACATTATGATTGATCTTCCCTGGTACCCTGTTCAGGATGATGTTTATTAGGCAGGTAGGTAATGGAAATCTGAGGAGCTGGAACACCTGATCTGTATCCACTTAAAAGCAGATAAGCAGCATTTCCAGTCACAGAGACTGGAACTGGTATAAAGGCATCAGAGCAGTCATTATCACACTCAATATCCCACCTGACAGCAGCAGCCTCCAGGTGCTTAGTAGGCAGTAGTAGACTGCAGGTTAATAAACTAACCTACTCTTTCTTCCTAGTCCCTGGACAGACAGGTAAAGACTCACGACCTAAATGCATTAGAGTAGCCATCCTTTCTACTTTGATCAACCTAATTTATTTGCCCACCATTTGCTTTCTGGCCATATCACCAACAAGTGAAACTTCCTGAAGTGTCTCAGTGTTAGCAGGTCTTCAATGTAAGACTACATATTTGAGCAAGCAGCAAGCTCCAGGTCTTTTTTTGTGTCAGAGAAGCTAATTTGATTTGATTGTCTTTGTGTTAGGTTGTGAGACTGGGAGACAAGGCTAGCAAAGCGGACTGCAAGGTGGCAGAAAAAAAAAGACAAGTTGTGCATACACTGAGGGCTGACTCAAAACCGCCAAACACATATTTGACTGGAAGAGAAATGCCTTAATAAATTGGTGTTCACTGCATGTCAGCATATACATCATAAGTGCTTACAAACAAACACAAGAACTGTACTGTGAAACTGTCCCCTGAAAACACTTGAAATCAAGGTGAGATAGTCCATTTATTTATTTATTTTAAGCTTTAGCCATTTTTATGTTAAGCAAGACAAAACTTAAGTCCTGTGGAGGTTACAGCACTTGCAAATACTAGTCAAACCTTGATCCCATGGAATCTGTAGAAGCTTTGCCATTAAGTTCAAGAGAATCAAAGTTCTATCAAATTCTGTGAAAAAGCATCACAACAGCAAGGGGAGAGGTGGTCTGAGAAACCTCTTGCAGCACAGCTTCTTCAAAATGTGAATGTGCTGACATCAAAAGATCTAGCATTTAATTTGAAATGTGGATAGCCACAGATTTCAGTCTGCAATTTATTGTTTCATTTTCAGGGCTGTAACAACGGCCAAGATGGGAGTTGAGACTTGATTAGCAGAATCAAGATTTCTTAAAAATGAACCATTTTAAGGAAATACAGCCATTAGAGTTTTGAGTGCCTGCATTAATCACTGCTTAACTGAAGCAAAGCAGAAATGAAAAAGAAACTAAATTACTTTTCTATTTGGTGTAATTTCACCCTACTCAATACACCCAATACTGTGTAGTACATAAAACATAGGCTACCTGCACAGGGTTATATTCCAACTTTCACGTGAGACATGCTGTCCTGGTTTCAGCTGGGATAGAATTAATTTTCTTCTTAGTAGCTGGTGCAGCGCTGTGTTTTGGATTTGGTGTGAGAACAACGTTGATAGCACATTGATGTATTGGTTGTCACTAAGTAATGTTTATATTAAGCCAAGGACTCTTCAGTTTCCTGGGCCCTGCCAGTGAGCGGGCTGGAGGAGCACAAGGAATTGGGAGGGGACACAGCCAGGACAGGTGACCTGAACCAGCCAAAGGGATATTCCATACCATATGACAGCATGCTGAGTATATGCATAAACTGGGGGAAGAAGAAGGATGGGGGGGGGGACATTTGGTGTTATGGCGTTTGTCTTCCCAAGAAACCATTACGTGACACAGCCCTGCTTCCCTGGGAATGGCCGAACACCTGCCTGCCCACGGGGAGTGGTGAATGGATTCCTTGCTTTGCTTTGCTTGTGTGCGCGGCTTTTGCCTTACCTCTTAACCTGTCCTTATCTCAACACATAAGTTTTCTCACTTTTACTCTTCTGATTCTTTCCCCTACCTCACCTGGGGGGCAGTGAGCGAGTGGCTGCATGGTGCTTGGTTGCCAGCCAGGGTTAAATCACAAAACATGCCATCCTCTGCTATAAACCTGTATAACTCCACTGTCTGCAACAAACCAGGCTACTGTCAACAGATCAGTACCATGAACTGTACCTTCACGCATAGACAGAAAGAGAGATGAAAGAAACGTATACTTCTCTGCAAGATGCTTATAAAGCTCTAATACCTTTTTAGAAGCTATTCCTGAGACAGGACACACATTACAGTGTTTAAAAAGCGAGCGGATGAAACTCCCTGCCCGTTTGCACAGGAGGTCAAACCAAAAGCATGGTCCAAATGCAGAGCAGAGGAGAGCTAAAAGTGCTGTAGACACACTAGTAAGAAGCTGCATGGCCTTAATCCTGATATAACAGCCCTGCAATATAGGACTGGTTTAGAGATATGACATTCTTCGTCAAAACATGCGTGAGTATAGACTCCAAGTATAGAGCCCAGAACCAAGTGGGGGAACCCCATCTTCTCCTCAGCCTGGAAGGTATAAAGAAAATGGGATGGCAACAGAGACCAACTCTCATTCCCATAACACTTAACAACTACTGATGCTCACAGAATGACCACCATTTACACCATTTCATTCCCTTCCTTCTTTACCTCTACTTTACATCATATCACTTGCCTTCTGCCCTCCCACTGAAAGTCCAGCTGTATCTGTAGTAACCTGTATTTGTCACACATCAATACACTGCGCTCGTTTTGCATGACTTTCAGGATAACAGGTACCCTCCGAGCACCTCAGTATTTGTTTGCAAGCCGTCACTGCTCAACTGTTCCGCTACTGTTTACAGCAAACTGATAAAACAGGGCATGAACTGCTTCTGCTACACTAATGCAGCGGGAGAGAGACGTTCTGAAAATTTGTTTCTAATTCCCATCTGTCACACACCTGAACTGAAATAATTCTGTTACATCCTGCACTCCACAACTCATCAGGAAAATGTTCCAGCAGCAGAATTGTTTGAAGGCTTAAAAGCAAATAATTTTTTTTAGAAGTACCAACTGTGAATCACTGATGATTTGGCCAAAACTTTGAGTCTCTCACTGAGGCTATTAAGTCTTAAAACAAAACTGCAATTACTACAACGAATGCCTTAATGAATACTTAAGATTGCAAGTAATCTCAGTTTACTTTCCTGACACAATGCAATTACTGAAGAAGTTTCAGTTTCCCCCTTCTGTCATCATCACAGGTAGATAAAATTAAAACTGTAAGACACAAAAGTAAATAAGGATTGAGAAGACCAGTATATTGAGGAAGGCCAAGGGTGGACACCCAAGCAAGGGCACAGAACATCAGACTCCTCCAGCAGCCAAGCTGGGAACAAACCTGAAAATTATGCCACTCTTGCCAGCCAGGGTGTTGAAGGCTTTGCCACTGCACACACATGAGTAAACAAATCCCAGATGAGTTGTATGACTCAGAGTCACACCACAGTAGTCATAAAAACCAGAAAAAGTTTGCAGTTAAGGTACATGCAATGTTGTTGAGCACGATAAAGGAGATGAACATGACTGGTATGAGTCTTGAGATGGACACCTCACACATCTGGCTTCAGAGCAAAGGTCTTCTTTTTCTATTACAAGAGGGTGGAGGAGCTGACAAGGGACAAAGCACCACATAAAGAAAACCCAAAAAAGCCTGAGGTCTAGGACTTGGGTACCCGGACCTCCTGTCACCTCTCCTTCTCTCTGCTCACAGAGCCATCAAATGCCAATCAAAACCCATTTAGATATTCACTCTACCTCTTAACTGAGGTGCAGAATGCAAAAATATCAGAATGTGCTTTTCTGTCCTGTGGTTTGGTATGAGCTTTACTTGAAATGCTCACTGTGCTCTCTGTTCTGATTAACATACCATTTACTGCTCTAACTCATGCTAGTCTCCTCACAAAACATTGTAGATTTTATTCCTTTCTATTTCTCTTGTTGAATGCTTTATAACAGAGGTAAAGACTTTTCCCCTTTTCCTTTTTTTTTAATTTATTTTTTTAATTACATGCACCATTGGCTGGCTTCTGCTGAAGATCACCAAGGTAAATAGTAACACGAAAAAGGAATGGCAGTTTTAAAATGATTGCTTTTTATTGTTCCACAATGCAGTAACATTTTTTAAAATCATTCCACATCACATCACTGCAAATAGCAAGTGTGCTGGTAAAATTTATTATGAGACCTGTGTAATGGGATTTAAAGCTGAACAGCTGTTTTGCTAGTCCTCTATACCACAGCAAACATCTTGGAATCAAGAATCAGCATGATCGCAGCAGGAACTTAAGAGCTTGACAAATATGTATCAAAAGAATAATGAAAAGTAGCCTCAACTAAACAAATTGTTCTTTTGACAGTTACCATTTCTTTAGTCCTGTCTTTGCAACTCATATTGCTCATACTTAGAAGTGTATTTTCCTGCCCCATAAAAGGAGCGATGCAACCAAACCTCTGCTCTCTGGTGCACACATTTTTGATCTGTGAAGCCGTTTCACTGAGTTATTCAACCAAGAACCCCATGAATAACTTCGGGCCAGATTAAATCACCTTTAAAGACTGTGATACACATCCATCAGACCAAGTACCTGACAAAAGCAGGAACTGTCTCTTCTGTATAAATGAAGCCAGAGGAGGAATTCTTCTTACGATAAATGAAGCCTCACCATTATAAAAGGATGGCAACATTAATAATTTTAGAAAGTGTTATGAAGATGTTAGTTTCCCAAGATGAAATTACTAAAGACGACAAAGTTGTATGCTAGCCAAGGTGAGCTCTGGTTAGCAAATGAAGACTTAGAGAGCAAAAAAAAAAAAAAAAAAAAGTCTGTTGTAAAACTAGTCAAATACCTATTTCTAGTATCAAAAAGTGTAACATAAAAAATAACTTCTTAAAATCCCTAAAAAAAACCCCAAACAAATTGCAAATTTGGTCAGACGTTTCCTTCCTGATAATGCTGAACTGAAGTCCACTGTGGAAAACTTCTGTCAGTGCGTGTGCATCACCGTCACTGCCATATTCTCCTAACGAAAGCAGCATATTCTCCCCTTTGGCTATCAGTCTCTCTTTGCAGTGCTGCATCAGCCAGAGACCAAAGAGAAAGTGCTGTCTGGACACTGACATCATGGACTAACATTTTGAGATACTACCAGAAGTATGGCGACAAGTAACACAATCATTTCCAAAGCAAGTATCATAATAATGATCTGTGCATTGATGATGTCCTAGATGCAGATAAGTAACACAAATTTCAAAGTCATATACTGAAGGAACAACATATTCCAACTTCTGTCCTAACTCCAGATCACCAGGAATGGTACTAACATCCATCCCTAAGTTAACTTTGTTTAACCTAAGATGAAATACAGTTTATGTCAACTATTAATTAACAGTATCAATACTAATTGTTTTCAAACATCAATTATCTGATATTAATTAATTTTTTTTGAGCACTGAAAGAATGTTTATAGGGCTACTGGGCTGAAAGATATTACAGGATGAGCTTCTTGAAGTGGATTACCTGATCTCATATGAGCTTTGTTTTTCCTTTGAGCACCCTAGTGGTGTTGATTCCAAAGACATGAGCATTTGGCTGGATAAACAATTGCAGATTAATTGAAGATCATTATGTACTGGAAAATACACACTATCATGCCAGGAAATGCAGGCTATCAGTATTGAAAAAATGTCAGCAAGTTTATTTACCATTTCCTTGACCTATATATTCCTATTTAGAGAACAAAGCCTGCAGTACAATAAGGTCAATGACATTTACTCATTTTTTGTCATTCCAGCCTGGGTCTCTTTCTGTTATACTTTGTTTACCTTGGTGTTAATATTTCTTCAAGCAAATAGCTTATTCATGACTTGTGGTGATCAGAATTAAGGTCTGAAGTTACACTTAGGCAACAAGATTGTTATCAGTTAAAAAAAAAAAAAAGTGTGTCTCAATTTTTATTTCAAGAGCTATTACAGAGCAGCAGGAAAATCTGTCTTTGGTGGTCCCTTTCCTGTAGGAACAAATGTAGTCACTTCCTGGGCAATCACTGGCAATACTAAGTAAATACAATCCACCCAATTCACACCACTGCCACTCTGTTGAACACCAGTTGCGCGCTTTCCCTTCTCTTAAGGGAACTGGTGAATACAAAGGAAAGAGAAGCAGAGGAGCCTGAGGACATGCTTCTGGTCAAAAGCTAGAACAGGTATTTTCAAAATTGGAGTAAATAAAACAAAGCTTTTACAGAAAGAAGCTGCAAACCCTAAAAAGATAGAACAGTGCTACAAAGCCAACAAAATATTCCATTTTGCCTGAAATGACACCCCATTGTCTTCCTGTTAGCAAGAAAACCATCTTATGGTATTCATCAGCTTAAAACCATTTCCTTCCCTGCTCCCAGCCCTCCTACCTTAGCTCTTATTCCCATCATAGAACCACAACTCAAGAAAATCTCTGTAAGAATCCAATTAATGAACACAGATAAGTACACAAACAGAATTAGCAGACATCGGGGATGTTTAGTGGATCCTCAATCTCTTTTTGTTACTTCAAGCTCTACATCCCTTCTCTTACTCTAGGTAGCAAAGTCAAAAGTAGAATGTTCTCCGCCAAACTCAAGACACTAACACAACACAGAAAAACAGATAAACCCTTACACTTTCAACTGGAAATAAAAAAGAAAAAAACCCCTAATGCAACTCAAAATGGTGGATCATTTAATGTTCACTATTTTAAGTAAACGTAAACCAAACCCTCAAAAAAACACCTCTACAGCAAAAAAAATTGTTTATGCATAGTATTTCTTCTCAATATTTTGGGCCAAAACTTTTCAGAACTGAGTAATTTTTGGCAGAAACCTGTTATTTTCCAGAATTTTATTTTGCTATGGAAACTGCCTGCATAAGAGAAACAAATTCATAGACTAACCTTTCTAGTCAAAATTTCTTCCACTTTCATACAAATCATACAAGTGAATGATTGGCATATAGCTCTTGAACAGCTTCTCTTTAAAGATCATTCCTTTTAGCACAGATGCTGCTTTTCTTGCTGAACACCTGTGAATTAGTTATATTCTGCAACTGCCTTGCATAATGTTAGCTGATGCAAATTGAACATGGTCCAGCTCCAATACCCGCTAAGTGAGCTAAACTCAGCGAAGCCTGTGGGTGGGCCAGGTGCTGTTACATGAATTGCATCTCCTCCAAGACAGGTGGCAGGACAGATTAATGCAGCCTTATGCTATCTCTGCACTGGCATTACAGCTTCTGTATTAAGCTCAAGGTGAATATCAACAAACCTCTCGGGGTTTTTTTTCTTTTAATTTGCCTTGTCCTTATCTAACCTAAGATACCTGAAAATTTCCAAGTTGTTTCTCACATCTCAGATCAGTTTCTCAGGTCACTGGCTTCATGCACAATGGCATGCATGAAAGCAGAAACAGATGTACTATATGCGACATGCAACAACCCCACATAAACAATGGTCTCTATCCACTCACTGCTGTAGCAGTGCCTGAAATGATTATGTACCAATGATTTTTCTCTTGTGTTTTTGGCAGCCTCACAGTAGCCATGTGGTTGCTACAACCCATGACTCACCTCTAGTTTCCTCAATACCACAGGCTGCTACAAAGGGCTGCTCTGTGATGCTCATCAGTATAGAAAATCAACCAGCAAACCTGTAGCCAGGACACCACTGTACATCTGCATACTGTGTCTGCATTTGGAGTACACAACCTCATGCAGCCAGCCAGTAGCAGGATCTCAATGAAAGCATCAGGAAGCTGCATGTTTCCTGACTACTAGTATTTTATTTTTTCTGGTATCCTATTTGCTGAAAGGCATTACATGCTCCTGATGGCTTTCATGACTGACAACTGTGTTACATCTTCTCATGTCTTTCCAAATAATATTCCCTGTATTCTCAAGATAACCAAGACTAATTTGTCCAAGTGATGCAAGGATGTCAAACCTTGATCAAGATTGTGGCTTACATCTGCACTGGGGAGACCTGAAATTTCTTCGACTCAGCCCAGTGTATAGAAGCATAAAGCTGCAGACTCATCTTCTGACTGACCTGGTCCTGCTTAAGAAACATGCCAACTATTACCACATATTTCTTAAGGCAGACCCCAGGGCCCCCTTTCTTGACTCTGAATTCAAATCCCTGAATACCCCAGCTGCAAAGATGATCACCGTCAATCAGTTTTTCACACTCAGTTCTTTAATTTGTTCCACTTTCTGCCTGGTAGGCTACAGCCAATGGTTCTGCAACCTAGCAAAGGTTTTGAGCTAACTATATTAAGTCATAATAAAAAGATGTGCAAACACTCCTGTTCAACACACACATGTATTTTCTCTACTCTGACAACAGTATTCCCAGCATGGTGACTGCTAAGACATCTCCCCACAGCTCCTCTTCATCAGGAGCACAGTCATGCTCAAAGCTGCCAGTGGGCACAATCCTTACAAAGGAACAAATGGCCTTTTGGGGCACTATGCAGTCTACTGGGGCTGTCATCCCATAGCTCTGTGTTTTGCAAGCTGTCCTGTCCTTATTGTCCTCAGGTTTGCTGGCTGAACTGGCACAGCTTTCATAAGCAGGGCCAAGGCCACTCTTGAGAAGTACAAATGGCTTTTAGCATAGGAGAGTGTGAATTTCTATAGCAGGTTTACTCTGAGAAGGCGAGACTCCTTTTCTGGCTTCATTCATCCAAGAATAGCATTGCCACCAGACCTGTGTTATTCTGACAGGTTACTGAGCATGTTTAATTGGTATTACAAGCAAGGTTTGAGCACAAAGGAATGCAATTTAGGTGTTTTAAGGAAGAAAAGGCACATATTTACAATGACTCTTCATTCTTTCAATACTCTTCCTTTCTCCCATAAATAGTTCTCATGGGATGCTCCAAAAATCCCAGCTGTGTTTTACGAAATTACATTTTAAGTTTCTTGCTAAGTATCTCAGTCAATTTAAAAACAAATAGCTAATACAAACTGAGTTACTCATCAGTTTGTGTATTATTAAACACCCCCCTCCATGCACAAGGAATGGAAAAAGGGCTGGAATAAGAAGAAAAATAAGTTATCAAAGAAGACCTACCAGTAATTACTCAGCAAATACAGTAAATTACTGCGTATTTGGAAATTAAATGTACTTCATTTTGTTGTCAGTGAGTATTTTACAAGCGTGGGTGACAGAAGCACACAGCAGAATATAAATATGATACAACTGCCTTTTCAGTATGTATGTTTTCATCAAAGTTGGATTTTTTTCTCCTCCTCCTCTCCCTTTGATTGATTTAAACTGATGGATGGTGAAGCAGGATTCTGAATTCACTGGTGCCTCAGCAAAGTAGTAAAAAGCAGCACAAGAAACCTCTATGAAAATTCATGCTGAAATCTTATTCAAATGTTCCCATTTGGATTACTGAACAGAGCAGCTCTTCACAGAAACCCACCTGCGTAGGGAAAGTTATCTTGTACTTCAAGAGGACGGACAGACTATGATCCACTTGCTTATTAGAAAAAAAAGGCAGCACAAAAAAGACTACCATGTGAAGGACGCTACATTCCCTGCAAATGCACGGAATTGCCCTCATCGTTGTTATAGGTGATTTAGGCAGTTACTGACTGTAAGGAGGTCTGGCTGTTGACAACAGTGTTCAGCACTGTTTTGACAGTGAACAACGTACAGGCTACGAACACTGCAGGTTTTCCAAAAAGGGAGGAAATGGGTGAATGTTGACCCTGTATCTAACAACCCAGCTAGTGATTATTCAGAGTAGCTACTGTTTCTGTAGCCTCCCTTTTTTGACCCTTGTTCATGGCATCCAATAGACATTGATGGTAGCACAATTTTAACAAAAGCGTGAGATTTTCAGAATCAGGACATGCATCGTGAACAACAATGCCACTCACAAATGTTCTCTCAGCTGCTGCCAAGCAAGCATTTCTGAAAAGCACCACTGAAAAGCAAGTTTCACCCTGATACACAAACCCATCAAATAATGCCTAAATAGGTAAGAGAGGATAGGTGGGCAAGATGCAGCACCAATTTCACACACAAGCAGCAATAAATATGTTGGTTGTTAGTTGTATATTTATGCCCCATCCAAACATCAACCTATGAAAAACCCCGAGAGCTTTGGGTGATCTTCAGTGAACAGCTGGGTTTGCTGGTGGATGTTCCCACCCAGTCTTTTCTGTCTGTGATCACAACTGAAAATAAAAAAAGTGCAATAAAAGTCCAAAGAGAAAGAAAACATGGCCTGTTAAGAGTACAGGACTGAGTGTGCAGAACTCAATGTAACATCAAGCCAGGGTATCTGAAGGGCATGGATTTCCTCCAGAGCTGGGAAATTCAAAGCACAGAGCAGTGCAGACCTCCAGGCACAACAGACACTATACAGCAAATTCTGGAGAACTAACCTCCCAGCTGCCAACTAAGCTGACAAAACAAAAATCAACCTGTTTAATTCACATGGGTATCTCACCTGGGAAAAAATGGACTAAAAACCAAGCAAAGGCTTCAAGACGTATGCCATCATAAGGAGGGGTGTTCTCACTTCCTAAGTAAAAACCACTCTGATTTCAGTCTCTCAGAACAAGATGGCACAGCTGATTTCGGCACCCTTGTATGAAAACTAGTGCATTGACATGTATCACAAATTTGATTGGCATAAACCAGTAGAGAGAGAGTTCACAAGGGTTTCTGGCATCATCACTACAGAATTTCTCTTTGTTCTACTTTTATTTTCAGGAAACAATGGTAGGGGAAACCAATGCTCAAGACAGATCTTACTCCTGAAGAGTCACCAACTTAAAAGGTTAGTCTTTAGCCATAACTTCAATCAGTAAAAGCAGGCCAGCATTAGTAGATTAAAAAGATGTTTCTTTTAAGCATTGATGATATGCAGCTGTTTTTCATTAGAGAAGTTTGCCTACCTTGAGGGCCTAGCTCTGTAAGTGACAATTCCACAACAAACCCCCTGTCAAAGTGATATTCAGAATAGGTCCTCCTGAATACCACTGGAAAAACATGCTTCCTCCATGTTCCTGTATTATCTACAGATCTGCAAGGTATCTGTGGCTGCAGAAACTATTCAGAAGAAAAATGAAAGCACTGGAAAGTAAGATAATCAGTTTGACATACTATCTGATAAAATAACAATTAAGGAAATGTTTTCCAACTTAAAAAAAAACAACCTCAAAACAACAAGTGCATCTAGCCTCCTATCACTGAATAAAGAGGCAGGGAAGAGTGAGCGAAGAAAAAAATGAGAATTATTTCATGGTGATCAAAGTTTTCAAAGAAAATTAAGGTACAGTATTAAAAAAAACAAGACAGCTATGATGCAATTGCAAATTCAGAAATCTCCTTCTTCTGCTGCTTAACCCTCACAATTCAGTCCCAAGTATGTCTTCAATTACAGACCCAGCAAAAGGTTCTGTAACTGAGCAGATGTGACTTCATGGCTGAGGAATTAAGGATACAGTTCCCCACTAGTCCCCTGTCTCCTCTGAAAAAATCTGTCTCATCAGTTGGGGGTGGGAGCATGGTCTTTATTGAGCATGTTGAAACAGGTTAATAAGCACCAACAACTAGCGCAGTTTTGCCCGGTAGGTCTACATATTCTGAAACAAGTCCACATCCACCGCCAAAGGGGAAATAACACTGAACATCAACCTTGTTGATAAATGTGGGTTTAGCACCTTTTTCAGCACCACTGGTTTTCTACCAAGAGTGAGCATAAACCAACATCAAATTATGCCATGTGAGAGCTAGCAATGGAAGTTGAGGAGGAGAAGAAGGAATACAAATAAATGTAGATGTAGCAGGGAGCTGTTGTCATAGCTCCCAGTACTTGAAAGATCCTCAGTTGATGTAAAGTCTGTCCTTTTTCCTCCCCTGTGTAAAGCCTCGAAAGCAGGTTCTCCTCCTGCCACAGTACGTTCAAAAATACCTACAGACAAATGCAGAAGAGACTTCCCCTAAGGTCTTCCCATTTTTTTATTTTTAGAAATAGCCCCCAAAAACTCACACCTGAGAGTAGTGAGATTACTTAAAAAAAGATGGAGGTCCACAGCCATGTCCTCAGATTAAACTGGATCTTGAAATTTACAGGCTGAGGGCAATCACACCAAGTAGCCCCTGCCCCGAAGGTAACCTCCTCTGCAGTAATTCCTCCAGAAACCTTTCACCGAGTCAAGCACAAGAGCCCATTGTACAAAACAGAAAGGTTTTAAGAAACGGCCTTCCTTGTGCCCAAGTAGAAACAGGGAGAAATCTGAGCACAGAGCCATGACCTCTGCTTTTCCTCACCATACCCATCTCATTCACAATAGGGAGGATGTCACCTGAAGTCCCTGCGCTGTCCCACGTGTCTTCATATCCCCACAAAGACCACATCACATCCAAGATCAGTACTGTTAATTTCATCCATTTATTTCCGAAGTACTCACCCAGAGGGCTCAAAAGGACTATTGTACAACCTCAGGTGTCAGTTTGGAAATCTCATCTCACCAGCTGCAATGACAGCTTTAAATCACTACTGATGAAAAGGCTTGCTTTTTTTCCTTTTGGAACAACCTAGCTTTTCTACAGATGCAAAAAGACTCTGGGTCACGTCTCTCAAAACATCCGAACGCTGTCGCATCTAGGGACATTTTTGCATGTCTACTCCGAAGCCTCTTTTCCCTACATGCAGCGTAGCCTCACGCCCTGCTGCAGCACGCCGCCTTCTCCCAAACTAGCGGCGAACTCCGCAGCACGGCGCGACACCGGCAGGGAAGCGCACAGCCGGGAACGGTCACGGGAAGACGGTGCCCGCCTTCCCCGCCGCCTCGCGGGAGCCACCGCTCTGTCCCCGCCACCGGGGCCAAGACGGCCCACGGTCCGGCACCGCGGGCGCGGTCGGGCGGTACCACGGGCTGCGCCGGCAGCGAGCCGGGGCGAGGGGAAGGGGTTCGCGCCCCGGAGGACCCCGACCCAGACACCGGTGAGGTGCCGGCCCCGCACGGCGCCGCCGAGGGACCGCCCTGCCCGGGGCCAGGTCCCGCCCGCCGCACCACGCCGGGGCAGGGGCAGCGCGGCACCTCCCGGTGGAGGAAGGGCCCCGCCGCGTCGCCCTGGCTCCCGCGGCCCCAGCGCCCCCGGCGCCGCGCCGGGCTCCCGCCGCCGGCCCGAGCCCCGCCCCGGGACGCGGTGCCGCACGGGCGGGCCAGGCCGGAGGCGCCCCCGGCCGCGGGCTCCCACCCGCCCCTCGCCGCCCGCCCCGGCCCTCCGCGCCCCCCCGCACCCGCCCGGCCCGGCTCACCCCGCGGTGCGGCGCGGCAGCCCCGCTACGGGCGGCGGTCTCCATGCGGGCGGGCGGGCAGCGCCCGCCAGCCGGCCATCGTGGTCCGCCCTCCCTCCTCGGCGCGGCGGAGAGGGGCGGGGGCCCGGGACGCCCTCCCTTGTCCTTGTCCCTGTCCTTCTTGCTCGCCCCCTCCCGCCCCCTCGCCGCCCTAGCGATGCCCGGAGAGTGGCCGGCGCGGCTGCTCCCCCATCGCCCGCCTCTCCGCCTCTGCCTCCCCGGGCGCCGGACCCGGCTTCCAGCCCCCCGCCCCGGCTGCGGAGCGGAGGGAGGGGACAGGGGAGGGGCGGGCGGAGGGGCGGGGAGGCAGCGGGGTCTCCCCGGGCTCCGCCGCGGCCGCCCCCGCCCGGCCCGCCCGGCCCCGGCGCCCTCCTGCGTGCCGGAGCCCCCGGCCCCCGGGGCTTTCCCCACTGCCACACGCCGCGGGGGCGGGGAACAACACGCCCCCCCACCCCGGGGGGTTCTACCTGTCGTTCGGCAGCTGCCGGGGGGAGGCTGGACGCGGCCCGGAGCCCCCTGCCTGCACCTCCTGCCCCGGCCCCCGCCCCGCGGAGCCCGCAGCGCCGCTGGCGTCCCCCGGCCGCGACCCCGCTGCCAGCGGAGCCCCGTGCTCCGGGACGCCAGGGCCCTCTGAGCCGGCGCATCCCTGGTGTTTAGGGGCACCGACGCTGTCACGGGTCGCCCGCTCCCTCCGTGTGTTCGCCCGGCTGCTCACCTTCGGTCTCCTCCCCCCTCCCTTCCTGGGGGGCGCGCAGCGCAGCCCGCGGTGGAAAGGGCATCCTGGGTCCTGGCGTCCTGGTCCGGGCCCTGGCATCACGGCTGGTGTGCCGCCTCCGCCGTGCCGCATCGTGCCCGCTCAGGGCACCGGTCAGGGCTGCAGAACAAGGCTGCGGCACGGTGTCCTGGGCCTGTGCTCAAAACCTGCCCCTTGCCCGGTCTGCCTGAGCAGCTCCTGCCGAGGAGCTCCTGCTGTGCAGCAGCTGCTGGGCCACCCTGAACTCGTGGCACTGGGCGTGACCTTTCCTCAGCAAAGGGTCACTCAGGAGCCCAGCGAGAACACTGACAGAGCCGCTTGTGTTCACCCTGCGTCAGGCTGAGCTTTGCCTCCAAGTCACAGATGGGTTACTAAGAGTGAGAATGGTACCAGCCCAACTACACAAGACAAACTCCTGGCTGGCAGGGCAAAGAAAAGGTGACCCAGGAGATTCTGCCAAGGAGCACAGAGCCCTGGCTTCCCAGAAGTGTCTGGAGGGCTCTTGCCGATGCGCCTTAACTGTAAAATGGAAAAAAATAGCAGCCACAAGCTAAAGTAAATCATGAAAACAAAATTTCTATCTGTGGAGCAATGGAGTTTCATTCCTCAGTTGCCAAGGGAGGTGCAGAAACGTTATCTGAGTACTTCATTGCCCCCACACACTTTGCAGACGGGGAGCACAGTGCCACACAGCAGTGGGGTGACTTGCCCAAGATGACCAGAAAGCCCAGACTGTTTGCGTCTCACTGGTATGCACCGTGGGCCACATGGACCAAGGAGCACAAGCAGACAAGTGGTGTAAAGTTACCCACTCAAGGCTGAGAAGTGTTAAATTCTGCCCGGTGCAGTGCAGAGGAAAACACTTGTGTATCCAGGCCCTTTTCCTTTGTACCCCATCAGGAGCACAGGCACAGCCCACTGAAGATGTCTCAGTTGCGGGAGAGAGGTATTCCTGTTTGTTTAAGTGGTGCAACAGCATGGGCAGCATTAGTCTGATCACACCCAAGGACCTATATTTATCAAACAGAACATCAAGTTCAGTCAACTTGAAGAATGACTGCTTGGAAACTAATGTGAAAATGTCTTCTTTGCAGCTTCCCATCCCTGCGGTTTCAATGTCTCTTTCACACCTCTCCGTAAGAGAAACGGCATCTATTTGGTGGACGTGGAGGAGGCAGAGTGAAATCAAAACACTAACGTGCCTTTCTGCTCTTTCGCCACTTTGTACCATCAGCAAGTGCAGCAGAAGCAGAGCAGGAAGGCAGGGTTTGTTTTTCCTCCTGCTTTTTGGTCACACGGATTTCTGACCCGCCTGTCATTTCAGGGAAGCTCAGCAGGGCACAGGTTTTGTTTCATAGCGTGAGTGTTGTGTGGCTCGCGTGGAGCTACAGCAGTAACAACAAGAGTTATTTTTAGCCTAAAGTAGGCCAGGCAGTTCCAGGAGACATACTAATAGGAGGAACATCTGAGAACAAAACAAGTAAACAAAAGAGAAAACAAATAAACAAGAATCATCTTTTACCAGAAGCACTTGCTAAACAGTAAACATGTAGAAACCGCATCCTGCGCCTCACAGGACGTGACCCCACCCCACAAAAACCAGACCAATGCAACCTCCCAACAGCATGTGTTGCCTTCAGAACAATCAATGTATCTTGTTTGAGCACCGTACATCTGGACTGGAATCTTCAGAGATGCCCAGTTCAGCGGTTTTCAGCAGGCATTCATTTCCCAGAAAAAGCATACCTAGCCTGGTAATTTAAATAGGTATTAATCTTCTTCGTGTTTGATGTGCACCTATGTTTGGAAAGAGAGGGTAGCTGGTACCTGAAGTACACTGAAACTGGTTGCCCACCTTGCTGGGAGAATACCTGCCCACATTGGTCAGTGAAACCCTTTGGGCAAGGTGCAGCTCTCTACGTGCAGCTCGCCACAGTAGGCGGTAAAAAGAGGTAAGGGTATGTGCTCTAGAAGAAAGACTTTTTTTTACTGCTGAAAGCAACAAGTTTTAGTTTTCCATCAGTGACAATTCAGTAGGGGGCACGGATACCTGTCCACTCCTTCATCTAGGATTGGAGCTGTAAGAACAGCCTGTAAATCTTCACAGAGGAGTAAGTGTAACGACATTCCCCACCGTCACATGTGTACTTCCCACACAAACTCACATAGCTGTTTTGTACTGAATTTTTTAGCTCCTGCTAGCAGTTTCTCCTCCTTCCAGAAGACGTCCCAGTAAGACAGTTCATGTTCTGACTCTTCTTAACGTGTAAGCCATTCCACTGAAGCCTGTTGCAGGACACGTTCAAAGCTGTTTACTTGCCTGGGTGTTTGGGCTGATCCAATCCAGAAATCGAGAACAGTCTGTGTCACCATAACCCTGAGCTTGTGTAACATGACTTGCAGGTTGGCAGCAGTTTCCCCTTTGTACAGGGGATCACAGTGAAACTTTGTGTCTCTCTCAGGAGAGATGCGGCTGCAAAAGTCCTACAATCGTACGTTATTCCCTCACATCTTGTAGTAGGATGCTCATAATGACAACAAAAGTGTTTGCTATATTTAGCATGCATTTGCTTGCTGTTCATTTAATGATTTCCTCAAAGAGAAGAATCAGCACTTTTTGCTTTCTTTCTCTAATTCATAAACACCTCCTTGATGTCCCCACCTGACTTTTTTTCCACACCAGTATGAGTACAATGAGGTTTCACATGAAGTCACATCAGAGCTGAATGCGTATGAACTTGACATAAGGCCTCGCTTGCTATCATCTGTCAATAGATTTGCCCCAATGCTCTCTTCAGTGTTCAAAAGGAGAGACTTTCCTCAAAGCTTTTTGAATCCAGTTCGGCTCTGAAGTGTTTCGCTGACCAGAACAGCTGCATCTAATTCATGCCCGCACCCATCTATGCACAGAGCAAGAAGATGACAACGTACATAGGCACAGACCAAACTGCACCTGTAGGATTTGTGTATAAGGCATAGAGATACGAAGTCAGCAACCAATATGAACAAAAAATAATTTTAGGACTTCTTTGGGGAGTTTTTTGCCTGAGTGCATTCTGTCCAAGAACACCACACTTAATGAGCTTTGCTGAGTGCCAGTCAAGCAGCAGCGATGGGTTACCAGTCCTAGGCCTGCCTAAAGGCAAAGCTCTTCAGAGCACCTAAAGCCAAGCAGGCACCCACTGATGGCGAGTCAGGCAGCAGTTCAATGACTTGGCAGTTGGGTGTTGCTCTGGAAGGCTGGGGCTAACCGCTACGGAGCTGCCAGTGAATTCAAGCTTGGGAGATTCCTTTTCAGTACCGTTTGCTTTCTCCGGCTGTTTTGAAATGACACCACACAGCCCTCACTGCTGGCCAGAGGCTTAACCATACCCCATACGGTGTCAGATGTTCTCAGTTGAAAATTCAGTGCACGTATGTTTACCTATGTCAGCCGTCATGGTCTCAACAGCAGGGCACACTGCTGTAGTACTGCTGTCTCTGAAAAGATCCCTTAGACCACAGAATGAACATTCAGGTTCTCTGAGATCTGAGGGGGCCTCAGCAGGCCACCACCACACCCAAGAACTTCTGGAGGGGGCAGGAAGGTGGCAACATCCCTGCCCTGATGTGAGACTCCACTCCATGCTCCGGCCGGAATGCAGAGGTGCCGTAAGCCCATCTTGGTGGCAGCCAGCCCGAGAGGTTTCCCATCTCAGCTGTGCATGCTAGATCTGCCTGCGTCGAGCAGCAGCCCAGGCAAGCCTCTGGTGACCAACGTGAGTGAACTGTCAAATTGCCACAGTCCTGAAATAGGTCAGGACCACCTTTTGCTGGACACTGCCCGACCAGCAATCTCTCGACCACTACGGTCCGCAGCGGTGTGCTGCACAGGCAGGAAACGTAGGGGGAAGCAGCAGAAAGGTATCAAGGATTTCCTTTCACTCTTTGCAGACTATGCACTGCATCGCTAATTAGTCATGGGGAAATGCACCATCTGTTTTGCCAATGCAACACAGCAGTATTCCACTTCAGCTTTAGGGAAGACAGATCTCATAAAACAACGTCATACCCAAACCTCCTGTAAGATGGACTCTCTTGGCCGCAGGGAGGTATGATGGGAGCTGCTGTTCCTCATTAAACAGTTGGTAGGCTAAATGCAAAGACCGGTTTCTTACCTGAGAACAAAGGATTCAAGCATAAAGTACAAGTTAAAGCCCACAGAGAAGGAACAGACCAGTTTCTAACACTACTGTTATACCAGTCAGAAATTACCTGTCTCTCTCACTCCTCGCTCACACACGGGATGTGTTTCCTAAGGGTACCAAGCCTGCCTTCCTGCACCGGAGTGCTCAGCAAACACCCATTTCATCTTGGTGCATTTCTTGACCACAGCCTGATGTTCTTAAATTTGCTTTAAGGTTAAACAGTTGCTTCCCTGACATCAACTGTTCCACAACAGACAGAATTAGTCAAATTAATTAGTCAAATTAGCAACAGGCAAAATCATCGCACTAAGATGCAGAAGCCATTTATGGACCAGATCCCAAGCTCAATTAACTTAACAAATGCTTTAGCATTTACTTCCGTGCCTCGATCCATCCCTGTGCTCTGTTTAGGACCAGTTTCCTCTCTGGGCTTTGGCACCGCCTTGCTGCCTCAACAGCTGGGCAGAAAGGAGGGTCCCAGCCTCAGAGGGATCATGCTGAGCCTTTCCAGGGGAGCTGCAAGAAGTATTCCTCTGTGCCCACGGATGAACCTGTGGGAGAAGATGCATTTGAGAAGGAGATCAGGGCTGAGAAAGGGAGGCGGTGGCTGCTGGTGGCCAAGGGTGGCTCGCCTGCCAAATTCTGCTCATCTTATTGGGGTGAGGGGACCGGGGAAGCCCCTTCTTCTGCCATGCAGGTGCTCCCTCTGCCACAGCACCACTCACTGGGGCAGGGTTGGGTCTGAACACCCGTGGGTGTTGTGCAGATTCATGCGACTGCATCAGGAATCCTGCCCACTTCCAACAGCCCCGGGTGTGGGACAGCAGTAATTGGATTGTTGGTTGAGAAACTGTGCATTTATGAGGCTGTTGCTGGAGCGCCCGCCAGGTACAGCTCAGTCTCTTTGAGCTTCAGAGGGACTTGAGCTTTCAAGCTTTGCCCCCGAGTGCGTCACTAAGCTCCTAGGGCAATAAAAGGACATACGCTCCAGCTTTCAAATCCACATGCTCAGTATGGCTGAAACCAGCAAGTATTGCCTTCCAATAGCTGCACCTCCACCTAAATTTACAGCTGGAAAGGTGGCTTGGCTGTGGCTTCGCTTTGTTAGAGGTAAACCAAAGAGCCGCTGTCGGCACGCTCCAAGGATTGCCTTGTAACAGCAGCACATGTGGAAGGAAGTTGCCAGTCACGGGAAGCAGGATCACAAACATAAGCAGCAAAAGTTAGCTGCAGCTTGGGAGAAAAGGAGGGGATCAGCACAGTTACTCTAAACTAATGACTTTCATCCACCATCTGCTTTCTCCCCTCTTCCAAACCATTCATCTGTGTGCCCTTTTCCAGTTCTTTTCTCGCTTTCCCTTCCATCTGCCTTCCTGGATCCAGTCAGTTTATTATGGAGATAATTGTTACCGTCAATAAAGCAGCGATTCAGCACATACTTATCCCCTGCAAAAGACTGAAGCAGAAAGTCAAGGAACGAGCTAAGGTGTTCAGGACAGCAGAGTGCAGGCAGGGGCTAACATGCATGACGCCGGCTCCTGGAGGCAATGCCTCCGAAAGGCCATGGTCCGTCAGCAGCCTGGGGTCCGGAAAGCCCCTGTTGAGAAGTTCCCTCTGCTCCGGCTGCTGTGGCTGCAAAAAGTCCTGCCCCCCTTCTTCCCGGGGCTTTCAGCAGAGAAAAACGGGTAGCAGACACTACCTGTCCTCTTACAAGCCAGGCTCAGATGTTTTGCAGATGCGCAGGGTGGCCTGTCAAATGGATCTTGGCTTCAACAGATGTAAAGAAATGCTTAATGCAATTGCTGAAGCAAAGTCACCCTTCGATAGGTGACTCAATACTCTAGAAAATCAAGCGCCTATTTTCTGCCAGAGTCAAGTGGGTTCAGGTAGGAACTGCCCCAAACTTGCATTGCCCAGGCCGGTCCGGCTTCTGCTGTAGCAGGTGTTGTGTGCGAATCACAGGACGAAATTCAGCCCCTGCCAGAAATTTCTTACGGTGTCAAAGATCAGTCTTAGCAGAATAACGATGAGACTGAAGATGATGAGGTGCAGGGGCTGAGTGGCACAAACACACTAGCATGTGTCCCAGATCTATCGGATGAGGCCTTCTGCCCCCTGGTAATAGCCATACACTGCACCGATCGCTACCAGCAGCTCGCTAACATCAAAGGAAACATTTTGCTTCTTTGTGCAGCCGGAGAACGGAGTGCGGCTTCTCCGATGGCATTTATTTCCAGACCAGAGTTCCCCTGACATGAGTGAAAAACTGCTAAGCCAATGGTGGAGCTCTGGGTCCCTAAGCACGGAAACGTCAGCTCTTTTTGCCAGCTGTTTACACTGACATGTGAGAGAGAAAATCTGCTTTGAGAGAAAACCTTTGCAAACTACCTGCCCCCAGTAGCTTGCTCCTTGTAAATTTACTGCAACTATAAAGCAGACTCACACAGAAGACATGTGAGTTATGGCTTATGGCCAGTTGCACAATGAAGTAGCAACTGGGGGAGCTGTAGATGAACCCAGATTTCTAGTCCGAGTCTGTGAGGAGAGAAAAAAAGATGTTTTGAACAATTCTGACACCTGACTGGAACCACAGCAATCATGGAGAGTGGAGGAAAAGATGCCCTGCCACTGTTTCCTTGTAGAGGAATGAAGCTGGGTTAATTAACGTTGATAACATACAGCTGTGGGCTGGCTTCAGGGGCGGTGGGTTGGCGGATGTAGGTAAGGCGCAGCTGTGGCTGGTTCTGGGAAGTGGTTGGGCAGCCAGTGAAGGGAGAGCAGCCGAGGAAGAAGCAAGAGAAGAGAGAGTGTGCCCTGGATGAGGAGAAGGCAGCAGAGGGACTGGCATGAAGAGTATGTTGGTATGGGATGGTAAAAGACCTTGTTGCAGCTGGCTAGTTTGGAGAGTCCTGTGACATTTCCTATTTGTCCCCCCGCTATTGGCAATTTCTTTAACCTCAGGCAGTGGAAATCAGCATCTCCTATTGCCTTCAGATGAGCAAGGTCAGCTGAAAACAAATAAGGTGGCTCTGTTAAGCAAGGGGAGGGGAGGGCAGGGCAGAAAAGGCAAGGGGGGAAAGGCCTGGAAAGTGGGTGCCTGAGGTCTTTTGGAAATTACTGTGCTCATCTTTGCCTGAGGTTGTTCACGGCACCAGGCTGCTCTGCTTTTGTCTGGAAGCAGGTTTCAAATTGAATGACAGGATAACTGCTCTCTGGCAGAGAGGTTATTCTAACAGAAGTCCCTGCTGTGAAGTTCAAGGGCATACTAGTGTTTTCTTGTAGGCAGTAAACTTCAGCAATTTGGAGAGTGTTACTGGTGCCAGAGTGAAAAAAATGTGCAAGAGCCTGGCAGTTCAGTACCAGCACAGGTTTGACAGCTGTCTGTGAAAGAAGGTAACGGTGGCTATATTTTCACCGTGGCTGAGAAAAAACAGGACTCACAGAAGAGGAACAGACGTCCCTGGATGACACCTTCAATAATGTTTATAAGGCCAAATATCCAATTGTTGCCTATGCCTCTCGACGCATTCTCAAGGAGGATGGCAGCCCCAATCTAGACGAAGCCAACTAAGAGGCTCTAAATCCTTGACCAACAGGCACCGGGGCTGGCACTGCAGACAAAGGACTTTGCTGGCATCGGTAATCCTGCTGGGGTGAATGGGAAGATGGACAGCGGTAGTGCTACCCTGTGACTGCTTGCAAGATGAAGGCCCACCATCTGCACAGAGCAGCTTTAAAACTTCTCATTCTGCTGTGTCCTTGACACCTTTCTATGCCCTTGCTTATTAAGGGTAGCAGGGCCATCTTAACACCCCAATGCACTCTCACTGAGCGTCTATGGCGATGGTCATGAGTCACCGGGCTGACAAAGCGGGCATCTCGCATTGCACCGTGAATCTCCCTGGTGGCCCTTCTGTCAGTTCAAGAGCACTTCTTGCTGACAGGTGGAGCGCAGGTGCTTGAGGTGGGCATTGCCGAACCTGCTTCCTGCTGAAGGCAGCAAAAATTGCAGAGACAATGGCTTCATTGGAGGCAGCGCGCACGCCTTGAGCGTACTGGAAGAGAGAAAAATTTCTGTGGTGTATTGGCGTAAACTCCGACCTTCGGCAAGTCTCGATGGAGTGGAGAGAAACAGTCTGATTCATACTGCTTCCCCACGAGTGCTGCACATGTTGCACACACAGAAAATATGTGCAAGCAACGTTTTTTAGCAGAGCGCCATTTCTTTCCAATCTCAAAAAGCCTGCAGGTGATGCTGAGCTACGGATAGGTGTCATAACAGAAGAATAGCACAGGGCCTCAGGACTGACGCCAAAACACAAGCCGCATCACTGTAGAGGGAATTTCTGAAGTCAGGGTCACCTTTCAAACACCTCCATTCACATGTGGACTGAGAAGCATCAGCCTTTCAGAGCAATTTCCATTTGCTGCAGAGCCAGCCTGCAGAACAGCTGAAACATCTGTGTGCTGTGCATTGGTGTTTCCTTCCCCAAATCCACCTCCAAGGGGCTGCTGACAAAGCTGAAACTATGGAACAGTGGAGCGTTCCTTTTTCTCCCAGGTGCCACTCCCAGATCCCTCTGGGGAGAGCTGCATCATTTTGCTGCATCTGTCTCTAAACTGTCTTTGGGACAGCGACAACTTTATAGTTTTGTCCAAGCAGCATCCATGCATTGGTAAAAAGAGCTCAGTCAGCAGAGCGCAGGTTTCTTCTTGCGGAAGTCCGTGCAACACAAGCAGCTTTACTGCCTGGGGCACGCTGTATTGCCCATGTCCAGCCACTGACTAGAAAGACGAAGAGTTTGCCCTCTTCCCGTAGAGCAAAGAGGGAGCAGACCTCCCAGGCTCTCCACGCAGCTGCTCGGCTGGATGCCCCTGTGAAGTCCAGCCAGGTGTGCAGTGCCAAGCTGGCTGCAGCAGTTATGGCAGGACCTGGTAGGAAAGAGCTAAGACTGTGGGGGGGTCCCCTCTTTCTGTGGTCCGAACGAGTTCTCTGGCACCCCCCCAGAGCAGGGAGGTGACAATACCCCTCTGTAACACGGGATTCGGGTGCAGAGGGAGTTCTCAGGTCGGGCTTTTCCCAGAGTTTTTCCTGAGGCGCAACTTGTCAGGGCGTTCTGCTCATGCTTTGGCTTTGTAATCAGTTTATTTACATATGGATACCTGTCCTTACCTTGAGGAGCTTCAGGTCCCCTGCTGCAGTTGTCGTTGTCCTGACCAATGAAGGAGAACACTGAGCAGCTCCCCAGCGATGGTTCCAAACACGGTGCAGTAGCACCACCTGAGGCATTGCTGCAGACTTTGGTATCAGCGTTCCCACAAGGGCAGCGCAATAAATCATGGTGGGGAGAAGCTCCTGGGGACACACCGCAAGGGATGCCTGTGCTGTCAGCACCACCAGGATAGGTCGCAGGCCAACTGTGCAGAGGTTGCAGGGACCGAGCATCTGAGCATCCACCCTGCTTCCCAGGCGGGTTTGTGCAGCCAGCAGTGAGCTGCTGTGGTTGCACGAGTATCAAGGGACCGGCAGGCACAGCTTTGCTGTTGTGGGAAGCAAGGCTGTGCAGCGCGCCAGCAGGTGTGGCTGGAGCTGCAGACTGGTGCTTACCCCCTGGTAAATCAGTGTCCAGCCACTGCCCACAGGGAGCGTCCACATGGACGTCGCTGCTTTGCTGCAGGGGCAGGGCTGCAGAGGTACCTCTGCTTTATGTGCAAATTGTGTCACGAGTTACCACTTCTCCTGGGGAGCGGAGCGGCTCCTTTTTACTCTACAGCTATTGACAGACCTCAGCCGAGTCTTGTTTGAGTCTCAGTTGCTGCATTTATTTTCAAGAACTTTAACCTTTAATACTCTGCCCGTCACAAAAGATCAGAATCCATCCATTTCATCTCTGCCGTGAATTGAATTATCCCTCGCAACAAGAGAGGAGCCGTAAGCGTTGCAACGGATGGTGAGCAAGAACAGCTGCTCCCTTTATCCGAAAGGAAAAAGTTTTCACAATACCATTGCAGTCAGCATCCAAAGAAGGTATCCAACGTCAGGCATTCTTTTCAACACCCATTTTTCTTTAAAAAGGGGAAAACCTCCAGTTCCTTGTTTAATATATGTATATATATATATGTATGTATATAAAAGAATAATTTTTGTGCCAGGTGAGAAGTCCAAATTCCAAGCAGTGTAATTTAAAAAAGGACAGCTCATCTGGCTGTAAAGTTGAGGGCAGCCTCCAATAAATCTCACACCCACCCGCGTTTGGAGCCGACTGGTTACCATGGTTACCATGACATTGCTAGTCCTATTTATAGCCCTGCGCTATATATATTGCTTTCCAGAAGGCATAAAAGGGAGAGCTGACCGTGAAGGAATCTGGGAACTGCACAGTGCAAAAGAGACGTAGAGGGGAAAAAAGCTAATTGAAGAGGGGCTGCTGAGGTGGCACGTTGGTGTTTGCAGCGCAGGGCCATGACGCCAGGCAGGAGGGATGTAGCTGGCCTCTGGCTCCTTCACCCCGAGCCCACCCGAGGGACACCCGTGGCGAGGGAAAGCTGGGCTTTGCTTGGCGTCCCTCCAGACCGCTGGGGCAGGATTTCCCAGCGCTGGTCCACAGTTCCTGAGGGACAGAAGGGAGCTCTGGGTGGCAGTGCAGGTAGGAGAAGGGCTGGGGACAGACAGTGGCAACCCCCAATGTCGGCGCCCTCCAACGCTGGGCCCCAGAGACAGGCAGCTGCAGATGTCTGGGCTGAAAGTGGGACACGTTCCCCACCTCTCCCAAGGGGACCGCCTTGGCTTTCTTCCTCTCTGAAGCAAAGCATAACATACTTGTGGGGAGTTATACAAGTGCATGTGTGTGTGTGTGTGTGTATATATATATATATATATATATAAAACTATAAACACGTACACATAATGTGTTATGAAGAACGTATGTTTTGTCAGGAGGAATGAAAAAAAAATCAGGTCAGTGGCAACATGTACGCAGGGACTGCCTTGTAATACAGGATAAAGACAGAAGCCTGCAGGTCTGTAGAAAAGAGAAAGACACCGAGAGAGAATTGGAGGTAGGTAAAGAGAGAAGAAAGTAGGGAAGGAAGGGAGGAGGGGAGAAAGAAAAGGAGAGAAAAATAAATACATAAACAAACAAACAAATAAAGACAGGCAGCAGAAGGAAGGCAAGAAGGAAGGAAGGAAGAGAAAAGGAAGTATAGAGGTAGATAGAATGGAGGGAGGGATGGAGGCAAGGGACAGAGGAAGGCGTGACTTTTTAATAAAACACTTCCCCAGTTTTTAATCTAATTCCACTTCCAAGAGCCAGGTTGCTGCGCAGGTCAGCTGTCAGCCCCAAGGGCAGTTTCAGCTGCCCAAGGGCAGGTGAAGAATATAGGTAGAAAGTGTAAAGGTAAAAAGTCTTGAAAATGGGAAACAGCAACCCTGACGGCTGAAATGCAAACCAAGAAGAAAAAACAAAAGTTTATTAAAGATAACTGGCATGAGAGGCTTAAATGGTGTCTCCCCCAAAAATAGTCAGGACTGATAATATGGGTACAATTACAAGCCAAAATTCTGAGGGAAGGTCTGCTCAGAGTCCAGCTGAGCTGAAACCTCTCTGGGAAGCAGCTGAAAATGAGACCAGATTACCTTTCATAAGAGCACACACCACCATTTCAAGACTGTTGCTTTAATGGTGAGTGTTTTGCTGATTACAGACCTGTGGGAATGAGTGGAAACTGATGCCTATAGAAAAAGCGGGTTAAAGTCTGACCTAAACAGGAAAGGTGAGCTATTCTGGGACTCTGCTAATGACATTGAGATGTCCCTCTCACTAACTGTATGAACCTTAACTGGTGCTGCTCCCGATCCAATGTTCATTTAAAATAGTTTGGAAATACACTGTTTAAACCACTTTTCCAAATTTCAGCTACAAATGTCTTCTGCTTAGCTGCCTGGGGACTGTAAAGACAGGTAACCCAAAGCTTTTAGACCATTTTGATGGGGAAAACCAAGGAAACAGACAAGCAAACCTCCTCGCGAACAGGCATTTAATAAGACAAGCCCTGGTGTGGGACATGGGTGTAGTTGGAAATCCCTCACCACTTCATTTTCTGTCCCCTCTTCCTCCTTGATGACGCCTACAGGCTGAGATTCAATTTGGTCCATTATTGGGAGTACAGGCAGGTTTAGTTTGGGAGTAGGGGAAAAAAACCCCACCCAAAACAACATAAAAAGGGTAAAAGAATGTGAAGAAGGGACAAAACCAGAATCAGGTCCTGTTCTCCTCACTCATTTTAAAGAGTTTTTTTCCAAAACAGAAAATATTTTCCCTCTTAAGTCACATAAACCAGAAGCTGAATGTCTCAATAAACTACCGTGAATGCATCGTAACTGAGCTTCAGTATGAATTACAACGTCATGGCTGTGCCTCTGCAGAGACTTTGCCCCTCAGCAGCTAGCTGTGCCAGTCCTGTCCAGAAGCACTCACCAAAATATCAATATATTTTTGCTGTGTCTGCAAATTACTAGATGGCCTAATGCAACTGCGTGCTTTTGTAGTACTATTTCTCTTTGTATTGATTAAACATAAATTATTGAGGCAAGTAACTGAGGAAATTCCAAGGTAGCAGAGACGGTGATCTCTGTAACTAGAGGCTGCCTGTCACTGTGATACTTCTGACCTGATGATTTGATGTGATGCTTACAATCCAGGGTACTCCTCTAAGAGTCTATTATTTAGGATCTAGCTTGTTTACGCGCCCAGCCAGGCACACTAGAGAGGGAGCGGGAAAATCCATTTGCCAAAACAAGAACAGATAAACCTTGAGCTGGCAGCAACTGGAATGATGTTTGTATTCAGTTGTAGCTGTAGAGGATCTTGGAAAAATACACAACCATTTCTGTTTCTAAACACTGGGGCTGAGCTCAGATAATACATGATGAGGACTACGCAAGGTCTCAAATAAACAGATAAAAACTACAGGTGGTTAGATTTCACTGGAAAACATTTTTCTTCTTGTAATTTCATTATCTGAAAACCACAGATAAAAGAACTGCAGTGGAACATGCTGGGGTGCATTAGTTCAGTAACTGTTTCTGTTTCATTAGGATGCTTTAAGCCTTCGACAAATGTCACAGCATTAACATTTTATGCAGAGCCATGAAGAAATGGCTGCTGGAAGAATCAACAGCGTTTCTAAAAGTCAGCACTTTTTGCCTGTCTTTGTGAGACTACTGGTCACTCTGCAATATTAAGTGGCGGTGTTGCTGTGAGAATTATGTCCCTGGGGATGCTTCGTTTGCCTATCTGGCCGTTGCAGGAATGAAACTGCCAACAGATGTGACAGCAGCCTCCATCATTGTGCTTGGTCATGGTTCAAGTGCCCATTTCCATTTGGCAGATATTCCTGCTAAGTCTCCCTCAGGGCAAGTAACCTTTTAATAACAATGTTTTCCCTTTGATTTTGCTACAGAGGCACCTGCTCTAATATATTGTTTGTGCAGTAATATGAACTGATTGGCGATTCCCTCTTGCTTTCCCCTGTGCCTCTCCTCAGTCCCTCTCTGGCAAAGCTGCAAGGACAGCCTCTTCCCACCCACCACTCAGCTCAGGTCTGGCCCCTTTTCCAAACCGGTCTGGACTTACTGGGAGCATGCTTGCGCCATCAGCGAACGCCCCTGCCCATACTGCTCGAAAGATGACATTTTCCTCTTCTACCAGGTTGTGCCTCAAATTTTTGGTAGATTTTCATCATTAAACTTTATTTGCAAGGAAGAATGAAAATGGAAAGAGTTGATTCACTCAGTTTGCCAAAAAACGTTGCGCATTTTAAACCTGCAGTAAAAGGCTACCAAGCTGCGTGTATCAATCACGTTATGAGCGTAAGTGGCAAACTACAGACGCTAAATGGGCAAGTTTTTCTATGCACACAGCTGCAAGGGATTATGAACATGGAAACAAAGGTTTAATACATTGCAGACAAACTCTTTTCTTATTAAACAAATTTGTTGAAGCCATTTCTCTCCTATACCTGCCATTCTTTATACAAGACAACATATTATGTAGTTGCTATGGATATTTAATCAAAAGTTGAGCAAAAACCTCTAATACACTCCTGTGCAGGTACCCCTTTTTCCGCAACTTCTCCTACACCTTCTGGTCACTTATTTGCCGTGTGTGCTGCCTGTGCCGCCAAATGGCTCACCTTCCTCTGCATGCCCGACAGTGATGGCTGCATTTGGAAGCAGCAGCTCTACAATTCAGTGCAACAAAATCTGATGATTTTCGATACCATTATTGCTGTTGTCACTGTTCTTCTTCTTCCATTCCCGATATCCAAGCCAAACTGCCTGGGTTTTTTGAAGACAATTTATGCCAGAGACCGAAAAATTGTCCTGGGCAACAGGAGAACGTGCCTGGGGATCATCTTGCTCAAATGATTTAAACAGAGCAGAACTTGCTCCTGTTGAGTTCCCTGGAGGAACAGGCAGCACGTTGCTGAGCTGGCAAACACACCCATAGCATTGTGGTCATGAATAAGGCAGAAACCAAAGGAAGCTACACAGTTTTAATTCTGCTGCTGGGGTGACAAAGGCAATTATTGAAACGGGAAGCTATGTTACAGGACACAAATCAAACCACTTCAGCCTAATCCTTTAAACAAGTATAGTCTCAAGGACCGGTCTCATAAGCAGTTCCCATGTTTCTTAGCTGGAGTTGTGGGCCTCTGCCCTCAAGGGTACACGTAAAGAGGCTGCTAAGAGGTGCTACCCGGAAGGGTGGCTGGGAGGTTGAAGGTTCTCCTGTGCTCGGAGGGTGCTGCAGCTGGCAAGTGGGAAGTGCCGGTGCTTAGTGACCCCATCTCCCGTCTGCAGGAGCAGGAGAACACATCCCACTGCCTGGGGAGTGATGCCTCAAGCAGCCCTCCTGGCTCCCTTGCGGGGAAATCTCTCTGGTGTGGGTGCAAGTGAGGGCACGGCTGTGCAGACACTCTCTGGCTCTGTGCAAGTCACCCGGCTTCCCCAAGATCATTATTCTGTGCCTGCGAAACGGGGACCAAAGCACTTCCAGGCCCTCACAGGCCACCAAGGAGGTATGTGTGTTCTACTACATGGGACCTGCCGACACCCAGAATATGTCAAAGCGTCCTAGCAGTGCTGGTAATGTAGAGCTGGGAGCAAATGATGAACCATTAAGTTCAATTGTGTCCGTATTGTCTATTCTTTCTGCATTTTGCTATTCACTGCTCTTTGGACAAACACCTGTCATGTCAGACAGTAGTACCGCTTCTTCTGCTTAAATCAGTTGAGTATTTGCTGCAGGAAAGCTCTTTAAAGAGTCATTCTTTTCAATCAAAATGCCACGGGAAACCTGGGAAAGTGCTTTCAGCAAAAGCTTCCACTGACGGAGCATCCTCCAGTCCTAACAGGTTTGGAAGTCCTTGGTCATCTCCAAGTAAAATTGCTCTCCGTTTGTCCATGCTTCTCCCACATCGCCAGAGAAGTGGCTGTTTAAAGCAATAACGGGGCCTGCTTTTTCACCCATTCACTGCCTAAACTTATCTTTTTAAAAATCTCATTCAGCTGATCACTTCTAGTTCAGTTGTTTCAGGATGGCCAATCCCAAGTTATTAAACACTGTGAACTAAATACTCCAAACTATGACTTAAAAAAAAAAAGCTGTCTTGTTCCTGCATGCCTCCAGGGTTTCAGGCTGGTGGTGTTGATATACTGAGGTCTACCTAGAGTTGTGAATGCTAGAAATCTATCGCGTCTCTGGGGGAAAGCTGAGGGTGTAAAACGCCAGCTGCTGCAATGTTGAGGAAAAAAATATTTAATTATTAATTAGATAGAAGAACTGGAAACATACAAATTTAATAGTGCGCTATTGTTTGAAACGGAAAAGCACAAAACAGTATTTCCATTTGAAAGGGAAAACACAATGTTTGCATCCAGAGTACAGAGTCAGTTCTGTGCACAGAACTCTTCTCTCAGGGAGCTGCCTCCACGTAAGAACATCGTCAGCTTCAAATGAAAACATTTTGTGCATTAACTGTAATTTTTTCCATTACAACTATTCTAGGACACGTCTGCATCTGAACAGAGCCCACCCCCCCAGCCCCCTCACTCACAACCCCCACCACCCACCCCCCCGCACCCCTCACCCACCCCCAGTTTTTTGGAAATCTTGCAAGGCAAAAGTTCTTATTCCTTGCAGCACCCCCACCGCCACCCCACGCCTGCCAAAGATTTTCGTTTGGTTTAAGTGGAAAAGAATTGGAAAAGGAAATGAAGAAATACCACCATGAAAAGCACTGCAAGGCACTGATGTGTTATTGTGCCTTATGAGTGGTCACCCTCCTTTTCCCTACGTTGCTTTCACATTTCTTTGCTGCGTGTTACTGCCTGTGTGCTGCACAGGCCGGCCATGTGGGCCACTTAGCTCTGCTGGCGTTTTACTCCAGGAAAACCATGGCAAAGGCTAAGTTTAAGAGATTTAGACTGCAGCTAGTTTCAAACCATAAATCCATCTTTTGAGCAATGAAAGTGCATTTGTGCTTGAGGGAAAAATTCCTGAGGTCTGCCAGGGTAGGGCTGCATCGTGGATACCTGTGCATGCATGAATGAGCATGGTGACAGGGTAAAATGGGATTAAGATTGGGTGTTAGTTTTGGAGGGGAAAAGGAGACTTAGCCTGACCACAAAAAATCTGCAGACAGACTGTTTCTCTGGAAGACACTCCAAAAACACAGTTTATATTAAAAATAGAAATACTTAGATTTTACACTGCTCTGCAATAATCTGCACTGGCTCTTGAAGCAGCTACCAGCTTCACTGGTGCCTGTTTTGAAGTGAATGACATTGGATAGTTTGTGATTGGAATCATGCAGGGCACTGACGGGATTTTTCGTCAAAGAAGCATTTGTTTACTCTCCAGTTTTTCTACCTTTTTAAAGATCTGGTGAATTTCAGAAAGATCATTCCAGTGGACTGCGATATGTTGTCCTATCTCTGAATGGAGCTCTGTGACTTCCACCCTTGGGAATCCATTGCTGTATTTTCCTAGTCGTTCCTAGGGAGACTTCTAAACAAAAGAGGACTGAAACTTGTTTTTAATGACTTCTTGAAGAACTTTAGAGAGATGAGATGAAATGTGTCCTCTTTAGCTTCAGTGCACTAATGTGATTTGTGTTAGTTCTGCGCACGGAGCTCTTTTCTCAGAGAGCTGTCTCTACATAAGTGTCTGGTGAGGTTGATGAGAGAAATATTTTGTGCACAAAAGATAACTCTTTCCAAGTGGCATCATCCCAACTCTGTCTCAGTTTAAGGCCTCCAAACCAGTTAAATCCCGTGTCTGTGGGCTGGGGTATTCAGCTGTGTAACCTGTGGGGAAAGAAACATGGTTATCCAGCCGAGTGACTATTAAATCATCTAGACTATAAGAGGATTATATATTCACACAAGCTTAAACATAACTGAGTGCCTTAGCATTTACATATACAGCTCCTAATTGAATTTTGCCGGTAGACGCTCCAAACACAAACTCAAGAGCCAACTGACTTTCATTTATCCCAAAGTGCATCCTCTGCAAGAACAGGATTTTGAGAAAAGAGGTTTTCTTGCAAAGAGAAAGTTAAACAGTATTCCAGAAAGAGATCAGTAAGCTGTGAAGAGCTATTCACAACTTTCTTGTGCTGAAAGCTCCCCATGGTCAGCTACAGCCTGGACCTGGACTGCCTGCATTCAAGCCATGTGTGCTGCCCAGAGCCTTCAAAGGTTCCTCATGAAAAAGTCGTTGGGCTTTTCTTCAAAGCACAGTATAATATAATGCTGAGGAGCATTCTTTTAAAGATGAGAAGCCAACAAGCGCGCCTTTGGTATTCCCAGTACTACATACCCCATGCTGAACATGGCAAGAGCTGTTCAGAGTTACGAGATGGGATTAAAAATGGGAAGCAGCATAGCTCTGTGCTTGGCTTGATCTACCATGCCAAGTATCACCAGGCTTCTCTGGTCAGAGTGCTGCTGGGCGCTGGCGTTTCTGGTGCAACACTGCAGGTATCTTTGATCCCTGAGCCCCTTGGCAGTGTCATCCCCTACTCGTCCTCCCGATCACTGCCTGATGTCAGGCAGCATGGACATTCCCATTTTTGAAGCACTGGAATAGAGACACAGAGCCTTGTCCCACGGAAAGCTCGGGGACCAGATGTAGGTGGTGGAGGTCTTAGAGTGGCATCCTAAGTGGGGTTCTGTGCTTTCATTCAAGCTACATTTGAATCTGAAAGGGCAGCAGTACAAATAGTGGGGTTTTGGGGTTTTGTATTTGTAAAAAAGGGGTACATTTCTCCTCCTAAAAAGGGAAAACTTGAACAAGTTACAGTGTAAGGTTTGTCAAAAAATCCTCATCAGCTGAAAGCTAAAGCCACGTCTAAGGGGGATAATTCTAACGAGGAACTCCATGAAAATTGCCCCAAGGGAAATGAGAAGGAACATTTGTCAAAGGGTGGAAGGAAGCTGAAAGAGCAGTAGCCTGTTTTGGACAGGGAAGGTGAAAAACAGAGGATGGTAATGACCAGGAGGCGCTGTTGGGGCAGTGTTCTCCCACCTGCACTCCATCCTGCCCTTTCTTTCCATAACATTGAACCACCAATGGTGGTGACAATGAATGCAGGTGGTCTTGATGGCTGGATTCCACGCAAAGAGGCTCTGGGGGCTTGACTTGTGCAACATGTTTATCACAAAAAAACAGATAACGGCTGTGGTCCAACAATCAACCTGACTGAGTGGTGGCCGGGCTTGAGGCAGGGGCCTCACAGACTGCTGTGGCTTCAGTAAAAGCCAGGGAGACCCTGGTAAATGTGTAGCAAATTCCCACCCCGTGTTGAACCGTCAGTCGCCACTGTCCTTCCAGTATTGGCTACCTTTGCTGAGGGCCAGTCGGCACAATGGAGCTGACTTAGTGCCACCTCGCCATGAGTATAAATCTGGCATTTAG